>NC_133774.1:5328210-5473411 GCF_003597395.2 Chelonoidis abingdonii
GTCTATGCTGGAGCTCTTTTTCGATTTCAGACTGCATCGCCAGCCGTGCTGATCAGAGCTCCACGCTGGGCAAGCAGGAAATGTAATTCAAAAGTTCGCGGGGCTTTTCCTGTTTACCTGCCTGCTGCATCCGAGTTCAGATTGCTGTCCAGAGCGGTCAGTGCTGCACTCTGGGATGCCGCCCGGAGGCCAATAACGTTGATTTCCGTCCACACGAACCCTAATCCGAGTTATCACTATCGAATTTAGCGCTACTCCTCTCGTTTGGGAGGAGTTCCGAAATCGATTTAAGGAGGCGGTTAACTCGATATTAATGACGACGTCATGTGAACGGATACAGCGTTAAATCAGTATATCGGCCATTAAACCGATTTAAAGTCGTAGTGTAGACCTGGCCTAATAATTGCTGTAGCAAGCGTCCGCACCACAGCAGCGTAGCTGCAGCACCTGCTGCTTGTAGTGTAGGGATAGGTTAAGCTACTGGTTTGCCCTGATTCCTCTGCAGAAAAGGAATTCTTGTGCAAGGGAGGAGGGCCAGCTATCCAAATCAAAATAATAAAATGTATATTAAAGAGAATCCAGACTCTTTCAGTCCGAATGCTCTGAAACTGTATTCAGGTCATCTGCGGCTGCCCTAGATAAACTGTTACTGTCTCTCCTTGTGCTCTGTAGAAAGAGATTGAGAGTGGAATGGAGGTTTCTAGCCATACCAGGCCACGTTGTACGGTAATCTGCGCCAATAAGGCCTCAACTGGAATATTGCATCCAGTTCTGGGTGCCACATTTCAGGAAAGATGTGGACAAATTGCAGAAAGTCCAGAGGGGAGCAATAGAGGTGATTAAAAGTCTGGAAAACATGATGTATGAGGAAAGATTGAAAAAAATGTGTTTGTTTAGGCTGGAGAAGAGAAGACTGAGGCCTTGTCTACGCTACAAAATTAAATGGATGTAAGTTATGTCGACGTACAGCTACCACAGTAATTAAACTACTGTTGCATGTACACACTGTGTTCCTCGTGTCACCAGTTTGTGTCCACAGTAGCAGCCCTTGCATTGACACAGAAAGCATTGCACTGATGGTAGCTATCACAATTTACAACTCGCCACCATCTAGCGCGGGGTGCTTTGGGAAGGGTTTGCAATGCCTCATGGATGATAAAGGTATGGCTGTTGATGTACTTCATTGCAAGGTGAGCGGGTGCCACAATAGGGATATGCGTGCTATAGAATCATAGAAGAATCGTAGATGATTAGGGTTGGAAGAGACCTCAGGAGGTCATCTAGTCCAATCCCCTGCTCAAAGCAGGACCAATCGCCAACTAAATCAGCCCAGCCAGGGCTTTGTCAAGCCTGGACTTAAAAACCTCTAAGGAAGGAGATTCCTCCTCCTTCTCCCCAGGTAACCCATTCCAGTGTTTCACCACCTTCCTAGTGAAATAGTGTTTCCTAATATCCAACCTAAACCTCCCCCACTGCAACTTGAGACCATTGTTTCTTGTTCTGTCATCTGCCACCACTGAGAAGAGCCGAGCTCCATCCTCTTTGGAACTCCCCTTCAGGTAGTTGAAGGCTGCTATCAAATCCGCCCCTCACTCTTCTCTTCTGCAGACTAAATAACCCCAGTTCCCTCAGCCTCTCCTCATAAGTCATGTGCCCCAGCCTCCTAATCATTTTTGTTGCCCACCGCTGGACTGTTTCCAATTTGTCCACATCCCTTCTGTAGTGGGGGGACCAAAACTGGACACAACACTCCAGATGTGGCCTCACCAGTGCCGATTAGAGGGGAATAATCACTTCACTAGATCTGCTGGCAATGTTCCTACTAATACAGCCCAATATGCCATTAGCCTTCTAGGGCACACTGCTGACTCATATCCAGCTTCTCGTCCACAGTATCCCCAGGTCCTTTTCTGCAGAACTGCTGCTTAGCCAGTCAGTCCCCATCCTGTAGCAGTGCATGGGATTCTTCCATCCTAAGTGCAGGACTCTGCACTTGTCCTTGTTCAACTGCATCAGATTTCTTTTGACTCAATCTTCCAATTTGTCTAGGTCCCTCTGTAGCCTATCACTACCCTCCAGCATATCTACTACTCCTCCCAGTTTAGTGTCATCTGCAAACTTGCTAAGGGTGCAATCCATGCCATACTCCAGATCATTAATGAAGATATTGAACAAAACCGGCCCCAGGACTGACCCTTGGGGCACTCTGCTTTATACTGGGTGCCTACGAAGCATGGAGCCGTTGATCACTACCTGTTGAGCCCGACGATCTAGCCAGCTTTCTATCCACCTTATGGTCCATTCATCCAGCCCATACTTCTTTAACTTGCTGGCACGAATACTGCGGGAGAGCGTATCAAAAGCTTTGCTAAAATCAAGGAACAACATGTCCACTGCTTTTCTCTCATCCACAGGGCCACTTATCTTGTCATAGAAGGCAATTAGTTTAGTCAGGCATGACTTGCCCTTGGTAAATCCATGCTGACTTCTTCCTGATCACTTTCCTCTCCTCTAAGTGCATCCGTATTGATTCTTTGAGGACCTGCTCCATGATTTTTCCAGGTACGGAGGTGAGGCTGACTGGCCTGTAGTTCCCCTTAGTGTAATACTCATAAAAATACAAGCCATAACAATAATTGCACTGATAAAAATGTGTTGCTACATGCAACATCAAACCAAAAAAGCCAAATTATAACCCGGGGTTCAAAAAGAAATAATCCTAGCTAGCAGCGCTGCCATAGTAATAAATAATCATTATAAAAATAATCATATGCTTATTGTTTAAAATGCAAATGTTTGTACTTAGACGGTTTGTAAGGGCTCTCGGACATCTGTATCGTTGGATACTCTGACGTGTTAAACCAAATGTGTCCTATAAAAAACGTTTAAGGTACAAACATATACATATGTGCATATTATTGTACTTGCATTTACATCTATGTATACACACCAGCTGTCAACCTTATCCATATATTAACATTTATCACAAGTTAAATACCAGATATATATTTTATATAACTATTCAAAACAATAATCATATAATCCCTCATATATATTAGTGTATATACCTATACTATTTTATAAGCACAATACACTTATAATCTTGACCTAAGCCCATCTCCTCAACCACCAGCTAAGTATAAAGGCCTCCTCACGTCACCCACAGGTTATCAAAGCACAACTCTACACCCTTCACTTCAGTCATGGGCCCAGGGCTAACATTCCCAGGTTCACTATAAAAAACTAAAAACAGTTAAAAAAATAAATAAAATCTGTCCATCAGTCATACGAAAGAATGTGCAAACTAAGGAACAAATGGGGCATGAATGTGTAAATGAAAAGATAAGGTGGCCACATAACAGTGTTTAGCCCACTAGGCCATCTTCAGTCCATCCATTATGCTTTTCCGGGATGATGGGTACTCGTCCTCCCCATAAAAAGACACAAAGCAGGGGAATGTAGTAGGAAGAGAGCCTGAGACATAAGCCCTTGTATCAGAGGCCTGAGGCCTGGGCTAAAGTAGTAGTAAAAGCTTTACTGATAGCAAAAACAAGCTGTAAGCAAGAGGCAGACCCTGCTCACAGAATTGGGCAAGAACAGGGTTGATATTGCAGAAATACACATTCCTAAGAAGTGCTAGGCATGGAGTACTCACGCAAACACATCCCGATATCAAGGATGATACAAAAACATTCCCCAAGGAGAACAGGAACACACTGACCCCTCCTGAAAGATAAAGTCAGGATGACAGTATGTAATAGAGATGTTTTAATCAAACCAACGTGCACGGAGATGGGTGATAACTTGCCACGTCAGGGGGCAGTAACTATGTCAGAGAGACAGTACGTAGCTTGTTTGTTTGTTTTGGGGTATAAAGATGTATCTCAGAGGGAGTGTCTTTGTCTAGCCTAGGGAGGAACAGAAATCCCGCCGTTCACTGAGCTGGTCTGTTGTTACGGGCATACGTGTATTAGTGGTCTGGTAGAGTCTGCGGCAGTGGTGGGCCACAGGTTGCCCACTATTGGTCTGCGGAATACTAGTACCGTGCTTTGTCAACAATAAATTTGGCCTGGTGCCTTCGTCCCTGGATGGATCTTGTGGTCATTGGGCAGTTCGCTCAAGGTCTGTTGTGCCAGCTGTCTGTGCAGGGCTGGGGCAGCACAGAGAAAACACACAACTTGCAGCGGTTTTATACAAAGGACATCTTGCTTACTTACCAGATCAATGCTCGTGGGTCACCAATGTAGTTAGATGTTTGGCTGTGTGTGTGTGTGTGTGTACATGAGCTGATGGGTGCCTGCAGTGTTGATGCAAATGGAGTACTCTCCAGGTTCCTTCCCCTGCATCAGGTTTGCCACTACTGGACTGCTAGGAGTGGCTTGACTGCTCAGTAAAAGCAGCAAAGAGTCCTGTGGCACCTTATAGACTAACAGATGTTTTGGAGCATGAGCTTTCGTGGGTGAATACCCACTTCGTCAGACATGCATCGGATGAAGTGAGTATTCACCCATGAAAGTCATGCTCCAAAACGTCTGTTAATCTATAAGGTGCCACGGGACTCTTTGCTGCTTTTACAGATCCAGACTAACATGGTTACCCCTCTGATACTTGACTGCTCAGGAATCAAAAACAGGTCCTGGCTCCCCAGGCCACTAGATCCCTGGGTTGCCTGTCCCCCATACTCCTCCTCTTCCTTGTCCAACACTTTAAAGTAGGGGACTGGACTAGATGACCTATTGAGGTCCCTTCCAGTCCTACACTTCTATGATTCTATCTTCAGCTGCCCTTGTGGGTTACCATGACCCAATGAGGTGGCTGTTGGCCTCAGCTGTCTCTCGGGGTCACCATGCCCAAATATCTGTGTGTTACAGTGCCACCCACTGCTGTCGCTTCTACCACCTCCCTGCAGCAGTCAACCACGCAATAACAAGAGGGAGAACAGCCTTAAAGAAAGGCTTGCCAAGAGTCCGTGACTCTGCATCAATCCTGTACCACAGTGTGAATCTATTATGCTTGAGTCTGTGGGACAGTAACCCTGGTGCAGTGAAATCCCCACAAAGCTAATTAATGAAGATGGAATCATGTTGGTTAATCATAAACTTATTAAATAACTGAATGGGGGCATTGAGTCTGTTTGTCAAAGTTAGACAATGAAAAGCTCTCGAATGAAGAACTCAAACTGGTGATCCCGTTAAAGGAATAGGTGGACTGTGCATAAAGGCTTTGTAGCTGAGTTGCCGCTGTTCCAAATTCCAAAGAATTCAGGCTGCTAAGCAGAATAACAGTAACATATACCCCAGGTATTGCACATCCTGCTTTCCTGCCAAAAATCCATAGTAAACAGGCAATCCATCTTGTGAAAGGATGTTCTAGCAACTCTATTCCAGCTAGCAAAATGTCTGTAGGGCTGCACACAAAAGCTGAGCGACAATCTTTTCCTTGCCCATGAAAAATACAGAAGGTGTTAAATCCTCAGGCAATCTATCTACAGGAGCTCATTTAAAAAACCTGATAACATTCAGCATATCATAGAATGTCAAGGTTGGAAGGGACCTCAGGGGGCCATCTACTCCAACCCCCTGCTCAAAGTAGGACCAATCCCCAGACAGATTTTTGCTCCAGATCCCTAAATGACCCTCTCAAGGATTGAATTTACAACTCTGGGTTTAGCAGGCCAATGCTCAAAGCACTGCACTATTTCCCCCCCTCTCCCCCCCCAAGGATTGAAAAGTGAAAAGCATCCATTCAGCTGAATGCACACTAATCACTTCTGGTTGGATTATTCCATCTCCCTTCATTTGATTAAGTACAAAACGCTGTTGTTTCAGTGCTAAGGTTGTGGAACACAAATCAACAGCTGATGTGGAACTCTGAGTGGAAGGTGCCATTCTCACTCTTACTAATGGAGGTAAAACTCAAAGCAATGAATATTTCGTACTTTTCTATATTATATCAGAGGCCACAAACACATCCATGATTGTCAACTAAGCTTCCCACATACTGTCTGGGCAAGACTTGGTCCAAAGTTCTGCTCCAAAAGAACCACTTTTCATTAGCTCTCAGTAGTATCGGAGCTTTTATCCTCTATTTGCTTTAGCTACTAGAGGGCACTGTAGGAACACAAGTAATTCAGATATTCCAGACAGCAGTGGTGCCCACTAGCCAGCAAATTAAATTTGCTCACAGCCATAATCTTTTCAGAGTAAATGAAATACAAACCTTTCGTAGGTTATAAAATGTAGATTTTTTTCCCCTTATAGCGGTTGCTTAGCGCATATTTTTAAACTTGTACAAGTATGTAAGATTGGTTGAATGTATA
This sequence comes from Chelonoidis abingdonii, assembly GCF_003597395.2. Taxonomy (NCBI): domain Eukaryota; kingdom Metazoa; phylum Chordata; order Testudines; family Testudinidae; genus Chelonoidis; species Chelonoidis abingdonii. Next base: position 5,334,530 of record NC_133774.1, read on the forward strand.
TATAGTGCAAACCTAGTTGCCCAAAGCTCCATTCAAACACTCTTGCTGTCGATGGGCACTATGGAGCTGAAAGCTCTGGATGTCTCCTACTACCCTTAGGGTAAGCAGGTTTTGCCTTTACAAGCATCACTTGTCCTAATAAAATACACACCGTGTTCAACTTTGCTACGTGCATTGCTGAGCCTAAGTATTTCTTTATAGCCCATCAGGACCTACTGTAAAACTTAACTGTGATGCAGCTACTAATGTAAAATCTATATACCTGACAGATTACTGTTCCACCATCAGTGTGTATGGCACTTGAAATGAAGAGAGAGATGCTGTTATCCACAGTTAGTGTGCCTTTTTATCTGCTACACTACAACAGAGCTGGGCCAGATAGAGCCTGTCCATAACCTTTAACTTTGAATTGAAAATGATGAGTGTGCTCTTGCAGAAATTGCTTCCAGGTGAAACTGCAGTTCCTGTTTATTTTTAAAATGTGTCAGGGAACAGAATGAGACTCTAAATTAGGGATGAGTGGTCCACAAAGTTAGGGTTACGAAACTGTTTTCATCTGGGGCTGCGCAAGTGAGAATATAAATCTTCAAAATTTTCTAACTTGATTCTTTTCATAAGACTCCTGAATAGCTCACCCAGTCCATTTCGTTTGAAAAAAATGTTCCCCTCCTGAAAGGGGATCGAATTTATTTAGTCCACAAACACATTAATACTCCTTACCAATGGTTCCAACATTCTGGGGTCCTATTTTTGAAATCCTGCACAAAATCTTTCCAGGTTTCATCTGGGCCTAGCCCTTCTCCCTGAGGATCTGTCCTGTCTTTAAAGTTCCTTTCCTTCACCCCAGTTCCTAGCTGGGTACAACCCCTCCTTCCCAAGGGTCCATCTTCCTGCTCTCCCAGCACTTCTTCCCTGGAATTGGGCAATGTCTATAGACCTTCCCCATGCTGACTTGGGGCCCTGCACAAGCCTTCTTGCTCTCTGCAGGCATCTGCCAGCGCCCACCTGCCACCCCTTTTCTGTCCAGGCCGCTTTCTTTTCTACAGCAGGTCTGATTGGGTCACCTGGCCCACCAGTCACATGACCTTCATCCTGTCCACCTGGGGAGGTGAGTAAAGTTTGTCAGAGGTGCACTGAGACCCATCTCCTCTTAAGGGGGCAACTACTGTGTGACACCCAGAATATGTCTACACTGCAGCTAGACACCCGCAGCTGGCCCACCTCTCAGGGTCCCAGAACCTGAGCTCCAGCTCAGGCCCAAACATCTACACCACAGTTAAACAGCCCCATAGCCTGAGCCTCGGGAGCCTGAGTCAGCTGGCATGGGCCGGATGTGGGTAGCTAACTGGAGGAAAAATAGAGAGTGACTTCCAGCAAGGTTCCTTTGTGTTTATGGAATTGGTATTAGTGGTGCCTAGATACTAGGAACTCATGCACAGTAAAGTGTAGGGATATCTTTGCTGTCTGGGAGTCAGAGAACCTGTGGTTACTAAGTTATCTCTGATACATAGTATCTTGTACCCCAGCCAGAAGTTCCTTCTTGGAGCAAGCGCAGGGAGCCCTGAGTTCTAATCTCAGTGGACCCACAGATACATGATGGGGCCTTGGGGAAATCAATTAACTGGTTTCCCATTAGTAAAATGTGGCTTCTAGACCCACAAGGCTGGTGAGGATTAGTTCAGGCTTGTACAGTGCTGTGAAAAAGCAAAATGCTATGTAGCTAGATATAGATGCTAAGTGTTAGTTTCTTTCCTTTTATTCTCAAACATTAAAATAGCCACAGGCTTCCCTCACCAGCTGTTCTGCTATCGTGGAATGCTTCCCTGTACTTAGAAACTGTGTATATTTATAAAGGCTAAACACCCCCAAGCTGTGGGGAAGTTTACTTCCCTATAGGAACTTTGTGGCTTAGTCTTATCTTCTAGATTTCACACAGGTAACTGAACCATCAGCTGATGACCACAAATAGCTATCATTCTGAAAGGGATTCACCTCTTCCCACTAGCTGAAAGTTGAAGGGAAGTAGGAAACAGTATTATCAGGTTGGTGGTAAAGAGACCTTTCAGAAACCTCTCCCGTTCAGAATTTTGGTGGAGAGGCCTCTTGGTCTATTCATTAATCTAGGATTCACTCTGTTTCAAAGCATAAACTTCTTGTTGCAGTAGGTTCTTAATTAGGCATCTGTGCTCCCCAGATCACAGGCCAATTCTGACTGGCAGGCCCTTTGGGTAGCTGATGGCAGCCTGAAGCTTGTTCCTGGTTATTCCAGCTGTCAGCAGTCCCAAGGAGATGAAAAAACAGCCAGAGTTCAGCAGGCATAAGGAAATGTAGCTGACTTTTTCTGGAGAGATCTGGATACATAAAACCCTGGTCCAGGAAGGACCTCTGAGTGCAGATTTACAAGCATGCTGCCACTGGTCAGTTCTCACAATTACTGTAGCTTGTTAGGTCAGAAAAACTAAGATGCTTTAGCGAAAAATTACTGAGCCAACCAATCCATCTTGGAAGCTGGATGGTTCAGTTATCTAAACCTCATTTATCTGAAGCCGCTTATCTGGAACAACAGTACTCAGGAGGTGTGAACATAACCTTGTTTCAGGTAATATTGTTTTGAATAATCAGGATTGTATTTTGCAGCATATGAATTTTAATCCATATCCCCAAGTCCCTGGAACAGGGCTACCTGACCACAAAGAGATTTTCATTTCCAATATTTCAGTGAAGGTAACATTCCTATGTCACCTGGCTTCTAACATGCAAAGGCCTAATCTTGTCTCACTTTGATGGTGTGAATGCCGCTCGCGTGGTTTCAATACCTTTTCAAGATCTCATCAGAAAAAGCAGTCCTTACAATTTACCATTCTGATTAGTGCTGCTACCAAACAGGCAGATTGGTTTACTCCTCTGCCATACATCCATATTTGGTGCACATGCAAAACTCTTACTGATGTGCATATTGCAGGGTAAAATGTGCCCTAAAGACGTGACAGTCCTGGTTGAGGGAGACCCTCTGTCAGAGCTGAAAGTTAGTGAAGGTTTTCCATTGGCTGGATGCATAGTAATGTCCCTCCACTGCATTACAGGAGGGAGGGCAATGCTGGTTCTGAAGTAGGAGTTGTAGTCAGCATTTCACTTTTTTTTCCCAATCTCGCCCAAGACTCCATTGATCATTCAGCAGAATGGAAATGGACAGAGGAATTCTATTTCCTGTGTAAATTATACAGTATTTGCAGCTTCCTCGAGAAGGTAGGAATTCATCAGGGCACGCAGTCCTCATACTCAGCAATGCTCCCATCTGGGGATGGGGCCGCACGGAGCCAAATGTCTCTGATCATCTCGTTTCATAAAATTTAGAGATAGAACATATTATGTTGCATGCAACTAATTTCCCTTTGTCTTTCTCCGTCCTTCAAATCCTATGAACCAGTGCAGGATTGTTCCCTGTAGCAGAGCATAAACTCTCAGTAGCTAGGGTCAGTATTGTAGGACTTGGAGGAAATAATATTTGGCAAAATTTGAACCTTTAAGTGTTGCTCTTCAGCATAGCCTGTACTAATGTCCACCCTGCTTAAACTCTGCATGTTTTGCCTTATGTTTGCAAAGACAACAGTCCTGTAGAGCAGTGGTTCTCAACTCGGGCCGCCACTTGTTCAGGGGAAGCCCCTGGCGGGCCAGGCCGGTTTGTTTACCTGTCGCATCTGCAGGTTTGGCCGATCCCAGTGGCCGCAGTTCACTGCTCCAGGCCAGTGGGAGCTACTGGAAGCGCCATGGGCTGAGTGATGTACTGGCCGCCGCTTCCCACAGCCCCCATTGGACCGGAGGGGTGAACCACGGCCACTGGGGGCCACGATCGGCCTAACCTGAGGACACGGCAAGTAAACAAACTGGCCCGGCCCACCAGGGGCTTTCCCTGAGCAAGCGGCAGGCCTAGCTTAAGAACCATTGCTGTAGAGGACTGCACCTTTTTTGAGCAGAATGCTAAGCAAACTGAATACTAACCATAGGAAAGACATACAAAGCTGATTTAATTATAAAGTACAACAAAGCACTAACATTTCTTAGTTCAGTGTTTTCATTTTAAAAAGGGCAGGAGCACGTTGAAATGGGTTGTGATTTTTTTAACAGACTGGAATAAATCAATGGGAATAGCTCTGAAGATTTTTTTTTAACTCCAACTTTATAAATTGGAATTTTCACCTGTTCATCATCATATGCTATATTTATTTATCCTCTCTTTTAATACAAGAACAAGGGAACATTCAACAAAATTGCAAGGTAACTGTTTCAAAATGACAGAAGAAAATACTGTTTTACTCAATGTGCAGTTAATCTATGGAACTCATTGCCACAGTATTCCATTGAGGCAGTGAGCTTAGTTGGATTCAATAAAGTAGATATTTATGTGGATAATGAAAATATCCACAGTTACGTTAGCGAGTGATTTTTTTTAAAAAGGGACATAAACCCTTCATCTAATTGATGAGGATTTGGTAGAAACTTCCCCTGTAGACAGATTATTCTATAATTGTCCACTATGGGCTTTCTTGCGCCATCCTTGAAAGCATCTGGAGCTGGCCAGATGTAAGCATTTTGGGGCAGATACTGTCTTCCTATTTATTTTGTTCAGCTCTTAGTCTGATGGGGTATGATCTTGATTGAGATCTCTGGGCGCTACTGTAGTATACATGAAGATCACTGCAAGGATCCTGGATTAGATGGACCACAGCTTTGATCAGTCTGGCAACTCCCATTATTCGATGCTTCTTTATGCTCATGAAATTAATTGAACATCATTTAAAGCTTATATATCTGCGAGCTTCTGGGTTGGTTATCTTGTCTCCAGCAAAGTGCTTGTTAGGGTAGCACATGGAGCAAGAAATGAAGATCTTCACAGTGAGAGATGGGGAGGGGGGAGATTATGCTGAATTTCTCCCTTTCTCCATGCTGTTTGCATTATTACTATCATTTGTATTGCAGTAGTGACTGTAGGCCAGGGCTACCCAGTGCTAGGCACTGCACAAACATCTCACAGGGAAGGTTTCAAAGCTTGCAATCTAAACTTAAGATGATACAACAGTTGGGTGTGACACAGAGAGCGGGGGTGCGGGAGCAAAATAGAACAGTGACACTCATGGACAGCGTAGTGAGCAGCCGCAGTGCACCAGCTGGCTAGCCAGTGGCAAGAGTTAGGGCTTTAAAAGCAATAGTTGCTATATTTGTAAGTTTCCCAAATTTGTCTACTGTTTGTGCAGCCCATGCTTGGTAATAAAATATCTTCATGTGATGTGAAACGAATGAAATACTGCAGAGACTGAAGAAACCCAATAGTGCAGTAAAGGAAGGAGAAAAGGTGAGACCTAATGCAGTGATGTGGCAGGCCCTGTTCTTGCTTTCCTTTTCCCAGAGCCGTTCAGACGCGCTCTGCAGCATTACAGGCAGGCAGCTCCCCCTCCTCTTTTGCACACACTGCCCTACATGTTTTCCTGCCTGTGTAATGTCAGTGATTAGCATAAATGGAAGTGGTGCAGCTGAATTCCCCTGTGCACTGGGCTGGAAACATATCACCATCTGTGTTCACTGAGCCATCTGCCCAGACGGAAACAAAACTGCTGCTTGCATCCGCTCAAGTGTGGAGCCTTGTGGGTTACACTGAACACTACATAATCTATTAAAGATGAGATAGGAGCTTCAAAATCCTAGTTGGACATCCCCAGCAGAAGGTCCCTCAATGTTAATTGGCACAAGCAGGCTACTTCACACCCTCTCCGCTTGCCCATTCTGCTTTTCTGCAGAAGTACCTAGGTGTGGCATGAACATGGGATTGAGCAAAGTTGAGCTCTCCTCCTAGTGTAAAGTGTCAGTGTAATCAGGGCGGCAGCGCTGGGAGCGCGGCTCCCAGCACTGCACACTACACCCGTAAGGGATATGTTTTACAAGCAGCGCTGGGAGAGCTCTCTCCCAGCACTGCGGCTCTGACTACACTCACACTTCAAAGCGCTGCCGGGGCAGCGCTTTGAAATTTCTAATGTAGCCAAGCCCTCAGAAAAAGATGAAGAACAGCCCAGTGTTTTCTTGTCTTCCCCAGCCCTGCAGCTTCTCTTGGGTTTCTGAGGCATAAGCTTTTTACTATTTTTTTTAACAGCAAGAACACCAGACATAAAAGATTGGAAATAGGTTTCTGTAATTCATTGCTATGTTTCCTCCTTTGTTCCTTTGAGATTTCTTGAAATCCCATTTCTTTGGGATTTCTTCTTGCCTCACTGAACATAATCAGGAACTCCCATTAACTTAAATTCCCAAGTTTTCTGACACTTGAGTTGTTCAACACTTGGCAGTTTTGATGGCCTGGGCTCCTTGTGAGCTCTGATCAATTTTCCATCAAGTTGCTTTGCATCCTGAGAAGTTCATTGCATGTACTGGGAATGTTCCGTGCAGTGTGATCAATCCTGGATGGGGTGAGAGGGAGAGCCTTGTAGTATCCCAACAGTGGTCACACCAAAAAATGAAGGACGGACTATGCCCATGCCATCTTTTGCTACAATCCCATTAGATTTCACAAACTAAGCAGAAGCAATCTGGATGAGCCCTTGGAGGGTAAACTCAAGCACGTAACAAGGGAGCTCAGTAAGTCGAACTCTTCCCACTGATACTACTAAAGCCACTGCCTCCTCTGATATTAATACAGAAGCTGCCAACTCTTGGATGAAACACAAAACGTCCTTAATGGTGACTGGAGGTTTTGTGGCTCTTTAGAAAAGTGGCCCTTTTGTCTGCTGGCCAGATTCAACTGTGTGTAATCGTCCTGTGCTTACCAGAATTCACCATGCAGTTTGCTGATTATTCTGTTCTTTTCTTTCTATCTTAGACTGTTGTGTTGTGCTATTGTGCATCGTTCAACACGTCCCCTAGTCTAGTCTCAACCCTGACACACCTGGGTGAATGTTGGCTGTGTAGAAGTGATAGTGTAGCTGAAACACACAGTGACAGCTGCAGTTAAGGTTAGCTGTAGCCTTTGATATGGCATTCGTCACTGCAGTGACCGAGCACAAACGTTAATTAATCCATCTTCTCCCCAGCCTTTGAGATAAGGCGAAGCATGACTGCCTGTCTCACAGATGGGAACTGAGACGGAGTGACCTGCCTGAGGTCACAGAGGAAGTCACCGTTAGGGCTGGAGATAGAACCCAGTTCTTCATCTTCCAAGCCCAGTTCCTTAACTTCAAGAGTGTCCTATCTCCCTTAGCTTGCCTCAGCATTTCCATTCTGTAGGGCCTGTTCCCATTGCTTCTTAAACTGAACTAAAACATCCTTTCAGGATGACATTTTGATGGCTGTGTCTGCCCGAGGCTGAACAATTTCAGTAAATGGTATACTCTAGCATAGAACAAGATTTCTGGTGGTGATGGTTGCTTTTAGGAAGTGTGACTATCAGCAGCACCACAGTGTTTTAGAGAATACTTGTGCTAATGGACTGATGGTCTAGGACCATGGTTTTCAGAGTAATATTCTTTTGCCTTTATACACAATTGTGGCTATTAAAATTGCATTGGCTGATGGTTCATGGTACTGAACTCTACTGGGCTGCTAGCAGAACTTGTTCAATAGAGGGTCTGTGGCTTTGGAATTCGCACCAGTCCGGGACAATGGAGCCAACATTTGACAAACTTCACAGGATGATGCCATTTCCTGAACTGGTTTAGTTTTAGGTCACTTATTTCATCTTGCTCCTTCTTGTGGCTGCTGCTACATTTGGTGGCCGCATCGGTGGTTCTGATCAAAACTATCCATAGTGAGTAATTTAATTTTAATTTGTGCTTTAACAGCTTTTTGTAAATATGCACTTGCGAGTCTGTCTGCGCTGAACTCAGAGGTGCGACTGCAGCAAATGTAGACATGCCCGAGCTAGCGGTAATCTAGCTAGCCCAACCAATCAGAGAAGTGAAGTTGCAGGAGCATGGGCTAGCCATTCAATTACATACCCAGTGTCCCGTCTGTGCTGCCATGGCTTCGCTGCTATGATTATTCAAACACTGTCATTCCCTGTTCGCATTCGGAAGCTATGTGGAGTCAGGTGCCTTTTATGAATTATGAAACTTTGAGCTGCCAATACTTTTCCAAGGGTGGTATTGTCTGTATATGTGTATGCACAACCAGAGGCCTCTGTTACATTACAGGGAGGCAGTTGCCTTTTTGCAGTAAAGGTTGCAACCAGTTTCCACCATAATGCCCTGTTGTATCCCCATATGTCTTTGATAAGCAAAATTCATTTGACCTGAGATATACCATATGTCTGAAGAGGAAATGACCAACCCATGTTTGAGTTACGGCCAGGGCTGGTGCAACCATTTAGGTGACCTAGGCAGTTGCCTAGGGTGCTGGGATTTGGGGGGGTGCCGTTTTCTTCAGCAGCGACCACAGCGGCCAGATCTTCCGCTGCTCTGATCGCCGCCCTGGAGCAGGGGAGTGTGGGGAGGGCCGCCTGCAGCAAGTAAGGGGGTGGGAGGGCGGCACGCAGGGGAACTCCCCTCCTCAGCTCACCCCTGCCCCGCCTCCTCCCCGAGCACGCCGTGGCTGCTTCACTTCTCCTGCCTAAGCTGATTGGCGCCGCAAGCCTGGGAGGCGGGAGAAGTGAAGCAGCCACGACGTGCTCGAGCTTGTGCGTGGAGCTGGGGCGGGGGGGTGCCTCAGGACAGAGGCGGGGAGCACCTCAAGGCGGAGGGGGGGAGCTGCCGCCGTGGGGGTGCCTCAGGGCGAGGGCTTGGGGAGGGGGGCGTGTGAGGAAGTTTCGCCTAGGGTGCAAAACATCCTTGCACTGGCTCTGGTTACGGCATCATGAAAAATCACCCTGATTTGAAAGGTTCACTCCTGTCCGATGTCTGCCTCCCTCTAGCACATACCCGTGAGAATTATGGGCCTAAACCTGTTTCTACAAATGTCAATGGGAGTTTAGTCACCATTGACATCAGTGAGGTAAAAATTGTGCACAGTTTGTGTATGTTCTATTCTGTATAGTTTCAGAGCCCATCGACGTTGTATCCGAATGCCTCTGTTGGCTGATTCCCCCTTAGAACATACAGTTCTTCTGTTACTGAAAGCAGAACTCTTCTTTCCTCTGCTGTTATCTTCAGTGTCTTTCCCACGTTTCCCCCTCTTGTTTGTTGCACCCACTTGTTGTCCTTTGTCTGATAGTAGATGACTGGCCTGTTTGGGCTGAGATCATGTCTTCCTGTATGGCTGTACACCAGCCGGTATAATGGGATCCCATCCTTATTGGAGTCTCTGGTCACTACTGCCGTAGAAATAATGCATAGACTGTCTTAGGGACCTAGCTAGCACTCCTTCTGCAAGGAGGCGAGTTTGTGGAGCTGGATTCTAATCCTAGCTCTGTAGGTGAGCAGTTTATTAGGGAGAGGTCGTAGTCTCTCCCTAATTAAAGCTTATTTTGATCTCCACTTATAATTCCAAAAAATCCTCAGGCTGTGACATTTTTAAGGTTCCATCTCAATGGTCACTTGAACCTGGAGCAAACTAAAGTACTGTTTGAAAATCATGCAAAACGCTCAAAGGGTCGACATCTATAAAATTATCTAGAGAATGAAGGGTAAGGACAGAAAAGAACAGTGAGATTCAGTGTGGGAAGAATGTGACCACACCCCTGGGGACAGATAATAAACAGGCTAGAACTGAAAGGAGCTTGGGCAGTAATAATCCTTCAGGTAGTGGAAACAATTAGATTGTGGAATTGTCTCCCAGGAAAGTGGTCAAAAACTAGATTGGACTGAGCACTAAAACCAGCACAACATTCTGCATTGGTGGCAGGTTCTTTGCCATTTTCAGCCTCTGAGAGTGCTGACTTGGACCCCTTCCTGGCAGTCCCAACAGAGTTAAAGCTTTCATGGGCTAGCTGCCCCTTCCCCCACCCCAACACCAGAGTAAGGCATGAGGCATCTTATAGAGTGGGGTGGAATAGGGACAGAGCTGGCACTTTCCTTGAGCCGTCCCTGCTTTGGAGATCAAGAACTTCCCTCTCTCTGGCTTCTAATCTTTGCCACACTTTTCACCAGCTCAGAATTCAGTGTCAGCGGCTGCATGGTAGCCAGGAAAATAACATTACTAACTCTGTTTTCCCCTTTGTATTCCTCACACAGAGAAGCAGCGGGAGTTAGCTCGTAAGGGGTCCCTGAAGAACGGTAACATGGGAAGCCCAGTTAATCAGCAGCCCAAGAAGAACAATGTGATGGCTCGAACAAGGTAGAGGATTTCGTAGTGTTCAAGTATGTCTGCAGTGCTCCACCATCCCTGGGGACTGGGACTGTCATAATGCCGAGCTGACTCAATACAACAGTCATGATGGCTCTCTCGGGGTCTGGCCGGCCGCAGACTCTGTGCGCTGCATTGGGGAGGGGTGGAATCAGAGTCAAGGAACAGCCAGGAGAGCTGCTGGGGTACCTTGGCAGACTGGCTGATCTTTATTGAAAGCAGGATTAAACCCGAGGTTCAGTCTGATCGACTGCAGCATTCCTGGTAATCCGAAACACTGTGTAATGCTGTGAATAGGAGATTGCACAGTACTGCTTCAAAAGAATACCACCCTGATTTAGAGCTTATCTCTGACTTGGTTGATTTTAGCCCAGTCATTTTGCTGCTCTTTTTGAATTCAAATGCTTCCAAATACTGGTTGACTTAGCAAAGGCCTGTGAATGGCCCGTCTGTATGTATTTTGCCATATATTTCCTCTGGGCTCTAAACAACATGACCAAACTTTCTCAGAGCTGCTCACGCTCACAGATAACTGACAATATTTAGTTTGTGTTGCAGGTACTAGTCAACTGAAAAATAAAAGTTCATGGTTGTGTGTTTTCGTGGATCCCATTTTGTTTTGTCGGTCCACGGTCCAGGACAGGTGAACCTCACTCAGTGAGCATTAGTGAGCTGGAACTCCACTGCATATCAGGGAGGGGTACAGTCATTGAGGATCAGTGAGGGGAACAGTTTGAGAGCCATCACAAGGGTGGCATTTACACCTAGCCAATCCTCACTGTCGAAGTGAAGACAACTTCAGCATGTTGGTGAAATCTGAGCGCTTATTGGCAGATGAGAACGTTGTCTAGTTCACTGTATACTGAATAGAATGGAAACTGTAGGTTAGATCCTCTCTATGTGCTACGTATCCACCTGAGGAGAGATTCTTTGTTGAATCATAAACCATGCCCGAGTTCCGTCAAGTTTTGTTTGTAAGTAACTTTGATGACTGCAGAACATATCACATTGTTTCTAGTTTATGTTTGGAAGTTCAAAAGTGTATAGAAGTCCCAGAGCCCTTTGTTGCTAGCAAGAGATGCAGCAGATGTAACTAGAATGGAATGGAATGTAGGAAAAGTTAACTGGGGTTGTCCACATACACCCTTCATCATAGTATCTGAGCATTTCCCAAGTCAAGGCTGGATATCAGGAAAAACTGCTGCTTTGAAATATTGGACAGTGGATTAGCTTCCCAAGGGATGTGACGGAAGCCCTGTTGCTTGCCAAATTTAAAAAAAACACAATGAAAATATGGAGCATTGTAGTCAGGATTTAAACTGGAAGTGAGGAAGGCTGGATGTGGGAGGTGGCAGACATAGGGGCCTATATGAAGTATTAGTGACTCATGTTGTCAGGGTGGGTGGTTGCTTCAGTGTGCAAAAAAGCTTCACACTGAGAGGGAGGGCAGCTGTTTGGGGCCAGCTACTGACAGACGCTTTGGAAGCTATTCTAGGAAAACTATATCCCTCCCAGACATCTGGCGCAGTGTCCTCCAGTCTGACTAGTTTGCATCTTGCACACTGCTCCCCTTACTTCACTCTGTGGGATCTTGAGGAACAAAGCCCCAAGTTTAGCGGCCCCACCAGGGAGCTACTCCCCCACACCTCACCCTGATGACTCAAGCCCTAAGAACATAAAATGCCTATGAAATGGTTAAAGTAGCTTATTTTCGCTAAAAATTACACTGTCGTGTTTGTTATGATCTTACTGCAGCCATTGCTCCATAGCCAGTGTCTAACAATTCCGTAACTCTGCTGTGAACTTGCTTTAGTCTCAGCGGAGTGAAAACACTGAAAAAGATTTTGTTGCTCTCTGCTGACTGGTATCATTTTTTCCCCCTTTTATCAAATCTCCTGCTCCTGACCTAGTCATTTTTTTTCTCTTTTGCTTTATCCACATTATCACTTTTCACCCCTCTGAGTTTCTTATTTTTCCTTAACAATGTTATAAACATTTGATCTCCCTCACCACCGTGTCTCAGCCCTTTTTTGTGGGCGAAAGAGTAATTGAGTCTTGTCAGGCCTTTGCCTCTCTGAGACTTGGCAAGGGTGCTGAGTGGTGGTTGGTTTTCCCTGTGGCAAGCATCAGTCCACTAAGGACTGAATTGAAAATACCAGCTTGCTTAACCTAGCCCAACAAACCATCAGATGGTAACAACTTAAAGTGATTTCTTTGAAACTTCGTGTCAGTAAACAGTCTCCTGCACTGTCCAGTCCTCCTCTTTCTGTCAATATTGTTCATTCCTTTGCCTCAGTTGGGCCATCTTCCACACTTTCTCCTGTTTTGCATGGCTTTCTTCTCTCTCTGCTCCTTCCTGAGGCTCAGTTAGACTCTCTAGTTGATTGTAGGATCAGTTACTGACCTTAAGCATCATCGCTTCTTCTACCTCCAACATTTTGTTTCAGGAGTAGAAAGGCCCCTTGAATGCTATGGAAACAGGACCTAAATTCTGCGGCAGGGCCAGAGTCCCTTGTTTTCTGCAGCTCACTGGTGCGGCAGATTGGAAAATCTGCAGCAACTTTTAAGTAATTTTTTTTAATGGGGGTTCTTAATGAATTCAGTAAGAAAATGAATAATACAATCAGTGTGGGATTCCACATGCGTGCTTTGATAGAAACTTGATTGTATTTTACTCTTCCCTGCCTTTGTCAGTCTTCAGTACACGGCAGACATTTGTATTCCCAATGCCATACATGCTTTGTAAAATATGGCCTGGAGGGAAGCTGGAAGGTTTGCAGCTGGGACTTTTTGCACTGGTGGAATTAACTATCATCTTTAGGCTTGAATTAACCCTGCACCTCTCAAACTCTTGAAAGCTGGAAATTTCAGGAAAATTGAACTAATCTTGGGCCCCATCCAGCAGTTGCCCATGTGTAGTTAAAAGCCGATCTTTCTTCATTTATACACCCTTGAGGAAACACTGAGTTTCACCACTGAAAAGAAGCGGGACAGCTCACACCTCTATTACTGTTTCTGCCCTCTGCATACATTGCTATTGCTCCATTAGTTTAATTTGATTAGTGTTTTTTAAGATTTCCTCTTCAATTGCTTGGCTAGAAATGCCCTGTTTTTAAAATGAAAGCCGAGGTTTTTGCAGTTCAGTTATGCAGAAGAGGGGTGGGTTGTGTGTTGTATGCAGTAGGTTTCCAAGGAAATTAACCAGCTTTCTTTCCAGGAAGATCCTGAATCTATGTTCTGTTATTTAAATCTCATATTGATTAACAATATTAACTTGTATTAAGTCTTCATGCGACATCTGATGATTCCAAAAGCTACTATAAAATAACTAAATATAAAATATTCTAGTCCATTGGGGTTCTTAGACTGCACCCATCTCCCTGGTATCAATTTAATTATTATGCTAAAAGAAACAGTTTTAAGAAAAATCACTGTGAAAAGGAGCATTTTCTAGGTGTCTGCTTATTCCAGTTCATAGAATCATGGATTATTAGGGTTGGAAGGGACTCAGAAGGTCATTAGTCCTGCCCCCTGCTCAAAGCAGGACCAATCCCCAATGGGGCCCCCTCAGGGATTGAACTCACAACCCTGGGTTTAGCAGGCCAATGCTCAAACCACTGAGCTACCCCTCCCCCCATCTTTACTCCTTTTGCTCTTTCCTCAGCATTTGGAGCAGCCTTCCACTTATCCATCAGAAACCTCTCTCCTTCAGAGCAAGCCTTAAAACCCATTTTCCTCCCCAGGAGTCCAAAACGTATGTCTTGCCAAACTGTTGGCCAGTATTGGATTATTGTCCTAGGACGGTTTCTGAATGTTGGTATAAGAACTCTTAAACCCCTGGCAGATTTAGTACTATGAATGGCCTGGTAAATCTCTTGGGTTTTAGCTAATGATTTCCTCATGTAAACATCTCCATTTCAGGGTGGGCAAGAGCTAAATTCCATAAAGCCAGAGATTCACCCATTTTGAATATTAGAGGTACTCATGGCCTCTGCCTCCTGAGGTCTCCTCATTACATTTGCTTATTGGCTAATGTAATCCCTTTACTACTACCAAAAAGCATTCATCCATCACAAACAATTCTAGCGGAACATGTCCACCAGATGAAACGCTAGAAAGTACCAGCTGTATCCTTCTGTGAGGGAGGAGTGCACTTCCAAGACATGGCTAGCTCATTCGTCTGCGAAAACTGGCCTGACAGTTAACCAGAGATAAAACTTGGTTCCATTTCATTGTAAAACATGAATTCCTGGCATATAAAATAATTTTTTCTAACACCCTCCACTTAAGCAACTTCATTAACAAGACAGGATTGTTCAAAGAAAATGACTTTCTGTGGAATGCGAAAGAATGGATTCTCCGATGACCTGGCTATGTTATGACTCGTCTCAAGTGTTAAATGGTTCTGAGTTTAATTTTGTGCTTAATGGAAAATTTTACTTCTTTCAGGCTGGTTGTTCCCAATAAAGGCTATTCATCACTAGATCAGAGCCCAGATGAAAAGCCACTGGTAGCACTGGATACAGACAGGTATGCAAAGTGTTAATTAACTGTACGATTGTATATCAGGATATTGCCTTGTGTCTTGCAAGGAGTGTAGTGGTGAAACTCAGGAGTCCTGAGCTCCCAGGCCCCTGCTTGCACCACTCATACTAGTTCTTCTACTGACTTACTGTGACCTTGGATAAGTCTCTTAATCTGTCTGCCTGTCTCCATAGATGTAAATGGGTATGCAACTATTCAGTTTCAGACTTTTTAAAACTGGGGCAGGTGGAGTGGTTTGAGATGTGTTGATGAAAGCTACTACATACCTATCTAAACTTCCCTGTGCGTGGAGTTGAGATTCATGATATGGACAAAATATAGAGAGGCAAGACGCTAGCAAGAGAACAAGTCTCTTTAACTGTTTCTTCCCTTTGCTGTATCTTTTCTTCCCCACAGCGATGATGATTTTGACATGTCCAGATATTCCTCTTCAGGATATTCTTCAGCTGAGGTGAGTTACAATCTCTTCTGCCTGCCTTGCCATAGAGACTAATTATCGAAGCAAGAAACTCCAAAATTGAGCTGGGCAAAGAATTTAGCAGCAACACTTTATTCCAAGATTCTATTTTTTTTTAAAGATGGCAGGTGCTTCTCCCCTAGCTGAGCTTTCTGGCTTTCTCCACTCATCCATTTGAGATAGGAATAATTTTCCCCACGGGATGTCCTCACGTGTGATCTTAGCACTGCTGAAATTTTATCCCATAGCTGTCAGAATTTGCATTCCATGCTGGCAAACCTCCAATATATAGTGCCTTGGCACAACAGATGCGAATGTGCTATATTGGAGGCCATTGGAGATTTGATAACCATCCACCTGACATGTACAAGTGCAGGAAGTCCCTGGGATGCTACAGTAATGGTTGGTCAGAGCTGTCTATATATAAAAACTTTGACATGTGCTATGAATATCAGGGTCACTTTGTGATCAAAACTGGGGCAAGGGAAGGTCCAAGATGACTTGTATAGAAGTTCTTGCTGTCTCTTCCTTTGGAGAAAAACTGAGAGTTCAGTATTGTTGATTCTTCAGCCTGATTTCCTAGTACATTTCAAACATCTGTAGTGAATCAATTGCTCAGCCACTGGTCCATATTTACACAACCAGCTAATCAAATTAAGCTTAAGCTGTTGGGCAGCCCATTTTCACATGGAGGCCACTGGAAACTGCTTGTCCTTCAATCCCTTCTTTGGCCAAACCAAAATCAAACCTCCAGGAGACAGCTGGGAGCTAGGGTCAAGTCAAGAAATCTGGAATGTATATAGGTCCCCAAACAAAGCACGTTGTTACAGTCATGCCATCAGATCTGGTCGGCTAAGCAAGGTCAGGCCAGATCAGTATTCGAATCCGAGACCTCAGAGGAACACCTATTGGCCATGGGTAGTGGTGATGATTTCTTCCTTCTGGATCAATGCTAACACAATGCCCCTGCTTGGTATGAGGTGCTATGCTTCTGGAGGTTCATTTTGTTTTAACAAGGTCTTGTCTACACAGGGAAGTTACTCTGGAATAAGGTAGGGTGTGAATTTAAAGCACTATAGCTGTTCTGGAATCATGTGGACATTCTTGGTTCGGAATCAGCGTGTCCACATTGGAAGCTGTTTCGATCAATTTCCCTGCATACTCAAGATCTGAGATGTAAAAAAGAAGTCTTGATCACATGTGACCATTAAAGGTCTCACAGCCCTCTTTTTTCAAAGGGGTGAGGATTTAGTCCTGGTGTCTTGGCCCAGTTCCAGCTCTCCTTCCTGCAGTCATCTCCTGAAGTTTCAGTTCGATATGATATTCTTCACTTGCTGGCCTCAGTTGCAATATATTGCTTTTGTGCATTATTAAAGAAGAGCTGTTGGTCCCACAACATGGCTGCACTTGGTGATGGCTGCAGTAAACCCCTGTGCATAGTTCATGTAACTATTTGTTAAAAGTGCAGTATAAATATTGGCTCCTTATTGCTGCATGAGAAACTCAAACATACTTTTCTAAAGAGTGATGTATTGGTGAGGCAGTACCTGCCACCTACGCATGCTGGCTTCAGGGATTCTCTCTGGGTTCATACTTGGCAAGCTCTGAGCAATAAGCCCCCCTTTTTTTAATACAGAGACTTTTATTAAAAGCATAGTTAGGAGGACAGCTCCCTCAGAAACTCTTATTTTAATGGTACATTTTTTAGAATTAAACTCTGCACTCAAGAACCAGAGGGAGCAAACCTCTTGCAAACAGGTGGACCAGAACTGCACTTGGTAGAGTTCTTTCCACTGGCAGACATCCTCCCTCTCAGCCTTTTTTTTTAATTTCCTTCCTCCAAGAAAAAAAAAAATGGCTTTGTGCAGCCTCAGTTAGCAGCTCTCTCGTTGTGTAGAACTCCCTGCCCCTGCCATGCAGTGCCAGGCAGTTCTGCCCTGGGCTGGGGCCCACCTTTGAAGTCTGAAAGTCAGGAGCTCTTCAAGTAATGCATGAGACTTGATAGGTTCAGGTGGCCACCTATCACTCTGGCTATGTCTACACTACCACAGTAAGTCGACCTGAGCTACGCTACTTACTGCGGTGTCTGCACTACACTGGGTCGGCTGGAGACACTCTCCCGTCAACTTTCCTTACTCTTCTTGTTCGGGGTGGAGTACCGGGATCGACCAGAGAGCAATCTGTGGTCGATTTGGCGAGTCTTCACTAGACCCGCTAAATCAACCCCCGGCACATCAATCGCCGGAGCATTGATCCAGCCGTAGTGTAGACATAGCCTGCGTCTACACTGCAGCTGCTGGAGTAATTTCCAGCTCAAGGAGACACATCCGCTTTGATCACCAAGCTAGCCCACTAAAAATAACAGTGTAGTGGCAGCAGCATGGACTAGCCACCCGTGTATAATCCTGTCCAAGATCCTAGATAACGTACTCAGGCAGCTAACCAAGCCATGCTGCTGCGGCTGCACTGCTATCTTTAGCACCCTACCTCGATCAAAGTTAGTATGTGTATGTCTGCCCCAGCTGGGAATCACACCTCCCACTCCAGTGTAGGAGTGCCCAGTGAGGCAGGGAAAGCGAGAGGCTTTCAGGAGCAGAAAAGGAGCCTGGAATTGTAACTCTTGGCAGCTGGGAAGGAAGTCTGCTTTGGTTCAGTGATAGTGGGCAGAGGGCGTTTGGAAGCGTTCCAGGCCTCTTGTTTGGGTTGAGAGAGAATTGAAAGGGAGTGGCACCTGGGGATGCAGCTGGGACTTTGGTGGGATATTTTTCACTGCTGGGATGTTTGGCAGCTGGGAGTGGAAGACAAATATGTCACGTGTTCAGGAAACATCCTCCCATTCTGCACCATTTGCTGGGGGGAGTCTCAAGTATTTGACTGTTTGTCTCTTTGTCTGCAGCAGATCAACCAAGACTTGAACATCCAGCTGCTAAAGGATGGCTATCGGTTAGATGAGATCCCAGACGATGAGGACCTCGACCTAATCCCCCCTAAATCAGTCAACCCCACCTGCATGTGCTGCCAAGCCACCTCCTCCACCGCCTGCCACATCCAGTAATGAGGACAGCAGGCTGTGATCAGTGCTTTCCACTATAACTGTAAAACTTAACAGCCATTGCTTCCTCCTATGGTAGGACGTGCACCTCTTTGTGTTCATGGAGCCAGGAGAAACCAAACACCATTTTATGATTGGTTGATGAGTTATTTTAAGCTATGGTTAACAGACATGAGCTGCTCCAAGTGCCAGGCTGGAGTCTGGGCAATTGGCTGGTCTGGAAAGCTAATGCAAATGGGTCCAGTGATTCCTGGGTCTGGGCAGGCTCTGGGTATGATTTGTAAAGTGTATGTACTGGATTGAGAAGGATCAGATGTGGCTGCAGTTAATCCTATCAGTCAACTGAGTCTAAGATGTAAGGTCTTTCTAACCCGGGGAAAGGTCATTTTTTAATTCATTCGCTGAAACTGATCAGTTTGTGCCAACCAAAATTGTACCTGAATAGGAACAGATTGGAGTATTCTAGACTATGACAGTGCTGCCGGCAAGAATTAATATACCCTGGAAATCAGTTACACACAAACCGTACATGTAGGTGGAATTTCATTCTGGGTTAATACCAAACTTTACTTGGACTGTCATGTCACAGATCTGATGTAACCTACTGTTATTTCCATTTGAGATTAGCACCAAACAGATAAAATTCTGTCCACAATCCAACCATCCCCTCCTCACTCAGTTTACTCCTAGGAGTAAACATTCCATATCCATGAATTCAGTCCAGTCATTTTTATTGGGTATTGCCTCCAATGTTTAAGGGGAATTTTTGGGGCCCAGCTGCTGGCAAAAATCACAGTCCTTGTCAATTTAGGTAAAAAATATGTATATACCTAGGAAGAAGAATAATGATACAGTCTTACAGTCAAAACTCAAAAAGCAAGCTGAAGAAAGCACATGTTTTTTACAGTACACAGAGGTTCATGTTATCTTGACTTTGAGCCTATTGAAGAGATTTACCAACACTGGATGTCTGTGCATTTAGTGTTGCCATATGTTAGCAGGATCGGCAATTTCCAGCAACAAGAGGATTGAGAAGGTTCCCATCATGAGACACACGAGGGAAACTGCTGTCATCCCAGCTCTGCCCTCTTCTGAGCCAGCCTTAGCTGGTGTTAGGGCAGTGCCAGTAGTGAAGGAGCAGTTGTGTTTGCACAATGCTGTTCGTGTTCAGGAAACATGCTTCTAAGATCAGTAGATTTACTCCATTGCCAATCCAGGTTTGTTTTTAAGGCCAGTGAATTTCCTGAATTATGAACCATATTGGCCTCCTGATATTTCTTTTAAGCTTTTGATGCAAAAGGTGCCCAAGAGTCAAGTGAATGCAGGGCCTGCGCTTATTATGCCATCAGACTAAATTCCTTGACATGAAACATAACAGCATATTCTTCTGCTTCGTCAGGAGGGACAAAAACTACCAACCTTGCTTTCAGTGCTTGCTTCGGGTATTGGTGATGAAAATATTTGAGGAAAACTAAACCATTTTTCCAGTTTAAACTTCTTCTGGGAATTCCTTCATAATGCAACACATATGCTTAAATTTCACCTTCCTGGATTATAAAATCCTTGTGTAAAAGTTAGATGCAGTCAACTGAATCTTTAAAAGGACACTGTCAGCTGCTTCTAATAGCTTGAATCAGTGTTGGCTTTTACTCTGTGTATGGCAAGATGCAGCATACTCTAGTGGTCTGAACACAGGATTAGAGCTCTGGGTTCTAGAGCACCGCTCCACCACTCGCTTGTGTGGCCTTGAGCAAGTCACTCAAACTGTGTTTTCCCCCTCTGTAAAATGGCAGAATACTTACCTACCTCACAGGACATGTGAGGAGAAGTTGCCGTTGTTTATAGCACTTTACATCTATAAGTGCTAACTGCCCTTTGCAAATCCTCCAAGACTTCTGGAAACTGAATATTTCCCTATTCATCTTGCCCTTTTTAATCACTTGGCAACTATTGAGGTGGAAGTTTTCCCAAACGTTTCTAGAGAAGCACAAAGCGTCAGCCATCATGTGCCCGCTTCATCTATGATGCCAGCAGAAATGGTGCTCAGCTTTGGGAATAACTAGGCAGAAGAGGAGCTCCCACGAAACGATATGTGTAGAGACAAGATGGCTTTTGATTCTTGGGAGTAATGAGTGGGGAATGTGGCCAAATCTTTTTTTTAAGTAAAATTTTGTACTAAAATTATTTGACAGTGTCCCTTTAAAGGGCTGTATTAATAGAGGCTTTCAGACTGCTGACTAAAACTTTACAGACTGGAACTACATAGTACAGTATTCATATGACCACCAACATCATCATCATAGTCATCCTGTGGGACAGTTTTCATCACATCAAACACAGCTGCTCAAACTTTGCCCAGCTGGGAGCATTGCCTGTTAGGGGTCTGGTGCCCCAGAGCTCTGCACCTACTTTGTATTTAACTACAATGGCATGGCCTATGCCAGACTACAGGTCCCAGCATGCAAAGCCTCTGTCCTTATACCGAGCGTGTCCTGGTGTGCAGATCAAGATGGAGCACTCCATGCTGGGGTTAATAGTCTTCATAGGCTGCCCCACCATATTAAAGAAGAGACCTCACCTGCTGATGTGATGACTGTTGCCTCAAGTTAGCAGGAACAAATGTTTTTATTTCTTCTGGTTTACATTTTTTTCGGGCTCCTGCCCCAAATGCATTATTTTAATAGCCCACTCCACTCCACCCCCCGCATGCACACACCACCTTTCGGGCTGTGAAATAAGCACATGCTTCCAGTTTAACCCTTTAGGATCTGGGTGAGATTGATGCTCAGTGTTTGGAGAAGATAGGAGGGAGGTGAAGACTATGTTTAAATATTAATGACACTACAAGTACTTTCATGGTCTCTACAAATCATGCTCCATGACGGGCGCTTTCTACAGCTGTAAGGAAATGCCATGCTGAGTTTGTTTCATTCCCCATTCACAGAGGGTTTTGGTTGCACAAACAGCTCGCTTAGCATGATCAGTGCAGATCCATAAAATGGAAACTTTTGGCTTCTCCTCACTCTGTGCTTTGTGTCCATGTATTTCACCAGGTGGATAAACTAGATGGGGTAGAAAGAAAAGCAGTTATCAATGTAGGGTTGGATTCAGGAAATGCATTGGGAAAATGCACATAGCTATTACAGAAAGTTGACCGATAATCCTGCTCCACTATGGCTTGTCATGCAGAATATGAACTTCTTGTTGTTTAAAAAAAAAGAAAAGAACTCTGTTGGGAGGTTGGGGAGGAGTATTAATCTTAAAAATGGCTAGTTAAGCCTGGCTCTCCCTGCATGGCCTCATGTCCCAGCCTTTGGTTCAGTGGATGGCTTCTTTTGCCTCGTGCCAATCAAAGGAGTATGTTAAACTGTACCAACAGTCCCTGGCAGTGTACCTGGAGATTCTGTAGCACTGTTTCCCAGCCCCAGGAGACGAGGGAAGAAAAGGGAGGTTGTCTCTCACTTTCCACTTCAGCTGGAGAACACATTTATAAAATTGCCAGAGTGTTCTCATAGAATCATAGAATATCAGGGTTGGAAGAGGCCTCAGGAGGTCATCTAAATGCATCTAAAATCAAAGCAGGACCAATTCCCAACTAAATCATCCCAGCCAGGGCTTTGTCAAGCCTGACCTTAAAAACCTCTAAGGAAGGAGATTCAACCACCTCTGTAGATAACCCATTCCAGTGCTTCACCACCTCCTAATGCCCTACCCTAGAAGTTTTTCCTAATGCCCAACCCAAACTTCCCCCACTGCAGCTTGAAACCATTACTCCTTGTTCTGTCATCAGGTACCATTGAGAACAGTCTGGATCCATGCTCCTTGGAAACCCCCTTCAGGTAGTTGAAGGCTGCTATCAAATCCCCTCTCATTCTTCTCTTCTGCAGACTAAACAATCCCAGTTCCCTCAGCCTCTCCTCAAAAGTCATGTGCTCCAGCCCCTAATCATTTTTGTTGCCCTCCGCTGGACTCTCTCCAGTTTTTCCACATCCTTGTAGTATGGGGCCCAAAACTGGACACAGTACTCCAGTTGAGGCTTCACCAATGTCAAATAGAGGGAAATGATCACATCCCTCAATCTGCTGGCAATGCCGCATGTCAGCAGACTGCTTGAAGCAGAGCACTTGATATCCCAATACATCCCTTATTTCAAGGTGACTGTAGTCACACTAAGCCACGTGGCATTCTCAAGAAGAGTCTTACTTTGTCAAAAGTTCAATCTTCCAACCGCAGACCCTCAAGGGCCACATTAAAACTCCACACAGGGCGAAGGCCTGTGTCACCATTAGCTGAAATTATCGTGCAGACACTGTTTGCCTGACAATTTGGAAAATGTTCTTATATTGACTCTTGGGCCCCACAAATTTATGTCCACTTGATGCGTCTAAAATCAAAGCCCTTCTGCTTGATGCATATTAGGGTTCTTAATTTTAGTCATCATAAAATGATGGAATTTTATCACATCCCTTCCTGTCTGTCTGGTGTTATCTTTCATATTGACTCTAGTATGTGAGGCCTCAGCGTACAGTTTTGGCTCGCCATCTGGGATGAAGACTGCCCCATTTCCAAAGATTAACACTATAAATAGTTCATTCCCCTGCACATCCACTAATGTTATATACGCCATCATGTGCCAGCAATGCCCCTCTGCTATGTACATCGGCCAAACTGGACAGTCCCTACGTAAAAGGATAAATGGACACAAGTCAGATATTCGAAATGGCAATATGCAAAAACCTGTCCAAAATATACAAAAACCTGTAGGAGAACACTTCAGCCTCCCTGGCCACACAATAGCAGATGTAAAGGTAGCCATCTTACAGCAAAAAAAACTTCAGGACCAGACTTCAAAGAGAAACTGCTGAACTTCAGTTCATCTGCAAATTTGACACCATCAGGTCAGGATTAAACAAAGACTGTGAATTGCTAGCCAACTACAAAAGCAGTTTCTCCTCCCTTGGTGTTCACATTTCAACTGCAAGAAGAGGGCCTCACCCTCCTTGATTGAACTAATCTCGTTATCTCCAGCCTGATTCTTGCCTGCATATTTATACCTGCCTCTGAAAATTTCCACTACATGCATCTGACGAAGTAGGTATTCACCCACGAAAGCTCATGCTCCAGTACATCTGTTAGTCTTTAAGGTGCCACAGGACTCTGTTTCTTTTTACCATTAATAGGGAATCTCTATATTTTTGCCACACTGGAATGGGTGAGAGGCAGTCCGCAAGCGGTGGAAAAAAAAAAAGAAGCCGCGATAGGTGGCAGCTCCACTGCACCGCTTTCTTCTTCGGCGGCAATTCGGCGGCAGGTCCTTCCCTCCGAGAGGGACCAAGGGACCCGCCACTGAAGAGCCGGACGTGCCACCCCTTCCCCTGGGCCGCCCCAAGCACCTGCTTGCTGCGCTGGTGCCTGGAGCCAGCCCTGCTCACAAGCTTCTCAACCACTGCACTAACTTAGCAATGCACACTGGATAATGGAGCAGAGGGGGCTTCCTGGTCCACTAGTCAGTAGCCCTGCTTTAGTCCTCCTGGTGCCCTTTTTCCATGTTGCCAGGTACATGTACGGAAATCTTTTGAAGGAAGGAAGCTTGATGTCATCTAACTAGGCCCCTGGCCTTAGGCTTGTCTGATGAGATGTTTTCCCAGCTATGAAGCCAATCCTCAAGAAGGGAGAGCCTGCTGAGTCCTTCTCTGACATATGTTGCTTACCACATTACTTACCTGGATTGAATTTTAGATGTTGTATCCTTCAGCTAGGCTCTTCTCTGTAATCTTTTCCTCTGCCCTTCCTGCCAGCGTATTTATTCTATCAGACCATGTGCCTTTGGGTGTCTTGTCTGTGCCTGCCTAGAATCTGAATAAATAGCTGGGGTGGAGCAGGGGTAGCAGTGAAGCAGTGTCCCCACTGACTGGACTTGCCAGAACAGGCCTGGGCTAGTCAGGCTTACTCACACGCAAGGTAGGCCATACCACTTCTCTTCAGCTTCGGTATCTGCCCTCCAACTCCCCTATCCCAGAGGGGGTGTTGGCTTCTCTTCGGCTGCATCCTAGCTTGCATCTTCATAGCTCAGTTGCTCCCCAGAACCTTTGCGTTGTGGTGGTTGTGGCACCTGTTCTTAGGCCTCATTGCAGCCAGTGCAAGGGAGTCTGGGAGGTTTGATAAATAAGCTGCCTGCGGTACATGACGGAGCAGAAACGAGGAAAAGGCTTTTGAAAGAGGACAGGACCCAGATGAACGCCAGGTGGGAGGAGAAAAGGAGGCAGTGATGGGGGGTGCTGCCAAGTGCCTTCTTAGCTTAGGGCAGGTCCTGGTTGTCCAACCTAATCTGCTTCAGTAAGATGCTGTTACAAGCAGGATGCAAATCTTGTTTGCTGCGCTCCCACCGGAAACCAACCCGAAAGCCAACAGGGGATGAAAGATGCTAACTGCAGAAAATCCACTAATAATCTCAATCAGCAGAATGGTGTCCTGGTTAAAGCACATGCCTGGCCTGTGCTACACACTTGCTGTGACCTTGCCTCTGTCCAGGGCTATAATTCTGGCTCACAAGGGTGGTGAAGCTGCATTTATCATTGACAGATGCTTTGGGATCCTTTGACGAAAGGTGCTAGAGGTGACAGGTGAATAAAATGAAAAAAACTACATTTAAAACTGTCAGATTTCTTTTAAAAATCCAAATCCACAAAGAGCAGCGGTGCAGCTCCCCCTCCCTTGATGTAGCAGCGTCTGATGCTGCAACATGCCAGAAGGCCTCAGGGTGGAGGCTAATGCAGATAAAACCACACTGGGGAGAGCCGGTTGGCAGGGGTGCCTTTCCTAGATACGCAGCAGCTGGCACTCATGCAGCTGGCTGCCCAGGCCTTGGCTACTGCTGCTCCAGCTGCGTGGAGTGTCTGAGCGTGTCTGAGAACCCAGCCGCGCTGTCTATCATCAGTAGGATGAAGGCACTGAAGAGGGCAGGTGGATATACAGGCATGGGAGAGAGCAAGTTGCATTAATTGACTAAGTGGTGGAAATGAGCAGCTTGGCAGTGGATCTGATGTGTGAGGGAGTTTCCATGGGATGCTTCCTGTGCAGTGTTTTCTGTGCACGTAACAATTTAAGGTATAAATTAAAACTTTCCTCTCTCTCTCTTGGCTTTCAGGCTGTCTCTCTCTCTGGGCCCTCCCTTCAACTTCCATTCTTCCTCCAAGCCCGCACTGAATATGGCTGCTACTACGTAGAATTCAATTTGCCTTGTCATCTGAGCATTGCTTGACTCAGCACACATGGGCCATCGCCGTATGCCCAGCATTTGAATCAAAGTTAACTCATCCTTGCTCCACCCCTGACTTCCCTTCAGAGCTGACACCAGGATTCACGAGTGCTCTTTTCTTTCTCCTGGTCTTGGCCCCTGTATAAATAGAACGGTGTATGGAGATGCCCAGGCAATAGTTTAGATTGTTGTGACATAGGAGCCTAGTGAAGGGTAGGTTTCAGAGTAGCAGCCGTGTTAGTCTGTATCCGCAAAAAGAACAGGAGAACTTGTGGCACCTTAGAGACTAACAAATGTATTTGAGCATAAGCTTTCTTGGGCTACAGCCCACTTCATCGGACGCATAGAATGGAGGGTAGTACCTGTAAAGTCTGCTGTGGTGCGGCTGTGCTGTCGTGCATTACAAGCTGTCGCAGTGCTGAGTTCACAACTCTTATCAAAGTCAGTCAGTTGCTGGTGCTCAGGATTGGTCCCTTTCTGCCTGTATGGAGAGTGTAGTGGCACTGGCAGATAGTGACTGTGCTGCTCAGCTTTGCTGAAAGCACGGCCTCTTTCTCACTTTCACTCCACGGTTCCCTGTCTCTGAGGGTTTGCTTCAGATTTTGAACTGCATCTCATCAGACAAGCCAGCCTCTGTTACCAGAACTGTGAATGTGAGCATGGCAGGGCAGCGTTCATACCCAGACAAATCCAGACCCAGAAAGGCCGATAACAGCCTAAAAGTGCTATGAACTGGAACAGTCTACAACAAACTAACACATAAGCATCTCAGACAGACAGGATATAGGCATCTGTTCTTTTCTGTGAGGCTCAGTGTTTGCAGCTGGTAGAAGCTGGCACCTGAGGCTCAGGCATTAAGCCCATTCCTTTGTGTTGTACAGGATAAGTTCCAGCGATAAAGGCAGTTTCCAAAAACTTTGAAACCACATCTCTGTGAGGAGTTGTGTCGCCACCTGCCCTGCGATGCTGGGTGCCTTCAAAGATGTGCTGCTGTGTTTGACAGCTCTGATCCCAACAGTCAGCCTACAAGCATGCAGGTCATAACCTGGCTTCCCGTGCCCAGTTCCATTTCACAGAGTGACCCCAACACCCTCCAGTCCCAAATTTTTACCCAAATCATCTACCCTGTAGTATCCACTACACCAGTATGACAATCTGCTGGGGTCTCCAGAATTATGAGTTACTGTTTTACCCCTCTTAGCCTCCACAAGTGTGAGTCTGCCTATTGCTAAGCTGTGTAGCAACTCCTGACACCCCAGCTTGTCTGCCCTGCCAGCAAACTCTTCAGGACTCTGCCAGTCCAAACCTGGCCTTGCAGGTAACAACAGTGAACCCCGGCTCCCAAGTTCCCCAGAGACGTTCCTCTACAGTGTCCAGCCCTCTCGCTGGAGACACAGATGTTATGGTTCATTGCTCCTTTAACGAGCAGCCCATCGATTTGACTGGGGTTTCACAAATACTCTCCTTTCAATCACAGCACTGAATTGGATTTATAGTAGAAGTAAAACACGTTTATTAAACAAAAAGTCAGGGGGTTAAGTGTTACAAGCAAACAAAAGCAAAAATATGCTTCTGAGACTAAAATTTGACTTCAGCAAGTTACAGCCTTTCCCTAAGCAGGTTTCTCGGGGACTTCAGCTGCTTTGGTTGAAGGATCCAACATTCTGTGATGGCTTCCGGGATGGCTTCCTGTTTCTGCTGCTTTCTCCCAGAATTCATTGACCCTGTTGCAAGAGCTGGGAAGGATCCATGCTGGTCTTCCCTTCCAGTTGACTTCCCATCCCCCTGCTGATTCGAATGTAAATAAGGCTTACATTGTTTCAATTCTATAATACTTAATTTGCATTGGAGACAGGCAGAAACCTTCTCTCCTGTCTGGGAGAAAACCTGTTTCTCCCTGTGTTTTGTCCCATACTTTAAAGGATAATGGCAATGAATATCCATAATTCCTCATGTAGCGCTAATGAATACATTTCACACTGATATTCAGCACCAGTGTATCACAGGCTTTCCTAAAAGACTTTGCTTGCTACACTTTTACAATACAATGATATTATACCCGATCAGTTCCTTCGATTACTTATTGTTTGAGGTTCACACACCCTGCCTTTATAGCCCCAGTAGATCTTTGAAATGTGTTCTTTGAAAAGTCAGCCCAGCCCAAGCTTCTCTCTCCTGCCGTGATGCAGATGCCAGGCTGTCATTCCACAGTTCATTCATCCTGCTTCAAGAGGCAGGAAGGCTTCCTGGAGGGTGCTGTCTCAACCCCATGTTGAGATTGGTAACTGTCATCTTGTCGCACTTGCTTTCCTGAGGGCTTTATTTACCTTGTCTGTAAATGTCCTTTTCCTTGTCTTTGGTCACACCTTGCCTAAATTACATTGGAGACACATTCAAGCAAGTGGAACCACATTCTTTTGTCTGGAACAGGCATGCAAACACTGCAGGCCAAATCCATGTTCAGAACGCTTTTGCAGCACAGTGTCTGTAAAGTCCTTTGTGGATTTACTGGGCATACACCACGCAGTGATTTTCAGGACCAGCGTGTTACCAGATTGTATACTTAGATGTCACCTTTTAGATACAGATTATGACAACAATGTATTAGATGTGGTGAGTTTGTCAGGCCTGACACACAGCTGACACAGAGTATTGAACCACCCTTGGGCCTGGGTGTCAGCGTCTCTCCTCTGCATCCATATCTGTGGTATCTTGGAGTCTGTGACATCCATCGGACAGCAGCACCCAAACTGTGTCCAACTGAGAACGTCGCTGGCTGCTTGCTGGGAGGCCAAAAGCCTGCCCGCTGATTGGGATTAAATGAAGGACATTGCAATGGCCTGTGCAGACTGCAGGGACCCAGCATGAGTCAAACTAAAGAGTAGCACATTGGGCTGGAATGTTCCACTTGGGGACTTCTGGGATTTCCCAGGAGCCGCACTTTTGCATGAAAGGGAAGATAGTCATGGGACACAGTGTAGAACACTGCGACTTTGGGACTGCAGGCTGCTCCGTTTGGCCACCTTCCCATCAACGTGTGTTGCAGCCTTCCCCTGGCAGTTGCTCCCAGGATCTTCCAAATCCAGTGCGATTTGCCAGTGGGAGATAATGACGGTCTGATTCCATATTTTCCTCTAGTGACGTGCCTTAGTGAAACATGGGTTTGCATCTGGAACAAGAGTATCTTGCTGATTGTCCCTTGTCTGTGACGCAGCTATTTCCATAGTAACAAATTATGATCTAAGCAGTGGAATTACATCAAGCGAGGAGAAGGTATAATACAGCTTTCATTGCAATGCGGCTGTCTCAGACATGTCACTGGAAACCACCACAACAGGCACCAAAAAAACAAAAGCACCCAGGAGATGCGGCAGTGAGATAAGTCCCATTCCCTATAGGGATGTTTGTTCCCAGAGTTGCATTTTTTCCCCTGGTTACTCACTTGATTCTGCTCTTTCTTGGTATTGCGTTGTTCTGATGCCCAGACTATATTTAACAAGAATTCCTGCTCTCTATCCAGTTACCTCAGTCCCCCTACTCCTTCCAAAAGGGTAAAGGATTCAATTTTTAGCAGTTACTTTTCCAGCTGATGTGCATGTGGGCTTTTAGCATCCCCCACCTCCCAGCTATCTCTGCTCAACCCATTGCAAATTACTTATATTTGAAAAGCTCACACAGATAATGGCCCAGGTGCATTGACATCTAATACCTTGGGGGTGTAGCCAGTCCTGGCAGTTGGCTATACCAAGGCTAATCAAAGTGGGCATTTGGCCAGAGACAGAGCCTACAAACTAATTGATGGCAGAGTGGCAGGAACCAGTTTTGATTTCTGTCCAACAAACTCAGTTCCCTTGGAATGTCTCCTGTGTAATGTGTTCTGACGGTTACAATGGCTAACTGAAAATCAGTGTCTCTCGTCCATGGAGTAGGCCAGAGTCACCATTGGCTTTATAGAAGCAGAGGATCCAAATGAAATACAATGCAAAAAAGGGCTTGAGTTTCAGGCTGGTGGTTCTTTCATGTCTGACTTCTCCATGTATAAAAGAAGCACAGCATTAAAACAGACCCTGCTCACCTCTCCCATGAAAGGCCCTGCAGCCAGTTGGCTCAGCATTCAGAGTTCGTGTTCTGCATTAGATGGATCCAACCTTCAAAGTTATGACCCAGATCCAGACTTCTCAGAGTTCAGGGAGATTTGGTGTGGGCTCATGTCTATTTTCTTGTAATAACGAATTTCTCTCTATGAAGGCGGTGGGAAAAATGGACGTTGGATTACAAGCTGTTGTCATCCTTTCTTCATGCTAACGTTTTTCCTCTGCAGGGGAGATGTTTCCTACTCATTTTCCCCTTTCCTTTCAGCCCCAAAGGCTGAGTCATGAGAACACCCTTTGGGCAGAAGAGACGTACATCTCTCCCTGCCAAGCTGTTCATGGAGTAAATCCGAGATGTCACTAGAGTGATACAAGGAGCTTCCTCCCTGGGCACTGTGTCCTATCCAGCTTCCCCAGGTGGCCCAGGCCTTGCTGGCTCATGAGCAAAGTCCCAAATGCAGATTCCAAACAGGACTTAGCTAACATGTGCAGAGGCTTTAAGAATCAAACTAAGCAACTAATATTGGCAGCT
Organism: Chelonoidis abingdonii; assembly: GCF_003597395.2. Lineage (NCBI taxonomy): Eukaryota > Metazoa > Chordata > Testudines > Testudinidae > Chelonoidis > Chelonoidis abingdonii. The sequence continues at coordinate 5,364,725 of NC_133774.1, forward strand.
GGCTTCTATCTGACATCAAGGCCTTACATTGCTCCAGTCACAGATGAGGTTACTTTTCTGCGGCGTAGCAGCCGCAGCTCTGAAATGCTGATTTTAATTGAGACCTTAAATTAAATACACAAAAAGCCTCTCAACTTTTAGGATGTTGCTGTGCAAATGAGGAGTGTTGCTTTCTCTTAAGCAATACTAGAGACAGATCTGAACCACAGCATAGGATCCAAGCCCTTTAGACTCAGGGACGTTTGACCGCATATCTGAACTCCAGGAGTCAGACTGACCTCTCACTATAGTATGGGTGGTATTCACATGGCTTCGTAGGTCCCATGATGGAGATGCATAGTGAATGGTCAACCAATTAGCCACTTGCTATGCTATGTCATATCCCATCTTGATGTGCCCTGCAAGGAAAGCAGGCTTCCTGGTAAGGTTGTTGTTTTGTAGTTAAAAGGCTCTCAAGAAAACTCTTACGTGTCTATAAAGGAGAAGAAGTAGAAAGTTTTTTTGCACATTTTTAACGAGTTTTACTCCTTCTGCAGGGGTTACTGAGCCTTTTAAAGAAGGAAACGAACCGCCATTTTAATAGCATTCTAAAGGATTCTGAAAGCAGAAGTCATCTTGCATGCAACATCGTTCTGTGGGGTAACATGCTACTTGCAAATCTCATTGTACATACTGTAGATGAGTCACCTTGTGCTCTGTGCAGGGGTGGGTGCAGGAGATACGATGCTGACCATCATGTCAAACAGCTACAGCTTCCCAAAACCAGAGACTCAGACAAGGATGGGGGTGGGAGGGGAGAAAGCAGCAGCAGCAGCAACTGTAAAAGTATAACTAGTTGTAACAGGTAAACTTTGGTATCCGTGTCCAGTGGTTAGCTCTAGATTTGCAAGCCTTGTTATGTCGCACACACCCTCCATTCACACCTGTCATCATTTTCTTCATAAGAACTAGTGATGAATGATGTAGATTGTTTTCTGAATGACTCTCAGACCAGTTCTGCCCCCTTTCCCACCCAAATCCAAGATGGCAAAGATAGTTGAGCAACAAAAAATTGTTGACCGTCACTAGTTTTAGTTTATTCGTTGGGTTTTTTCTCCCCTCTATTTTTAAGCTTCTTTATCTGAACACACACGTGTATATAGGTGATCATACTCTTCAAATACTTTAAAGGGGTTGCGTAGAAGTCGCTTGCCATCTTCCAAAAGGCCCACCGGCACCTTGCAGCCATGCACCTAACTAGAAATGTATTTGGTCGATATAGGTGAGATCTGGCATTGCCCTTCTTGCGTACACTACAGTTGACGAGGATCCACCCATAGAAGCTGGCAGAAAGTGGCTACTGTGCCTTTTTATTTTGGGGAGGTAGAGGGGAATTTTTTTGCACTAAGATTATTTGTTAACCTCAAAATGGTCAACTTGCAGGATTTATTAACGCCCAGGATTAATCTGATGTGGCGGAGTCCTACCCAGGCAGGTGTGTGGCCTTTGCATTCATCAAAATGGCAAATACCCTGGCTGTATCTGTATAATGGGTCACAGAGGACAGTGGGTTGTAGTGATTTTTTTTTTCCGTCTGTGAAATTAAACAGGCCTCTACTTTCAGCTGTGTTGTATTGATCTCCATTGTTTATGAGGATAGAAGCACAGGAGAGCTCAACTCTTTACTGTGTCTAGACCCATCCTGAAGGTAAACCTTGTGTTCTGCATTAAAAACCATGTCAAAGCATTGCCAAGATATCAGTTTGAAGTCTGAGACAGCAGAAGATGTTAGTGGGTCATTGGAATTGAGTTCTTTTTTGGATCAGTTACATGGAATTTCCTTCTCGTGGAGAGAACTCCTGACCTCTCCATTGGTCTCAGACCAAGAGATGAATTTCCATCCCAGTCTGGCTCTCGGGTGTAGTGAAATGTAGCTGAAACTGTCAAATATAAAATGGCATTAAGTATAGAGTTCAGCCTAACCAATCATTTAATTAGGAAGAAGAGATGATTTTCATAGCTTGGCCTTGTTCCACATTAAGAAACTGCTAGTCATTTGGCACAGCCAGGCATATTAATGCCATGCTTCACTTGTCAATTTGGTTTCTTTCTAGTTTTGGTTTATTTCCATTCTGGACGTGTCAGCCCGTATCTTCTAAAGAATGGGTTTTAATTTTCCTTTCCTGTTCATAACCTGTAGCACACTGGTGTATTTCCACTCCCGTCTGTGTAGAGTATTGCCTTAAACAGATCCGTTGTGTTGTGGTTTGTTTTGTTTTTTTATGGTCAGTTTTATGCATTAATTTATTTTCAAATGTGTTTTTTGGAAAACATGAAACGTGTATAATATTTTTTTAACATTTCCATTGCAGTATTTATCATTGTTACTGGTTGTGTGTAGTGTAACAGAATTAACGATATTAAAAAGCATACATATGAAACCTGCGTCCTTCATTGGAAATAACCGTGCTGGCTGTTGGAAGAGGTGAGAGGATAGCAACCGTGGTAATGACATATACGTTTCTTTAAAACACCACTAGATTACCTGTATCTAAACATATCTGTTGTGCCATTACCACTAGCAGTGACTAGAGCCTGATTTTGGTGGTGCTGATAGCCCAGAACTCATATTGAAGACTTGGACCTCTAAGGGTATGTCTACACTACTCGCCGGATCGGCGGGCAGTGGTCAATCCAGCGGGGATTGATTTATTGTATCTAGTCTAGATGCGATAAATCGACCCCCAAGTGCTCTCCCATTGACTCCTGTACTCCAGCGCCGCAAGAGTCACAGGCAGAGTCAACAGGGGAGTGGCAGCACTCCACTGCCCGCGGTGAGGACACCACAGTAAGTCGATCTGAGTATGTCGAGATCAGCTACGTTATTCACTACTACGTAGCTGAAGTTGCATAACTTAGATCGATCTCCCCCCTCCCCACCCCATCCCAGTGTAGATCAAGGCTAAAGAAAACTCAGACCATAAAAGCTGTAGTTAGAGCATTCTCCAGAATCCTCTGTCCTTGGAGCTACTGATGGGATTGAAGGGAGAAGTGAACAATGGGATTAGGTATCTAACCATGGAGATGCCCACTCACAAATTCAGCTGATCTCCAGACTCTGGCTCAAGAAGGAATTTTCTCCAGGGATATATTGGCAGGGACTGCAGAATTTTCACTTTATTCCAAAGCACTGAGTGAGAATCCACCATTGGTATCCAGTGGTTCTGTCTCATGTAATCAGTTTCCTCTGTGGCTGAGGGCTTTGAGGCTGTTCAGTGCTTCTCTTCACAGGCTGTCTCTCTGGAGAAGAAAATCCACCCTGTCGTTTTCTTTTCCACACAGACACAATTTTTTCTTTGTGGCATTTATTACAAAGTTTGGCCCAGCAGAGGTAGTTACTGTTCATCTATCTCATGGGCAGGATAAATTTGCTGAGGCAGCAACCATCACCTGCCACATTTCAAGCAAAATACACTGTCTCTCCCTAGAAAGGAGAGGTGGATACATTTCCTTAGTAGTCTAAGTCCTGGTTTAAAACAGCGATAAGACTAGTTATCTTTGCTTCATGTCCCGAATTGGCCCCCACTTTGGGCACAGAAATAAAACAACTAGAACAGAGTTCATAGGCCTGATCTACACTAGGGGGGGTATCAACCTAAGATACGCAACTTCAGCTATGAGAATAGCGTGGCTGAAGTCAACGTATCTTAGGTCAACTTACCTCGCACCCTCACGGCGCAGGGTCGACTGCCACCGCTCCCCCATTGACTCCACTTCCACCTCTTGCCGCGGTGGAGTACAGGAGTCGATGGCAGAGCGATCGGGGATTTATCATGTCTATACTTGTTCCCTGATAGATCGATCACTACCCGCCGATCTAGCAGGTAGTGTAGACGTACCCATAGAATCATAGAAGATTAGGGTTGGAAGAGACCTCAGGAGGTCATCTAGTCCCACCCCCTGCTCAAAGCAGGACCAACCCCAGCTAAATCTTAGAGTTGCTCTAATCTCTGTTTGCAGTGTTGCTGTAGCCATGTAGGTCCCGGGATGTAGGAGAGACAGGGTTGATAGGATAATATCTTCCTACCTTGTCTCTCTAAACATTGTGTAATCCAGTTGAATATACAGCAAGTGACTGTTCTTACGAGTCCAAGCAGGCTAACCCCTCAGCACCTGCAGGAGGCGTCATTGTTTGCACTACTTCCAAAAACTTTTTGCACTGGGAAAGCCAAACTCTGCATCACGGAGATCATGAATATGTGACTCGCCAACACACCTGGTGCCCTAGTGGTTAGTGTCCTTTTCAGTGCCATGCAAAGACCTGGGTTTGGTTCTAAATTCTAGGATAGAATTTTCAGAAGTGTCCAGGTCCCACTTTCAAAAGGGACCTAGACACTTAAGAGCCTAATGCTCATTGAAAGTAAATAGGATTTAGGCCCTTTTGAGGATTTTACCCCTCGTCTCTTTCTTCCTACAGCCACAAGAAATTGGAATATTGTGGAAGCATCCTTGGGCTAGTGTCAGGGTGTTGTTGGGCTCTTAGATTATTCCGAGGAATAAAATAATTTGTTTCCCTCATTAAGGTAATATTTAACCTTATTGGTATGAGAAATCCAAACTAATTTTACACCCCAGCAAACTAACAATTAACAGTCCCGATAGCCATTACAAATGATCAGGTCTAGCAAACTGGTGAATAACATTTGAAAGCTGTAGTTTGGAAGGGAACTAGATGAACCACCAGTTTGTATCCAGCCCTGACTGAAAGTTCCTGCTCTCTCATGGCTGTTTGAAGGCTTATGTAAAACAAATTGGTAGATCTCAGCCCATTTCCTAGATCACAGAAAGCACCATCAGAACTGGCACTAACTGACCCCCTTGTAAGCAAGGACTGAGCAGGTCACAGAGACCAACCTTCCTTCTCATCCACAAAGGTGGTCAGTCTAGGTCGGGGAAAAGGCATATGTCAGGGAAGCTGACAGTGCAACTGCCTGTACTATGTCCTACTTTGTGTTAAATAGAGGACTTCAGGCTGGAGAGTTATTATTCCGGTACCTTTCACAGGCACTAAAAGTGCTTATGATGAAATTTAGCTCAAGCACTCATTAAAATGCCATCAATTTGCATTAGCAAACTCAAGTGAGTCATCATGGATTTGTCTGAAACCTTGGTGGAAGTAGAGAGCAGCCTGAAAATTAGTCAATAATTATTGCATTTCCCTCTCAATTTCCTCTTGCTTGGATTGCATGGTACAAACGTTTTGTTTCCACTCATTAACGGATGATTTAGAAGCCAACAGTGATAAATGGAAGAGTTCTACAGTTGACCCAGCACTGGACAGGGCCAGACTAACTTCCATTAATATTGTATCAATACCATCGACTCCAGCTTTCTCTCCAGCATCTAAAGCAAAGCATTGAGGTAAGACCCAGAGAGGATGATCTAGCTTTAACGTTAAACTTGGACTGCCTAAGAGTAAGTCACTTTCCTTCCTACGGACTCACTCTTCTTCCTCGGCTCATGTGGACGTTAGAATCTCTGTTAATGTTAAACACTTAGTACAGCGCTGTAGATCAACTATACTTGAGGCATACTGTGGTCTGTAATGATCCATGTGGATTAAACAGGGTCATAAGAATAGCCCTACTGGGTCAGACCAAAGGGGTCGTCAGCACCAAAAAGCAAAAGCTCCAATTTGAGCTAAGGAAGTAACACTCTGGACTCTCCTTTTGTAGGGCTTCTACTGTAGTTGCGGGTGCCAGCCATTAGAAGAAGATAGGATGGCACCTAGTAGGCCAGCAAGTGATGGGACTTGCTGGGAAGATTGACACAGAGCTCACAATCTTGGGTTAGACAGGACATTGACCATGCTGACTAATAAGCAAGTGGGAATAATGCAGGTGTGTGACAGGGCTTAACCACCATCACCTGCAACATAAGGGAAAGAACCCAGGTTAGTCATGCTTCACACGCAGGGGGTGATTAACTCATAGACTTCAAGGCCAGATCATCTAGTCTGACCTCCTGCACATCGTGGGCCACAGAACCTCACCCATCTTCTCCTAGAACTAATTGGCAGACAGAGGGAGTTCAGCTGAGAGAGACTGCAGAGGAGACAGGTCTCTCTAGCAGAGAGCAGTCTTGGACTAGAGTTTAACAGGCAGGATACGAGGAAGGAAACACAACAGGAGCAGGTTAGCCGCCTACCGGGGAGGTCTTGAGGTACGGCCAACAAGGGAACTATAGCGAAGCCTAAGAGGGGTGGAAGGCTGGTATGAACTTTTATTTGCACTTGTTTGTGCTGCTCCTCAAGGGGTTCAGACTTCTATGTGATTTGGCTGGAAGCCCAAGCCACAGAACGCCCAACGGGAGAATCAGGAGAAGACACAAGCTGAGAGCGGCTGTCGCAGGTCCAAGCGAGAGCCCTGTAGAGGGCGCCAGAGACAAAGTTCCCCCCCATAACTCCGCATCTAAGTAGCGGGGGCTCCCTAGAGGTGAGGGTGTGTGCTCCCAAGGTGCAACCAGAAGAATAGCCAGTGAGAACGTAATCTGCACCTTTGGCTCATGTGTGCATGTATTGTCTGAGTAATTAGGCCAGAGTTGTCAATTTCGGGAGTGTGGAGAAGATGGGAGTCAATGAGAGCACAGAGCCGGGAGAAGATAAGGGCTAGGAAGACACCTGGACAGGTATGTTTAGAAAGGGCAACTGAAATGGAACAGGAACAGGCAGTGAGGAAAGAGTGGTGGTGGCAGAGACACAAGTGGAGTGAAATATCTTTCTCCTTGGAAACCCTGCCCCCTAGCTCTGTGATGGCTGCTTAACAGACAGAAAGCTTTCAGCTCACCCCAGCAGGGAAGGAGGAAATGGCCACTAATGTATTAAGGTTTATTTCCGAAGCCAGCCCTTTGCACTGAAACGGAGGCAGCAGGCCCGTCTCAGCAGTGTGCAGGCACACACTCAAATATTCATGCCTCTGAAAGCATCCTGCAGACGCGGCTGCATCCGGCTTGAATAAAAGAATGCTGTTGATGCTTGTGCTAATCCCTGTAATTCCCATTGCAGCTGCAGCCGCAAAGGCCTGTAAAGCCCAGGCACAGGAAGAACTAAGGACTATTAATTAAATCAGGCGCAGCCTTGAGCCTAAGCAGTGCACACTACACACACATATCAGATAAATCCCGCATTGTTACATTCGGGGTGTTGCATTTTGGAGGGTCCCCTTGTCCTGGGCTCCTGTGATGACTGAGCAGGTCTTGAACTGTCCCCAAGACCAGACTGGAAGGAAACCTATGGCTTAATCCTGCTCTATTCCTCCCTTCAGAAGAATGAAACTGACCACCCGCCCCTGTGGCTGCCAAGGCCACGCTTGGCGATAGGTGATCAATTCCGCTTTTTGAACCTTCGCCTTCTTCCCCCCAGGACTGGTCTGCCTGGCCCTCACACTGCTGGGGAGACCTGTGTGTGTTGTGTGCCCCACAAGGGAGAGGTACTGGGGCGAGGAGAAGGATCTGTTTAGCTGGTTTTTGTTTAGCTGTTGTGTGTAGACAGGTTATCTCCAAATCCCTATTGTGGTGAGTCTGGTATATACTGGGAGCACAAGTGGGCAGCATATTCCTTAACAAGTTCTTGCTGTGCATGTCTGCTCCCTTCATAACAGCAGATACATGTGTGTGTTTGGAGAGGTGGGAGTGCAAGTTTATAGGATGAGTTTTACTTTTCAAGTGTTACCAGCAGACCTGCTTCTGCCCCGCTGGGGAACGGCACCAATTTACCATTGTTCCTCAAGGTCAGCAGCATTCCTGATCTGGCCCATACACCTGGCTCCCGTGGCCTTAGCTAGCATCGCCAACCTTCCTCGCCACCCTGCCTTTTCCTGCCCCATTCAATCTAGCTTCTGACTGTCACAATAGAGACCTGGGAGGAGCTGGAGGCTTTCAGGTGAGACCAGAACTGAGGGTGGATAAGGCTGGAGGATAGAGGATGGCTGTTCCAGAGCAGCCAATGAATGACTTGGGCCTGTGCTTAAATACTCCAGTGCCGCGGCATCAGGAATACCCACAGCAAGGCCGGTAGGTGACTGACACAGTCTTGCCCAGCTCTATGTTTTCTTCTTTGTATTACACTTGGATGAATGTGGCCAAAATGGACAAATCCACAGAGCACAAGAACACACCTATGTGGCGAGAACAAACCCCGATTCCTGTTGGAAACGTGAAGGCCAAACTCAGCCCATGCCTTAAAAACCCAGGGAGGTTGTGGTGAGGCATCACTAGGACAGTGCTCTCTGCTGCTGAAGCAGATGGAGGGGGGAATGTATGTCTCTTTATTCCAGCTCTTCCTTTTTGGTAAATTCAGACCTTGACCAGCAGCCTCTGGGTGACTGTGAGCCAGCACCCGGGAAAGCTGGCCCCTTGGACACCCCGGTACAGGGTGCCAATACAAGAACCTGGCATGAGAGCAGTGTGTGCTGCGGGTCCTGGCAGTGTGTTGGCCTTGGGCCTGTGCTGCCAGCTGAGGGGGCCTCCAAACACCAGTAAATGCCCAGGGGAGCCCAGGTGCAGAGTCCAAGCCCATGGCAGCAAGAGAGACTGCAAAGAGCAACCCCAGACCTGGGCATTTTAACTCATTTACAGCTCATGAAAGGAGGCTGGAACCAAAAAAGCCACTGAAAAGCAGCGTCATCAAGAGGCGTTGACGCCGAAATGCCGCTGATTTTCGGCAGCATTTCGGCAGATGCTTGTCCGCCAGTCATGGTCCTTGGTTTCTCCTCGTCTGGCACCTGCCAGACGAAAAAGGTTGGGGACCGCTGCTCTAGCTGCCGCTAGAGGGGGACAAAGCGCCACACCACGCCAGTATGGGTTAGATGTCCACTCCAGGTCTCCCAGCACTTCTGTCTTTTAGACGGCCCACCGTTTGAGGCAGGGCCTGTCTTTCTTCTTGTGCCTCGTACAGTGCTAAGCTCCGTCTCCATGCTTAACTAGTAATGATGACTCTTTTCTGCATGCGGAAGATATGTTTGCTCTTGTTTGTTTCTCTGTGGTGAAGACGGCCTCAGAGTCCTGCCCTCTTCTTTAAGTGGGAGGGACTTTGCTGGAGGACCTGGTTAAGAATGTTGGAGGATCCTGAATGGCGATGTCACAATAAGGCAGTGGGCGGAGCCATGCTGACCTAGGGAAGATGGGAGATGCTGGTCTAAGACAGCTGGCTGCTAGACAGCTTCCATTTGGGTGCACAATAAAAATAACCAGCAACATTACACCTGAAAGAGCTACTCTCCCAACACGCAGGCAACGCTGATGAAGCTGCTGCTTAGATGAACTGGTTATATCTTGTGGACAGATGAAAAGTGCAGCCAGAGCAAGTGATCTGTGATCTGCAAGCTGCGGGGGCATACACATGAGTTGGGGCAAAAGAAATAAATTTAAATGTCCCAGCCAAAAAACATCCTGACAGCTCTGTGCACTAACAGAGCCCCGGAGAACCCACCTCCAACTATTCGCCAGCGCGCAGCAAAGCTGCTTGGAAATACCAGTGGGGTGAAATAATCTCCAACTCTGGCTACAGCTGCAGTTCTCCTCCAATCTGTCAGCCTCAGCAGTGTGGGGGCTGCCTGACTCATGACAGAACATGCACCTCACAAGCTGACTCCAGCCCTGCTCCGGATACCTGGCCTCGCTCCGGGGCCTGCTTTCAAGGCCCTTGCTCTGCTCCTGATGTGTCACTCTGCCTTGGTTCCTGTCCCCTGCCCTGCTCCTGATGCCTTGCCCTGCCTCGATTACTCATCCCTTGCCCCGCTCCTGACTTTTTTGCCTGACTGTTCCATTAACCCTACTTTGGCTGGTTCACTTGGCTCCAACTCAATGCAGCTCGACCTCAACTCTGACCTGATCCTGCAGCGTGACACTGGTGCGTACTGTTGCTTCTGGCCTTGACTAAATTCAGACCTGTTCTTGAATCCCTTCCAATGCATTCCCCAGCTTCCACCCACGCCCCCAGAGTGGGGTCCTGGCACCCTCTGGTCCCAATGAACTGATCACTCCTGTTTTCAGTCTGGAGGGATCCCACCATTGCTCTCTGCTACCCTAAGGTCAGTAGAATAGGAGACAACATGAGAAAGGCAGCTCCATAAAGGAAGCCTAGCAGAACACGCCCACTGTACTGTGACAGCCCCTCAGCCTGGGTCAGTCAGTGTGAGCACCCCTCCGGAGTGCACCGGTCAGTGCAGCACTGGGTCTAGCTCAGGTCACACCCGGGAGCCAGTGTTCGTGTCATCCTTTCCCAATACTTTGCAGTAGTGGCAGTGGGAAGAGGCACCTTGGGTTTTTTATCCTCTTCAGCTTGCAAAGGATGTGAACAGATTCTGTCATCCAGCCCTTCATCTACTAGATCTCTGCAGCCCTACTATTGTCCTTCAATGCTGCTACTAGTGACAGAGAAGAGAAATGCATCCTGGCGGCCCTCCATCTTGGGCTGCGCCCTGCAGCCTTGCATCCCACTGGAATGGGACCTGCAGATCCCTGCCCTGGAAGGGGTTGGAGTGGGTTCCTTCCTGTCCTCCACTGTTTGTTCGCCCTGCCCCTGATGGGAAGGGTTGGAGTGGATCTCCCTGCAGTCCCTGCCACACATACATACACACGTCAGCAGCTTTCTGCTGACACATCAGAGGTTTAGTCACAAAACCCGAGTGGTATCACAGAAACCTAGCAACAGACTGGTGTCCCTGCATGGCAAGGAGTGGTGGCAGGGCAAGTCCATTTGGAAGGAAGATCCTGCATTGGTACCGGTCAACCTCCCTCGATCTCAGCTCCCCAGAGACACAGCGTCAGCCACTGAATGGCTGGGAAGGGCTCTGAATGGCCCTTGCTCCCGCCCCCCCCCCATGCATGCTAGGTACAGGCCAGATACAAAGCCACTCACCCACTCTTCCCAGGAGGATGGAATAAAAAGCCAATCAGAGTTTACTGGCCCTGGGGTAGTGCTATAGATCAGGGCACTTAGCACAGGGGGCTGGAGATGTGGGAGGCTCACTGCATTGATTAAACCAGGCGTTTCGGCATTGACTCCACTTCTACCTAACTCGAAGGTGCCCGGTTTTTAGAGCTGCTCAGCGCTTCCCAAAGTGGCCTGTGATTTTGTGTGCCCCACTTTGGGGGTGCTGGGCTTTAGACATCAACGGAAGTTAGGAGCCAACATACCTTGCAGGATTGGAGTCCATCCTGGGTTGCCAGGATCCCATTGTCTTAGCGGCAGGGGCTCAGCACCTTTGACAATTAGACCCTGGCCTTGGATGCAAGCCTGTGAGGAGATGGACCTGCACCGAGCTTGCTTACCTGATAGCTTAACCCTCAGGCAGTCTGATGAGTGCACCTGGGCCCCAGGTGAGCCCCCGGATTGGCCAAACTGCCCAATTGATTGAGGGGATCATGCAACCTGCTTTTAAAACCAGCAGCATGGCCTGGGTTGCTCAAAGCATTAGCCTGTTGCTGTGTTAGTTTCTGCTTCTTCTCCTGCCTCAGATCCAGCCCGGCTCCTGCCTTCCCTGACTCCAGATAACCGAGCTGTAGCCCTCAGCTCCAATTCCAGGCTCTAATTCTGGCATGACCTTCAGTTCTGACATTCAGCCTCTGACTCCAGTTCTGACCTTCGGCTCTGACCCCTGGCTCTGGCATCCAGCCTCTGACTGCTGCTCTGACACTGGGCCTGACCATTGAGCCAGATCACTCACGTCCCACTCCCTAACAAAGCTGGAGTTGTGTTGAACCTGGTCCATATTGTAACTGGGCCACCAACATGGTGCTGGAATAGAGTCTTATATAATGAAAGCAAAAGGGTTAGGTGAGAGACCCATGCTCCACATCCAAACTCTAGGAGGCAGGGATGGATCAAATAAGCTACTGCAAAGCTCCGCTGGTTGAGCCATTTGAAAGTAGTCTGGGCCAGAGCCCTGGAGAATAAATGGTAGGAGACAACCTCATGCTAGAAGAAAGATGCACTAGATGAGCTATTAGGACCTTTTCCACTTTTCAAGTGAAGCCCTGACCCCACTGAAATTAATGGGAGTTTTGCCACTGACTTCCATGGGGCCAGGGTTTCACTCTTAACTTGTAGGATCTTTGATTAAATGATGTGTGTTTTCAATGCAAAGCATTACAATGTTTTGGTGGCTTTTAGATCTCCAGAAGTAGCATTCAAATTTTAGGATGAGGAAATAGTTCCTAATCTAAGGCCTCTTTTACTAGGCAGATGTTGTGTATCTGCTACGAAATACGCATATTTCCAGCTATTAATGGCTCACTCACACCAGACCCATAAGCTTTTATACAGGAGTAATGGGCTTTGTGATTACAGGTTTCCTCAGCTCTTATAAACTCCAGGCACACAAAAGAACTGTTCTGGCTGACCTCAGGAAGCCTTGGGATTGAAAACATGAAGAATTTCAATCTCTTTAATGAGACTCCTACAAAAACCTGCTGTTAACAAGCGATGCACATGTGAAGACTTGTGGCAGGTACAATGGAGCACAGAGGGCGATTGAAAATGCCTCTCAAACACCAGCCCCAGGGACGTGCAGTAGGGAAACATGAGCTGAATAATGAAGAGCCTCTGAAGAACTTCTAACCAATCAGCTCCATTGACCAGCCAAGACTCCTTACTTATGAGCAATGGGCGCATCTGAAAATTGTGAAAACGGCACATAAGCAGCTTAACTTTCACCAGTAATTTCATTCTCACCTCTGCTGTCCAAAGCTAAACCCAGCATGAAGCAGTTGCCTCTGCCCCTGAGGGAGGCTGGGTGTGGCCCAGGACTCTGCCCAGCCCCATGTTGTATATCACATCATTCCAGCAATGCCCCTCTCCTTCCTGGATTGAGAGAAACATTTAAAGTGGCCCACCTGGGTCCAACTAGGAACCCAGGTGTGAAATTAAGCAAAGGAAAAATTAGACTCAAACATTATTATGGTGAGAGGAATGGAAGGGATGGGAGCCAAATTGTTTGCATCTCTTAAATTTATTCTGTACAAAGCAGTGGAGAATAACCTTGTAAAGAGCTGGGGGATTGGCTTGAGTCATAAGAACATAAGAACAGCCATACAGGGTCAGATCAAAGGTCCATCAAGCCCAGTGTCCTGTCTTCCGACAGTGGCTTCAGAAGGTGCTTCAGAGGGAATGAACAAAACAGGTAATTATCAAGTCATCTGTCCTCTCTTACCCATTCCCAGCTTCTGATAAACAGAGGCTAAGGACACCATCCTTGCCCATCCTGGCTAATAGCCATTGATGGACCTAGCCTCCATGAATTTATCTAATTATTTCTTGAACCCTGTAATAGTCTTGGCCTCCACAACATCCTCTGGCAAGGAGTTCCACAGGTTAATTGTGCATTGGGTGAATAATACTTCCTTATGTTTGTTTTAAACCTGCTGCCTATTAATTTCATTCGGGGACCCCTAAGTCTTGTGTTACGAGGAGTAAATAACAGTTCCTTATTTACTTTCTCCACGCAGTCATGATTTTATACACCTCTGTCATATCCATATCCCCCCCCTTAGTCATCTCTTTTCCAAGCTGAAAAGTCCCAGTCTTATTAATCTCTCCTCATATGGAAGCCTTTCCATACCCCTAATCATTTTTGTTGCCCTTTTCTGAACCTTTTCCAATTCCAATATATCTTTTTTGAGATGGGCAACCACATCTGCATGCAGTATTCAAGATGTGGGCATACCATGGATTTATATAGAGGCAATATGATATTTTCTGTCTTATTATCTATCCCTTTCTTAATGATTCCCAACATTCTGTTTGCTTTTTTGACTGCCTGCACATTGAGTGGATGTTTTCAGAGAACTATCCACAATGACTCCAAGATCTCTTTCTTGAGTGGTAACAGCTAATTTAGACCCCATCATTTTATATGTATAGTTGGGATTATGTTTTCCAATGTGCATTACTTGCATTTATCAACATTGAATTTCATCTGCCATTTTGTTGCCCAGTCACCCAGTTTTGAGAGATCCTTTTGTAGCTCTTCGCAGTCTGCCTGGGACTTAACTATCTTGAGTAGTTTTGTATCATCTGCAAATTTTGCCACCTCACTGTTTTACCCCTTTTTCCAGATCATTTATGAATATGTTGAATAGGACTGGTCCCAGTACAGACCCCTGGGGGACACACCACTATTTACCTCTCTCCATTCTGAAAACTGACCATTTATTCCTACCCTTTGTTTCCTATCTTTTAACCAGTTACCAATCCATGAGAGGACCTTCCCTCTTATCCCATGACAGCTTACTTTGCTTAAGAGCCTTTGGTGAGGGACCTTGTCAAAGCTTTCTGAAAATCTAAGTACACTATATCCACTGGATCCCCCTTGTCCACATGCTTGTTGACCCCCCTCAAAGAATTCTAGTAGATTGGTGAGGCATGATTTCCCTTTACAAAAACCATGTTGACTCTTCCCCAACAAATTATGTTCATCTATGTGTCTGACAATTTTGTTCTTTACTATAGTTTCAACCAGTTTGCCCCGTACTGAAGTCAGGCTTACCAGCCTGTAATTGCCAGGGATCACCTCTGGAGCCCTTTTTAAAAAATTGGCATCACATTAGCTATCCTCCAGTCATTTGGTACAGAAGCTGATTTAAATGATAGGTTACAGACTACAGTTAGTAGTTCTGCAATTTCACATTTGAGTTCCTTCAGAACTCTTGGGTGAATACCATCTGGTCCTGGTGACTTATTACTGTTTAGTTTATCAATTTGTTCCAAAACCTCCTCTAATGACACCTCAATCTGGGACAGTTCCTCAGATTTGTCACCTAAAAAGAATGGCTCAGGTTTGGGAATCTCCCTCACATCCTCAGCCATGAAGACTGATGCAAAGAATTCATTTAGTTTCTCTGCAATGGCCTTATCATCCTTGAGTGCTCCTTTAGCATCTTTTATCATCCAGTGGCCCACTGGTTGTTTAGCAGGCTTCCTGCTTCTGATGATGTTAAAAAAAAATTTTTTTTGCTATTACTTTTTGAGTCTTTGGCTAGCTGTTCTTCAAATTCTTTTTTGGCCTTCCTAATTATATTTTTACACTTCATTTGCCAAGAGTTTATGCTCCTTTCTATTTTCCTCACTAGGATTTAACTTCCACTTTTTAAAGGATGCCTTTTTGCCTCTCATTGCTTCTTTTACTTTGTTGTTTAGCCACGGTGGCACTTTTTTGGTTCTCTTACTATGATTTTTCATTTGGGGTTTACATTTAAGATGAGCCTTTATTACGGTGTCTTTAAAAGATTTCCATGCAGCTTGCAGGCTTTCACTTTTGGTGCTGTACCTTTTAATTTTTGTTTAACTAACTTCCTCATTTTTGTGTCATTCCCCTTTCTGAAATTAAATGCTACTGTGTTGGGCTGCTGCGGTGTTCTTCCCACCACAGAGCTATTAAATCTAATTATGTTATGGTCACTGTTACCAAGTTGTTCAGCTCTATTCATCTCTTGGACCAGATCCTGTGCTCCACTTAAGACTAAATCAAGAATTGCCTCTCCTCTGGTGGGTTCCAGGACTAGCTGCTCTAAGAAGCAGTCATTTAAGGTATCAAGAAACTTTGTCTCTCCATCCGATCCTGAGGTGATATGTACCCAGTCATTATGGGGAGAGTCGAAATTCCCCATTATTATTGACTTTTTTTATTTCTATAGCCTCTCTAATCTTCCCGAGCATTTCACAGTCATTATCACCATCCTGGTCAGGTGGTCGGTAATATATCCCTAATGTTCTATTCTTATTATCCGAGCATGGAATTTCTATCCAGAGAGATTCTATGGTACAGTTTGGTTCACTTACAATTTTTACTTCATTTGATTCTATGCTTTTCTTCCACATATAGTGCCCCTCTCCCACCAGCATGACCTACCCTAAGGCCCCAATCCTGCAACCTGCTCACATGGATGCAGGCTCCACCAACGCAGAGAAGTTTGCATAATCAGGACCTTAGGTTGCAAACTTCTTACTGCAAGAGACATTTTCATTTATGCCTGGTTGGGGACCAAGCACATTGCTGGCATGTACCAAATAACCTTACTAAGATAGCATTGCTCCTGCTATGGACAGAAGAGCAGAAGACATACAGCAAAATGGTGTCCCCTGGAACAGAATGCCACTGGAGAATGTGGCAACCTACTGGGAAAAGGTACGTGTCTTTGGACTAGGATCTTCTAGTTCCTCGTGTTAATAGCAGCACAGCACATTACATATAGGTTGGAACTTAGAGCAAATGCAAAGGCATTGACTCTGGAGGTGATGAAATCTCCCTGCTCATTTACTGTGACATCACCTGTGATGCAAGCAGGGCTGGTGAGTGGGAGAGGCTGTCACATTCAAGGAACACACGTTAGTTTGCCACCCCAGCATGCAGAGCCCCTCTCCCTTCCCCTCCAGCCACAGACATTTGAGGGGGTGGGGACTCCTAATCTAATGACGTTGAGGCACAAGACCCCTTGACAGATGAAGTTGACCCCACTGGGTGTCCCTGTGACCTGTGGAGTCGCTGAGTGTATTTGAAGAAGGATTCCCCCACACGGGTGTGTTTCAAGATGTTCCTCTTTGCCCGTAAAACCAAGACCCCCATCAGCACCTACACGGACTCCTACAGAGCGCCGAATAGCATGAGAAAAACCTTCCAGGAACCTCCGAATACTCTGTGGAAAGAAAATAAGTTTGTGACGGAGGTAAATCTCCCCCTCTCCCCCAGTAGACAGTGTTATCAGACACAGGATCTCAGCTTCTGTAGCGCTTCTAAGCTCTGCCACCATGGAGCTCCTCTGCATCTCAGCTTCTGCGGAGCCCTATAAGCCCTTCAGAAGCTGATTTTTATGACGTTTTGGGTGTCCTCATAAAATGTGGGTCTCCTCTTTCCGCTTAGCGTTTTGCTTGTGCAGCTGTGCCAGCATGGTGGTAACAGTATCGGTTTAAGCTACCTATAAGTGCAATTGGTGAGTGAGAGGCAGTCTGTTGTCCTTGTTTATAAATGAGCGCTGGTCACTACTGCTGTGGGAGGGAAATAATAAATGCAGCTACTGTAATGCTTAGATAGCACTTTTCATAAAAGGCCTGTATCGTTCTCTCCATTTTAAGATGGGGAAACTGAGGCACAGCAAGGGGAAGTGATTTGACCAAGGTCACCCAGCAGGTCAGTGGCAGAGAAAGGAATAGAACTCACGTCTCCAGAAGCCCAGCCTACTGTCTGAGCCAGGAGGCCACATTTTCATTTGTTCATGTTCCTCTGTGCCAGAAGAGCTGCGTGCCAGTCCCAAATGGAAAGCTTTCACTAACAACAGTCTGTACTGAAGTCATAGTGTCCTTCCGGCCAGCCATAGCTCTTAGAGGGCAGAGATTTCATTGTTAGCACAGTGAAGCACCTGGCTGTAGGTGCTATAAAATAATACACAGAAGTGGTCCATGGAGACTATAGGTCACAACATAAATTGGGCCATACTGGGTCAGACCAATGGTCTAGCTAACCCAGGATCCTGTCACTGACAGTGCCCCGTACCAGATGCTTCAGAGGGAATGAACAAACAGGGCAGTTACAGAGTGATCCATCCCGTCGTCTACTCCCAGCTTCTGGGAGCTGGAGGTTTAGGGACAGCTGGAGCATGAGGTTATGTCCCTGACTATCTTGGCTAATAGCCGTTGATGGACTCCATGAACTTATTTAATTCTTTTTTGAACCCAGTTATACTTTTGGCCTTCAAAACATCCCCGGCAACATGTCCCACGCGTTGACTGTAATGGAATACGTCCTGGCCATTTAGATTTTGATGTGACATTGCGTGCTGGGACCTATTGTCTCTATGGACCATAGTTTTATCCAAATTAGGTGCCAAAATTTAGGGGCAAACTAATTCTGGTTAAAGACACTCCAGAGATCGCAGATTGGACTCTTGTTGTGTCTTTCAGTGGATCCTGGTTAGTCTCCTTGGTTCTGAGGCTCTGTGCATGGCCAAGCTAGAACTGGCCTGTTGCGGGGTTCCCAGCTGTCGAGGCCTGCACAAGTCATCACAGTAATTTTGTCATTAGAGATTTTGAAACATGCCATGTGAGGTAGATCTGTGGATGAAAACCCTGCAGAACAGCCTATACGCAAATGTCTGATGAATTTTTGCCAACTGGTAACAATGAACATAATATGCAAAAGTTCCCCTGCCTCCACAGACATGGGTATCTGAGCAGCCACACTGCGTTAGTAGGGGTTACAGAAATGACACCCATTGCCAGGTCCCCAGAATCCTGCGAATCTCTCTCATCCCCACTGTCGCATCCATCCAAGGGGATGGCTTGTCGGATCTTTCTGACCATGACTGCCTGAGCAGGCTGCACCACCTCTCAGCCTCGGGCAGGCTGCACCGCCTCTCAGCTTCTTTCTCTGTGCATGAACTTTCCACTACATCCCTCTATGCATCTGTCCTTTGGCTTGGAATATGGTACCCGGCACCCTCTGCTGTCCAGATTGTGGCAGAACTGGTGAATGACCATTAGAAAATGTTTTAGAGCTGAGGCGCAGAGCGAGAGCATCCAAAAAAGGGAGGTTAAACAATCACAGAGAGGCTCTTTTGAGGCAATGCAGGCTCAGCCTGGGCATTTAGCAGTATGGGGTGTATGACACACAGCTAAGCAGCTCTGGTTCTATATAGGGGACAGCACTGCATGCACACTCCAGCCAGCTCATTGCAACAGAAGCTCGCTGCAGGCTGAGGAGGAAAGACAGGCTGTACTCCAGGAAGTGCTGCCAGAAGCAGCTAATTATTATCTACCTCCCATCACCAATAATCTAATCACTCCAATAAGTGGGAGGGAGTCATTGGTCATAAAGTGAACAGCAAAGACTGCGATAGAGAGGCTGGCTCTCAAGCGCCCAAGGCTGAGAGGCGGTGCAGCCTGCTCAGGCAGTCATGGTCAGAAAGATCCGACAAGCCATCCCCTTGGATGGATGCGACGGTGGGGATGAGAGAGATTCGCAGGATGCTGGGGCCCTGGCAATGGAAGAATGGGGTGTCATTTCTGTAACCCCTACTAATGCAGTGTGGTGCTCTGCCTACCTTGGGTGGCCAGGCCATATGGAGGACTATCAGTCTGCGCGCAGCCTGCCAGGGGCTAGAGCTGGGATTTTTAGCTCTAGAAGGGTCAGGTCTGATTCCTGCTGCCAACATCCTAGGCAGGGGGTCACACTATGTTTTATGGGGCTGTGTCTAAATCAAACCTCATCTCTCCTAACGATCCGACCTCTCTCTCCAGCCAGCCTTTGTACCAGGCTGATTACCTGACTACCCCCTCTCTGCCTCCATTTAAGTGGCCAACAGTTGATGTGTTGTATTATTTCTGAATTACTGCACTTGCTATTAAATCGGTTCATGTCTGTATGCATCATAGTCCAATGTACTCGCCTCCTGCCATCCTAACCCCTATGCCCCAGCTCACATCTTGGGCTCCTCTCACTGAGATGCCCCTGCTCACTCCTGCATGTCTCAGGCTCCAGGTGTGCCTTGGCCTCTGCTCACGCCTCCCACCGCCGTAGTCTCATAGAATCATAGAATATGAGAGTTGGAAGGGACCTCAGAAGGTATCTAGTCCAACCTCCTGCTCAAAGCAGGACCAATCCCCAACTAAATCATCCCAGCCAGGACTTTGTCAAGCCTGACTTTAAAAACCTCTAAGGAAGGAGATTCCACCACCTCCCTAGGGAACCCATTCCAGTGCCTCACCACCCTCCTGGTGAAATAGTGTTTCCTAATATCCAACCTAGACCTCCCCCACTGCAACTTGAGACCATTGCACCTTGTTCTGTCATCTCGTACCACTGAGAACAGTCTAGATCCATCCTCTTTGGAACCCCCTTCAGGTAGCTGAAAGCAGCTATCAAATCCCCCCTCATTCTTCTCTTCTGCAGACTAAACAATCCCAGTTCCCTCAGCCTCTCCTCATAAATCACGTGCCCCAGCCCCCTGATCATTTTCGTTGCTCTTCGCTGGACTCTTTCTAATTTTTCCACATCCTTGTAGTGTGGGGCCCAAAACTGGACCCAGTACTCCAGATGAGGCCTCGCCAATGCCAAATAGAGAAGAATGATCACGTCCCTCTATCTGCTGGCAATGCCCCTACTTATATAGCTCAAAATGCCATTAGCCTTCTTGGCAACAAGGGCACACTGTCGACTCATATCCAGCTTCTCATCCACTGTAACCCCCAGGTCCTTTCCTGCAGAACCGCTGCCTAGCCAGTCACACCACACACTGCCGGCTCCTCTGATGTGACTAAACATGGGGCCTTTCTCCCCAGTCAGCCAGGGCACATGGGTTCACAGACACCGTGCTAGCGAGCACCTTACACGTAATGGGACAATGGTGAAATCTGTTATCTCAGGGGGCTCTCATAGAGCCCGGTGATAGCCCCAGGTAGATGGCGAGAGAGAGACACAGCTGGAGCAATTTTGACTTGGATTTGGATGTGGCTAGGAAATCACTGAAGGTGGCAGATGAAAAATGCCAGGCCATAGCTCTGGGCCTGGAGCACCCACAGAAAAAAAATAGTGGGTGCTCATCACTCACCGGCAGCGCCGCCAATCACCTCCCCCCGTCTTCCTCAACGTCTCCCGCCCTCCCATGATCAGCTGTTCAGCAGCGTGCAGGAGGTGCTGAGGGGGGAGGAGCGAGGGCGGGGTGTGCTCAAGGAAGGGGGCGTAACGGGGTGGGAAGAGGCAGGTCGGGATGGGGGAGATGAAAGAGGCGGGCCTTGGGGGAAGGAGTAGAGTAGGGGCGGGGCCTGTGGTGGAGCAGGGGTTGAGCACCCCCCCCGGCAGATCAGAAAGTTGGCACTTTTGTGCCAAAGGGGTGCTTTTGATATTATGGGCAATCGTTTCCCATCTGCCAAAGGACCCTGTTTTGATACAATCTACCTGCCCGAAGGGCTGGATCCACAGGGATCTCACTTTTAAATTTTAGCTACAATGTGGTTGACCCAACCGACTGTGATATCACTGGTGATGCAAGCAGGGCTGGTGACTGAGGGTGGTGGTCAGATTTGGGAGACAGACTTTTAATTTGCTACAGTATTACAGAGAGCCTTTTTCATAGTCTCACCGCTCAGCGTGGCTTGTGGTGGACTCCAGAAATTAACTTCAGGCATAAAGCCCTTGCTGGCTACTGGGGATCAGCTGAGACATAGTTTCGACTGAAGGTGGAATCCCTTCCAGAGAGATGTTCCTCTTTGCTCATAAAACAAAGACGCCGATCAGCACCTACACAGAATCTTACCGACCGCCTTGTACCGTGAAACAGACTTACAGGGAACGTCCTTTTACGTTGTGGGAAGAAAACAAGTTTATTACAGAGGTAAATCTCCCACTTCTAAGGCTGCTAATCTATAGCCCTGTTAGCTGAAGGATGGCTTCCCGATGGTCTGTGAGCCTGGCACTCAGGGCTCGGACTGCATCAGATGACATAAACCAAAGGTCCCCAAAGTGTGGGGTGCACCTACTTAGAGGGGGGCATGGAGGAATGTTTGGGGGGGGGAATGGCAGGTCCAGGGCCCAGGCCAGCCCCCACAGAGGGTGGGGAGGGAGCACCACCCAGCCCCACTCCACTCCACTCCACTCCCAGCTCAGCCCCGGCCCCACACCAGGTCCCACTCCTGGCCCCAGCCCTGCCCCCAGCCTTTGCCCTACTCTTGTCCCCAGACCCACCCCCAGCTGCGGCCCCAGTCCCCTTACCCTGTCCATGTCCTAGGCGGCATGGACAGGGCTAAGGGGGAATGCGACGCTGAAAAATTTGGGGACCACTGACGTAAGCTCAGCAGCTTTGGGCTAAATTGGGAGTGGGACAGGAGACTTCCAAACATTTTGAAGGGTGCTGCAGGCCAGGGGGTTATTTTGTGGTTTTTCCCTTAGCGGGAAAGTTGATGGCCAGGGTTCTTTGCTGTCTTTCCAACGAGGCTTGCAGCAGAATCCCTTTACCATAGGCAGCTGTGGGGCTTTTAGATTGCACCCTCTAAGAGTCAGGGACTTTTCTTACTGTGGGTGTGTACAACTAGACACTCCTGCAAAGCGAAATATCATCATCTTCATCATATCTGTGGTGACTGAAGATCCCATGGGACAAGGCAGAGGGTATCATCCCTGACACCACAGCTACAGCCCCTTCTTCCCACTGCAGCTGCAGGTGGAGCCAGGATACTGCTGGTTTGGAACTGCTGTGCGGGGCTGTTGGGTATTGTTTAAAGGCTGCTGCTTTCTGCCCTGGTGGAAGGGGTGTCCGCTGATGCAGTGTTTCCAGTGCTTTGCAAAGATTCCCACGCCAAAGCTGAGAATGTTTGGAAGGGAGAGGGGGGGAGAGGGATGCTTTGGCATGGTCGCATTTTCAGTGGCACCTGTGATTAAAGCCTGCCTGCCTTTCCACAGCCCAGAGGCTCCCTGGGAGGCAGGTTGACTCACTTCCCCTTAAACTGGGTCACAGTTGAACTAAAATCTATCCTCATCATCTGCAAACGGGGATGAGATTCCCATCCTTTGTAAACCACTCTGAGATCTACTGATGAAAAATGTGCTATAGGAGCTAAGTATCATATTCTTCTTCCACTCACCAAGCCACTCCCCTTAGGCCAAGCCACACCCTCTCCCTTCAGATTGGCAGGTCTCTTTTTTCTCTCCTTCTGGGCACTGGAAGGGATCTGACCCTCTTTCACCTTCCGGTCTGTTGGGGTCACCATCGTACAACAGACACACCTGTGGTCAGCTCACCCCACAGAGAGATAAACCCCAGGACCTTTGGGTCCCTTGCACCTTAGTTAAAGGAGAAGGTAGTGCTATTCCTGGGTGGATTCACAACCCCTTGAAGCCTTTAAATCAAGACTGGGTGTCTCTTTCTAAAACACATGCTGTAGCTTAACCAGAAGTTATGGGCTTGATGTAGAAATCAATGGGGGAGAGTCTCTGGCCTGTACTATGCACAAGACCAGCCTAGATGACTCTCTTTAAATCGAGAGGCTTCTGGCCCTGATCCTCCAAGATATTTAGGTACTTAATTCCTAGGGAGTTAAGAACCTACATATCTTTGAGGATCTGGTCCTGTATCTTCAGTGGATCTTAAGGCACAAGAAGGAACAATGGCAACATATAGGTGCCCAGTTTCATCTAGCAATCAACAGTGGAAACACATGTCTGCTGACCTTATGACTTATCCACTGTTCCAAGTAACAGACCAGCAATTCTCCCTTTTCTTGCACGAATTCTACACAGCAGACATGGTTGACTGGCTGACTTTCTTGCCCTGAGCTTTTTATGCCTTTGTGGCCAGGCCCATCTTTGGTCCCTGGCTTGCAGGGCTATTTGCCAGGTGGGGGGTACATGGAGGTTCTTGGTGAATTTACTGGGGGAGATCTTTGATGGGACTTGAGGTATAGTACACTGGTGTCAATGGAGAGTGTCTGTCTATTTAATGGCTGCTCTTTATTGTAAAGAGCCTGGGGTGGGAGTGCTTTATCTGACAGTACAAAGCACAATAAATAAATGCTTCTAATTGACGTCATGCTGGCCAACCCCTCCTCTGACCAGCGCTCACACATGACAGCCCTGAAAGGAAACAGAGCCACAGGGCACAAAGCAAGGGACCAGACCAAAACTGTGACAAAATGGGCAGTGGGATGCTTCTCATGGCCCCTGGGGTTAGACATCGCCTGCGGTCCCCAAGCCAAAAGCCTTTTCCATGCCCCACTCAAATGGGCCCTGCCTGACTCATCCGGCCTACGGGAAACACTGCAGTATCATAGCAATGCAGTCTGTTTTCTGGAGCACCTCTTACCCACAATGCTTGCTGCTGCAGAAGGAGCATGGCGGAGAGGACCTTAACTTGGAGGGATGGTTCCCCAGCCAATCTGGAATGTCACAGGGTGGCTGGTCCTTTAACAGTGGGGTGGGTCTCTCAGTTCCCACCTGTGAAAATGGGGCATGTGAGTCAACCAGGCCTGTGGGATAGATAAGGGAGAAATCTAGGCAAGGGGAGATGGAGGCGTCTGCAGGGAGGTAGGAGACCTTGTGACACTGTGGGGAAACTCCAGCTAGGTAGGGCTGGGAATGGCTACGTCTCCAAGCAGGAAGGCATGGGAGAAGGGAGCAGTGAGGCCAGGAAGGGCTGGTGTAGGAGACGAAAGAGAACCCTGGAGGTGTGAAAGCTGAGCCCAGAGCGTGGGCAGGAGAGTGTGTGAGCTATTGAAGATGGACCAGCCCCTTTGAAAGTGGGACTGAGCCCTGTTTGAAATGGGTATTAAAACTCTGTGTTTGGTTTTGGGCTGATGTACCCTGGAAGGGGTGGACTTTTTCATAGATTCATAGATTCATAGACTCTAGGACTGGAAGGGATCTCGAGAGGTCATCGAGTCCAGTCCCCTGCCCTCATGGCAGGCCCAAATACTGTCTAGACCATCCCTGATAGACATTTATCTAACCTACTCTTAAATATCTCCAGAGATGGAGATTCCACAACCTCCCTAGGCAATTTATTCCAGTGTCTAACCACCCTGACAGTTAGGAACTTTTTCCTAATGTCCAACCTAAATCTCCCTTGCTGCAGTTTAAGCCCATTGCTTCTTGTTCTATCATTAGAGGCTAAGGTGAACAAGTTTTCTCCCTCCTCCTGATGACACCCTTTTAGATACCTGAAAACTGCTATCATGTCCCCTCTCAGTCTTCTCTTTTCCAAACTAAATAAACCCAATTCTTTCAGCCTTCCTTCATAGGTCATGTTCTCAAGACCTTTAATCATTCTTGTTGCTCTTCTCTGGACCCTCTCCAATTTCTCCACATCTTTCTTGAAATGCGGTGCCCAGAACTGGACACAATACTCCAGTTGAGGCCTAACCAGCGCAGAGTAGAGCGGAAGAATGACTTCTCGTGTCTTGTTTACAACACACCTGTTAATGCATCCCAGAATCACGTTTGCTTTTTTTGCAACAGTATCACACTGTTGACTCATATTTAGCTTGTGGTCCACTATGACCCCTAGATCTCTTTCTGCCATACTCCTTCCTAGACAGTCTCTTCCCATTCTGTATGTGTGAAACTGATTGTTCCTTCCTAAGTGGAGCACTTTGCATTTGTCTTTATTGAACTTCATCCGGTTTACCTCAGACCATTTCTCCAATTTGTCCAGATCATTTTGAATTTTGACCCTGTCCTCCAAAGCAGTTGCAATCCCTCCCAGTTTGGTATCGTCCGCCAACTTAATAAGCGTACTTTCTATGCCAACATCTAAGTCGTTGATGCCAACATCTAAGTCGTTTTGTTTAAGGCTTAGCTGGGCAGGTGCAGGGGAGGGTTATCACTGAGGGGAAACTGAGGCAGGGCTGCTGCAGGGTCACCCATGCCTTGAGGGGGCACTCTGTTGGCGACCCTCTCACAGGAAGGTTGTTTTGAAAATGTTTAACAGCCTGAGAGTGCAAAACACCAGACTGTCCAATGCATTTTCACCCCTCTAGCTGAGCATTGCACAAATCCTGACCCAGAGAGAGACCTGCAAACGCCATTTGTTTCCTGTCTCTCTGACAGCCAGCAGACTTCTGAGCCCACTTGGTGTGATTGCATGGGGGCTCTGGCCCCAGATGTGTCTGAAAGCACCCAGATCTTACAACAATAACAGTAGCATTACTTCCCCGCTCCACAGTGTCACCCTGACTTCCCCAAGCGCTATAAACATTCATTCATTAAGCTGTGTGCTGAATTAAATGTCATCAACTTTGGTGCTAATTCTTGTATCTCCAGCCAGGCTATATGTCTGATCCTCTACTTTTTTGCTGTTGAATTCACAGCCAGCCAGGCATTTGGTGATCTTGCAGTGAAATTAAAGCATTTGCCATATTTGTATTCAAAATAAATCTAGGGAACCGCAGGTCACACCTCCCAGGAGCTCCTCCTTCTGAAGTTCTCCAACACTCTCATATCTCCTTGAAAGGCTGACAGGTATTTTCTGGGTTGGGGGTGTGTTTGAACTCACATATGTGGCCACAATAGAGAGGCTGCAGCCTGCAGAAATGGGTCCTGACTTGCCTTGCCTCAGTTGCTCCCCCGACCCTGCTTTTGATTGTGCATTGCTCCTGCGTGGGATTCCCACCCTTGTTGATTTGGAGAGGGGAGGGGTTTGATGGCAAGGGATTGGCAGAGGGAAGGAAAGGTTTGTATATAGACCTTGGTTATAGGATTACCCTTGTGCTTTAAACCCTCCCACCTCTGGAGCAGGTTATCCAGGTGCGCATGAGTTCCTGCTGATGCACCCTGGTGCTGCTGCCTGTCCACATTCACTACAGAACAAGTTGGAGATTTTCAGGTGGAGACTGGCAGTATTGTCTAGTGGGTAGAGCAGGAGACTTTAAGTTAGGATGCCTGGGTTCTATTCATGGGAGCTCTCCAGTGAGCAGAGCAGGGGACTAAGCACTCAGGACAACTGGTTTCTCTAAACAGCTCGACTGCTGACTTGCTGTTTGACTTTGGGTAAGTCATTTACCCTCACCGTGCCTCAGTTTCCCATCTATAAAGTGGGGATAATAATAATGACCTGTCTTGAGGGTTAATAAATTGCTCCCCAAAGGAAGTGGCTGCTGAGGTGCCCAGTGCTGCAGTTCAAAGGAGATTTTAAAATCACTGCAATTGTTTTTGTGAAGGTAGTGTGTTTATGTACATCCTTATTTACTGATCGGGCACTCAGCCCTGTACAAGCACTTACAGGCTAGAGGGCCTGATTGTGTTATATAAGAAAGGCCATACTGGGTCAGCCCGATGGGCCATCTAGTCCAGTATTCTGTCTTCCAACAGTGGCCAGTGTCAGGTGCTTCAGAGGGAACAAACAGAACTGGGAATCATCAAGTGATCCATCCCCTGTCACCCATTCCCAGCTTCTGTCAATCAGAGGTTTAGGACACCCGGAGCATGGGGTTGCACCCTGACCATCTTGACTAATAGCCATTGGTGGGCCTGTCCTCCAGGAACTTACCTAGTTCTCTTTTGAACCCTGTTATAGTTTCAGCCTTCACAGCATCCCCTGGCAAGGAGTTCCACCAGCTGACTGTGCGTGTGTGAAGAAATGCTTCCTTTTGTTTGTTTTAAGCCTGCTGCCTATTCATTTCAGTTGGTGACCCTGGTTCTTGTGGCATGAAAAGGGGTAGGTCACACTGCCCCATCCACTTTCTCCACACCAGTCATGAGTTTAAAGATTTTTTATGTTCTGTTGAAGCCAACGTTGAGTTTCCCAGTGGTGGCAGGATGGGGCCCACTGTACCCGGTCCAGACAGCGTGCAATGCAGATAAGACCCAGCCAATCCGGTTCAAACCTCCATCCCCTGGGCAGCCTGCTGTGCAGGGTGGTGCATGTCTGTGCATGTTTTTAGCGGATTGCAGTTGAAAAGCTTCAGCAAAGTGGGTTAGCGGGGATCTGAGTGTGTCGCCGGGGAGCAACAAGGGCTCTTCCTGCGCTTGCTGCAGAGGCCTTGGTTAAACGGGCATTTCTGGGCGCTGAAGGGGGAGGACATGGTGGTCATTTTGCGTGTTCAGTGGGTGACACACCCTTGTGGTTGCCGTGCGCCTTGGTATTTCTGAGATCACCCTGCTTACAAGGTCAGTGCTTTTATTCCTGTTTATATTTCCCTGGCATGGAGAGGCCCCCTTCTGCTGAGTGCTGGCCAGAGAGACAATCCCTGCCTCAAAGAGCTCAATAAACAGGACAGACCAAAGGCGGGAAGGGAAATAGACATGAATTGGTGTGTTCATGGTACAGCTGGGATTTGAACCAGCTCTTCTAAAGCCTCGTTTGGTGCCTATCCAGGTGGCCACACTACCCTCCCTACAGAGGGAGACAGCAAAGAATCCTTTGGCACCTTATAGACTAACAGATGTTTTGGAGCATGAGCTTTTGTGGGTGAATACCCACTTCGTCAGATGCATGTCTGACGAAGTGTGTATTCACCCACGAAAGCTCATACTCCAAAATGCCTGTTAGTCTATAAGGTGCCACAGGACTCTTTGCAGCTTTTACAGATCCAGACTAACATGGCTACCCCTCTGATACAGAGGAGACAGTCACAAGTTCTTGCATCACGGGATGGTGAAATGGCACCAGGCTCCATTGTTACTGGACAATATTTTGATGCAGCATCATGTGTTGCTGGATGCCAAAGGTGCCCCTACAGTTCCACAGCGCACACTCCAATAAGCATGAACCCACAGCATACCGGAGTAGTCCCAAAATATCCAGAACAAGCCAGGTTACTGGCTGAGGTGTAGTGAGCTTTTAAACTCCCTTTTTGCAGGCACTGGTTCTTGTACACGTTCATGTGCATATGACAAATGAACATGCACTCCTGTGTGCATGGACAGTGTCACTGGGAATCCATGAGTGAATGGTAGTGGGGCTGTTCTCTGCCCAAGTGACTATTGATCGAGGGGTAGGACTGGAAGCTAGGAGTTTCTACATTTTAATCCTGGCACTACACTGATTCCTCCTTTGGTTTTTGGCTCCAATTCCATCACCTGCAAAAATAAAAGTAGGGAACCTACCTCTACAAAGCACTTCGATACCCATGGATAAAAGCACCATGTTAGCCATTATGCACTTTGAAGAAGAAAAGCATTCAGATTTGCACACTGACTAGCTAACAGGTATACAACACAGCTACCGCCTACTGGCTGTAACCAGAACTGCTCAGCTGTGTGTCATAGGCCCTATATGACTAACTACTAAAGGTGATTTTCCTTTTACTCAAACACAGAGGCTTTCTGAGAATGAGGTTTTCAGCTCTAGCCTTGATCGTGTTGTTACATTCTGGGTGGCCACGGTGGTGAGCATATTAACAGCCATGACACGCCTTGATGCCCCTGGACTTTCCCCCTTCACTACAGCCTTGCATTTAATTGGCTTTATCCCAAACACGGAGGAATTTGCAAAGGGCAAGCCGGTATCCTTGCAATGTTTAACTGACTTCGTTCCCAACTCTCTATTGCCTTTAGGGGTTAACGAGGCCCAGAGTGGAAAATCAGGTGAACCAAGCTCAGCTGGAGAAGATGATTAAGCATGCAGTGCAGGATTATTCCTATAAGAACACGATAGAACCAACAGCCTATAGGCCAGAAAAGTATTGGGTAACCAGACCCGAAGGTATTGCTGGATTGTTTAAACCACCTGCCCCACAGTTCCCTGTCCTTCTTCCAGCTCGTCCATAGCATGTGCCCATCCAGTGATGAGAACTGCACTCAGAGCTCAGGGGTGGGCCTCGGGGTGCCGAACAGGGGCAGATTGGCTGGGTCGCTGGAGGCCAGGAGGCTGCGGTACAAGCAAAGGCTGCCAGGAGCAAGCACCGTTCCCCACCCTTTGGATCCCTAACTGTTCTCCTGCAAGAAACCCTCCCCAGTCCAGTTTCCCCTCCATACAGACCCTTCCTCCTCAATGCAGAGACCCAGGCTCTCTCTCACTGCTGGGCTCCTCTGTGGTTCTCTGATGCTCTTTGAGGGAGCAGATGTGGCCGGTCTGGCTCAGCCACAGACCATTCACAAGTCAGGCTAGGATGCACCCAGCCGCCCCTGGATCCTGGGCCAGCCGGCCTCAGTGCCCAGATTCCAGGTGCAGAAGTCGGGATATTCCAAGCTGGCCAAAGGATTTGAGCACCCAATTCCAGCATCCAGACCTCCGGGGGTGCTTTGGAAAGTCTCAGCCCTAGAGTCCAAGAACCTCGAAACCCCACCAGCCCTGCTGAGGTTGCACCAGTTTCTCTGAGGCCTCCCCCTCCCCGGGATGCATGCCCATTGCACGGTGCTCCCCTCCTCCACCCACCCCCACCTTCTGCCTCCATATTACTACAGCACACGTGGAAGCAGACAGGGAAGAGGTGCTTGCCTGGGGAAGCCAGCCGCCTAGCTGGCATGGAGTCAAGCCGGCTAGCTAAGCTCCCCTGTTCTCTCTGAAGAGCCCCGGGCTGGTCCACTTGTCTCTGCTCTCCTCCCAGCTGGTCCTTCGCTCTGCCACCAGGCGAGAAGGGCAAATGGGACTGTCTGTGGGCACCTGTACGCCCGCTCCTGCCAGCTGAGGGGCACCAGAGAAGGGACAGCAGCCTGCATGTCCTTGAATGGTATAACCATCAAGCAGCAGGAAAGAACTCACTGGGGCAGTGGATCTAACTGGGAATGATGGGATGAAATTACCTGAAGGAGGCTTTAGGCTGAACAGCAGGAAAAGCCTCCAGACGGGGGGATGTACCAGGCTGTGGAATCATCTCCCAGGGAAGGGTGGGACCCTCATTGCCAGGGACATGTCAGCTGACCCAGGCACAGCCCCAGAGCCTAGTGTGCAGAGATAGGCTATGGCCATTTTCACTTCCTGCCCAGTCCACATTTGACCTACTAGCTTGGCAGCCAAGGCGCTGCACCCTGGCCCCCGCAGTGGGGCAGATGGGGGTTCCATCATGGGACTGCACTTCCCTGGCTTCTACGGGTGCTGGGTCAGTGCTGTCTCCCCCAGCTTAGGAGGTTCATCTTCGTCCTAGAAATGGGAAGAGAAGCTAGTGGGGAGGGAGGGAAGCTGATTTTAAAAAACACCAGCATGGTTCCTCTCTCCCTCTGGCCCTCACGGCCAGCCCAGCAATACCCCGGAGAGGTGCAGTTAATTGGCTCCCTGGTACGCTCCCTGGGTTCCTCACCCCTGCTGCTGACGCATCAAAAAGGCTGTTTTAAAGCGGTTGGATCTTGCTGTTGCACCTAGGCCAAGAGTTTCCACCACAGGAGCCCAATGTTAGGCCCCTAAATCCTTATTTAAGCTCCTGATTTTCCAAAGTGCTGGGCTTCCACTGACGTCAGGTTAACACCACTAACTTACGTGCCTAAATAAGGCCCTCGGAGGCTGACTCTAGGCACCAATTGCTGCAAATCTTCCTCCAGTTTCTCCGGCCCTGCTCACCGCATCAACCCTGGTACAGCGGCACTGTCCACTGCTGTTCTTGAAGCCTGCTGTTGAGTGGAAGGCCAACCTGACCACAGGGATACAGAGCACACGCCATTCAGAAGGCCACATTTGACTCAGTTCTCGCACAGCAGTACCAGAGAGACTACAGTTATTTAGAATAAGAAATAAGTGCAGCATTAGCTGGTGCCCCACTGTCTATTTCTGTAGTGCCTTCCAGCCCCCAGTGTAATCACCTGATGCTCAAATTCTGCCCAGGGCTCACTTAACCTACCACTGCACAGCAGCCACCTCTGGTGAGGCACACAGCTACTGTGTAACAATGTACGGGGATACTAGACCACACTGGAGGATGGGAAGTGAGGAAGAATCCACTTGACACTGAAGAGAGACTTCAGGTGGGCAGAATGCATTCCCCGTGTTGTCATTTGGCCAGGACATGGGGGTTAGCATCCTTTCTCTTACAAACAGTGCCAGAGGATCTTTAAAAGCCATGAGGGGTCAGAGGCTCAGCTAGGGTGACCAGATGTCCCATTTTTATAGGGACAGTCTCGCTTTTTGGGCCTTTTTTTAATATGGGCTGCTATTACCCCCCACCCCCGTCCCGATTTTTCACATTTGCTTTCTGGTTACCCTAGTCTCAGCTGTATGTCGCATCCAAAAGAGGGCACCTCCAGCATCCCAGAATCCCTTGCACCATGCTGTAGAACTGATTACTGTCTAATTCAAATGAGGACAGTGGCACCTACTGAGTCACCAGCTCCAGTCCTTCCCGCATTCTGAGATTCCCCGGTGCACACTTGACAGACTGGAGCCGAGTTAGTTTGGATGGCAGGGATGTTTGCCTTGGGTTTTGTTAAGGAACCCAGCAGCTTTGGCTAGCTACATGTTAATCGGTTTGTTGGGGCCTAAAGGGCTAATGTGATCCTGGGCTACATAAACGTGAGAGGAGTGAGTAGGGGAAAGGAGGTGATTTGGCCTCTGTTTACAGCACAGGTGAGACCTGTATTGAAACAGTGGGTCCAGCTCTCATGCCACATGGTGAAAAGGGTTTTGAAAACCCAGGCCACCCAAATGATTGGGGTGGGGGGAAGGAAGCCTGACTGTGAGAGACTGAAAGAGCTCAGTCTGCTTAGCTTATCATAAAGAAGATGAAGAGGTGACTTGATTTATCGTGTCTAAGCACCTTCACTGGGAGAAAATACCCGTCACTCAAGGGCTCTTTAATCTAGCAGAGTCAGGCAGAACCAGCAGCAGCAGCTGGAAGTTAAAGCCAGACAAATTCCAATTAGAAATGACCCTTTTTAACAGTGGTGGCGATTAACCACTGGAACCAACTACCAATGGTGGGGGTGGGTTCTCCATTGCTTGATGTCAAGATGGGTGTCTTTCTGGAAGAGATGCGTTAAGTTATTGGGCTCAGTACCAGGGGGAACTGGGTGAAATTCTCCAGCCCATGTAATAGAGGACTAGATGGTCTAAGGGTCCTTTCTGGTCTTGATGTCTAGGACTTAGCGAATCCCGTTATTGTTCCTCCCTGGTAGGAAATGTTTGTCTGTTTGTCTGATTACATTTCAGAAAAGTACAATCCAGTTTTTGTCAGTGGAGACAAGTATGCAACGTGGAGGACAGGCCCCTACAACAGTGCGGGATGGAATAAATATACCACCTACCTCCCCAGGCTTCCAAAGGTAAATCCTGGACCTCCAGAATGCGCCTGCTTCTCGTCCCTACGCGGGGTGCAGCAGACGACCGGGGAAGGAGCTATGTTTTCAAAGTGACCAGTGGGATGTCAACACATGTCTCCTCCTACGGCCAAACAAGAACTGTACTACTAACTCCTTCTCCACGCTTTGCTTTGCAAATTTAACCTTTAATAAGCCAGGTCAAAATCCATCATAATACTTCATTGCACTTGCATAGCACTTTCCAGCAGGGCATCTCTAACTGCTCAATACTGCAAAATGTAGTCAGTCCCCCTGCACGCTAAGTAAAGTCCTATCTTCATCTGGCTCCAGACCATCCTTCCGAAGGAAGCGCAGAGCTGATCCAGCTACAAGAAGACTTTCCCCCTCATAGAGAGAGCTGTGTTTTCAGAGACAGGGTTCAGACACTGCAAATATCTGTAGCTAGGATCTGTGCAAAGGTGGTGGGTGTAAGAGGTCAGGGGAGACTAAGCCTTCCCAACCAGCCAGCTCCCTGCATTTGGAGCATGTGCTCCACCCTGAGGCCTCACTCCCGCTCGTCCTCTTCTCATCCCCACGTTGCCTGCATGGAGGCCTTGTAGGAGACGGTGAAGAGGTGCACACAAGCAGTAGGCAGTTGGCCCACTGGTGGACAGGCGCAGGGGTCTGGGGGAGGGGGCGAAGAGGCAGAAGCAGTAGGTGGGGGGGAGCCTTTGGAAGGTGCCTGAGTGGGGCCCCGGGATGGGGTGCGGGTGGGGCTTCGGGGGGAGGAGACTGATCAGGGGTGGTCCTCGGGGCAGGGCCTCGGTCCAGGCACATGCATCCTCCCCAAATGGAGGAGGCCTGCACTGCCTATGGATCTGTGGCAGTGGCTGTGCCATTTTCATGGCACGTGTACTGTGTAGTTCTGTGCAATAGAAACAGGAGAATATGGTCAAAGTAACTCTGGATTCGGTGGAGTCTGTGGAACGACTCAGGTGTCGGCCCAGTTCCCAGTGGCCAAGCATCCGCCACATCAGAAAAGCCACCGGCTCACTAAACAGTATCGACGCTGGCGGTCTCAGCAGAGAGGCCAAGGGAAGGATGGCACCTGCCCTCGCCTCCCATGGGCAAGGACAGGGCAGGGTGAGGGAGGCTTGCGCTTTTGCTGCCTGGGCTGTTCCTGATCCAGAGACAAACTGGGCTTTGCAAGTTTGCTGGACATACCTGAAGGCTCTGAAATCTTTCCTTGCAGGAAGCAGGGATGGAGACCATTCTCCGCGGGATGCCCATGGAATACCCACCGAAACCCGACCGCCTCAATAATTATGGTAATTGTACTGGGTCCTCCTATAAACTTACCTCGAGAGAGCAGGGACTCCAGGAGAGCCAGTGGGGGAGATTTTAATCCGTACAATGCCTCGCAGGCTGGAAACAGAAGGTGTCGCACAATGAGCAGCGGGTAGATATTTCCTTGGGAGATTTTTATGTGCAGCATTTCTGGGTCCCTTCAGCTGCAAAAGGCCAGAAAGCCCCTGGAGCCATTCTGGAGCATAAGCTCTGCTGTTGCTGCCTTCTGGGGCTGGGAAGGCAACACCAGGACTTGCCAATTAACTGCCCCCAACTCAGCTACCTCCGTTCCCCTACTCACCAACCCCACAAGGCAGCTCACAGTCAGGAACCCCTGAGGTTACCAGGGTTCTTGAGGCTGTGAAGGTGCCTCCTCCCTGAGGCTGCTGGGAATGGGGCACGGTGGGGTTGGCTGATCCCTGCCGCTGGTAGCTTATGGTACTACTGAATCTCTTCATCCTGGAGGATGTTGGGGGCTTTCTTAAAGGGTCACTCCCCTTGGGAAATGTTGTGGAGGGCTTCCAACCCCTTGTGCATTGACCCACCTGCCCAGGTCACCAGCGGGGCCCTTCTGCACCAAAGCACCAACCTATGTAGCTACAGCTAAAGAAGCAATTCAGTAGCTGGCAGCAGTAGTAGATTGTTGTCCTGCCCACGGCCACTAGAGGGAGACGTGGCATGTGCATGCGCACACACGTACACACACCCACACACACACACCCCAGCATGGGATACTTGCTCTAGCCACTAGCCCATACCCCCTCCCTTCTCCACCCCCGTTTGGACTCTATGACTCTTTGGTTGCTATGGTTTTGCCCTAGTTGCCATGGGCTCTGTACCCGGAAAGCTTGAGGGCCAGGCTTTCCATCTAGGGGAGCAAATGTCTGGATTTCAAAGCCGTGGAGTTTCCCCTCCCCCACTCCTTTGGCTCCTCTTGTTTCAGAAAGGGAAGTGGTGGTCAACATGCTGAACAGCTTGTCCCGCAGCCAGCTCCCCTCTGTCCAGCACCGTTCCACCATCCCCGGGAGAAAGCCCTTCCAAGGTTACTACAGCCCCTGCACTGGGCGTCACTACTGCCTGCGTGGGATGGATTACTACGTGGACGGAGCCCCCTGCAACGAGAGGCAGCTCAACCAGCTAGTGGAGAAGATTGTAAGGTTCGGAGGGTTACGCAGTGCACATAACACTTCCCTCTCGGGCGGAGCTCGCTCGGCTGCTCTACTGACAGCCCGGGTGGCAGAGCAGAATCCAGCCCCGTCCTTCCCTGTTGTTCCTGCAGGACTCATGGGGGTCAGAACGTGGGCTCCGATCCTGCCCATCACACCCAAAGCTCCCCTGAGTGGAAGGAGAGTTTGGCATGCAGGATCAGGCCCTCTTTTCCAGCAGATGGTCATTCCGGGGCAAAGGGCTGGCTCAGTGCTGGGGAAAGGAAAGGCAGCATTCAGGGAAACAGGTGTTCTCAGCCCCGCCCTTCACTGTCGCCCAGGGCCCAGACAACTGAACGTCATTGAAAGATGATCAGGAAAGACCAGGGCGTGTAGGAGGGGAGGCTGAGGTGGGGATCAGTGCAGAGAAAGCCGGGCCCTTCCACACCCCTTTGCAAAGCATTGACACCTTCCCCCAACCCCAGGCACACCCCCCATCCTGTGCTGGGGTAAGACCCCTGTCTCCCTCATTCTTCTCCCAGTATTGCCAGCCCCAAATGTTCAAAAATCATGAGTCAGGCTCACCAAAAATCAGGAGATTGGCTTTAAAATCGTGAGATGATGTAAAAAGAATAGATTGGGTGTCCTTTTGATTTGCCTTCTGCGTTTGAGCCTTTGGGGTGCACTGGGGTCACATTTTGATGCTTCCTCCACAGCTCTTACTTTTTCTTTAAGAAAGAAGGCTGAAGTCATCCCACATACATCTGACTTCAGGAGCTGGGGCTTTAAGGAACCCAGTATTCTGAACCCAGACAAAATCCTGAGAGTTGGCAACACTCTGGCACTTGTCCCCTTTCTCAGTCCATTGTGTTTTCCCTATTTCATTTCTCATTCCCCTTTGCCTCCCTGCTGTGTCCACCTCCCCAACCTCACTTTCCCAGTTCTCTCCTCCCTCTCGTTTCAGTGTCCTTAAACTGAGCCCTAGAGAGTGACGTTCAGTCCGCACACACCCCAGTGCTCTCCTCCCTCTCCACCCAGCTGGGCCAGCAGTTGTCAGTGAGCCCAGCTGAAGCCACTAGAACTCTTTGCTAGAGTAGCCAGCAGCAGCCCTGCAGCTCCCCAGGACAGGGCTGCGAGCCAGGTACATCCCCTCCAGCCCTGCAGAGGTGAGGGCAGGACTGCAAAGAAGGATATATACTGTATATATACAAGCCTGGCCGAAGGCTCTGTAGCCGCAGAGGCAGTGGCAAGGGCCAGGAAGAGTCAGGGTGACCCAAGGGTGGGACCTTCAGCACAGGAGATGAGAACAATCCTGGCAAACACAGGCCAGGACACCCAAATATTCAGAGCTCTGGGTCCTTGTGGGGCCGAAGAGGGTGCTGGAGCAATGGATACCATGAAGAGGAGTTAGTTACTGAAGGGCAGGCGGAGAGGTTGCAGTAGCAGCTCTGGGTATTGTTTTGCTTTGGATCCGAGAGGCTGCACGGAGGAACCCACACCAGGGCGTGGGCCACGTCTGTCTCAGTGTTTATAAAGTGCCCATCACCCCTGGGGTCCAGCCACACAGAAATTGCAACTTTTACTAAGCGGGTTTCTGAACCTGTTCCATGCAATCAGTGCAATCTCTGTGGGCAGATGCTCTCTCACGCAGTTTGCTCAGGTGCTGCTCCTGGGTGCAGACCATCCCGAAGCCCCAGCCCTGCCTTGCCTTCAGGATCACAGCCTCGCTGCTGGGGAGCAGCAGGCAATCTTCTAGCCCTCTGAGGATAGCGCTGTATCCCCATGGCTGCCCACTGAAAACCCCTCCGTCTCTAGGAGCAGCACTCCTAGCATCACCTCTCTTTGTGGAGGAGAGTGCTGCAGCAGCCTTAACTCAGAGCTCAGAAGCCCAGGGATCTGGTTTTCATTGCAGTTAAAGTCTGGGTGCTCGGACCGCTAAAATCTGCCACTAGGACGTTAGTCCCTGTGCTGTGGACAGACCTCTCCCTGTTATTACTGCTCCACCCCAGAGTCCTACCACCACCACTTGCAACTCTGATGCCACCATTCTCCACTTGTGGGGAGACATGAAGGATCTTTCCCATGTAAGCTTACTGCCCACCAAAATGAGAGTGAGCAGAGATGAGTGAGCCCGGCCACCTGGTGCTATCGCTAACCACGCCCTTACGTTTGTTTCAGGAATATCCCATACTGCGGTTGCAGCCGAGAGACGATGGACTATGCACATTTGCACAGCCTGCCGCAATCTTTCCCGTATATGAACCTTAAGTAAGAAAGTTAAAGCCAGGTTCAGTGCTGGGGGAAGGGCACCGTGGCTCTAGAAAATCATGTTTTACACTGGGGAGAACAGGAACCTCACAACAGTCTTGGACTTTCCCCAAGATCTTCCCTCATTTAGGTTTCAGGTGAATCATGACAAATGACTGCATGTATTACGGTAGCCCCTGGAATACAGAGATTAAGTGACTTGCCAAAGGTCACGGAGCAAGTGGCAGAGTTTGCAGGGTGGGAGGAGCTTATTTTGAAGGGACAGCACCATGCTTTTATTCATGGTACAAAATAATGAAGGACTGTAGGGAACCAAAGGAGGAGGGTTTGCTCTGCCCACCCTGGGGTCCTCGCCTGACGGCAAGAGAAGCTGTTAGCAAAAGGGTCGCAAGAGGCCACCCTGATGTAAAACAAAACCTGCAGGGGGCTGGGAGCCTTGGATGGTGATGGCCCAGGACCAGCAGAGCGAGTCCCGAGAACTAGAAATGTAACTAGGAGTGTTTAAAGGAAACCTAAAAACGGTTGCTTAGGTGAGTTTGTTCCCTTTTTGCTGTAACGCTTTCATTATTCATACTATACCTCAGCTCCCCAGTTCCCCATCTGCAAAACAGGGGTAGCCACTGACTGGTAGCCTTCTCGACCTGGGCAGGAGTGTGAGGGTTTATTTACTAGTTAATGTCTCTGTTGTGCT
Organism: Chelonoidis abingdonii; assembly: GCF_003597395.2. Taxonomy (NCBI): domain Eukaryota; kingdom Metazoa; phylum Chordata; order Testudines; family Testudinidae; genus Chelonoidis; species Chelonoidis abingdonii. The sequence goes on from NC_133774.1 coordinate 5,402,797, forward strand.
TTGAAATCATAAAACCCCGCATAAGTATTTGAAACTCCTGCAGACTCACAACACTACTGGGATACACTTAACGTTGTAGTCATGTTCCTGAAAAATGCGACTTTAAACAAAACGATGTTAAGTGAATCCAATTTCCTCATAAGAATTAATATAAATGAGGGGGTTTGGTTCCAGGGAAATTGTTTTCACCAGACAAAAGACTATATTATATATACACACACACACACACACACACACACAGAGTATACGTTTTAAACAAACAATTTAATACTGGTACGCAGTGATGACGATTGTGAAGTTTGGTTTAAGTGGAGGAGTCAGCGGGTGGGATATTTCCCAGGGAATGCCTTACTGCTAAATGAGCTAGCAATTGACTGAACCCTGAAGGGTTAACTCTCACAACACTCTACAAGGCAGCAGGAAAGGAGGGAGGGCAGACAGAGACACACACTCTGTGTGTGAGAGAAAAATGTGCATTTCCTCTTTAAGTAGCTGACCCCAGGCCTAAGTACACAGCCTTGTTAATTAAATCAGCTTGCTGAGACCTGAGACCCGCAGCTACTGCCTAGAAGCTCCCTCCCGTGGTCGTGTGTTCCCCCGCTTTATGGAAGATGGGGTAAGGGGGCACAGGAGCAGGGGGGAGGGAGAGACACCCTGACATTAGTCCCCCCCCTTTCCTCCTCCCCCGCACAGCAAGCAGGAGTCTCTGGGAGCAGCTCCAAGGCAGAGGGCAGGAGCAGCACATGGCAGTGGGGGGAGGGACAGCGGCTGCACAGGGAAGTTAGGGGAGCAGGGAGCTGATCAGGGGCTGCTGGCCCACCCTGGTTCCAACCACCCACCAACTAGCTGCAAGGGGCTGCTCTTCCTGCAAGCAGTGGACAAAACAGGCGCCTGCCAAATGACATCAGAAGGGAGCACTGCACAACTTGAAACGAGCATGTTCCCTAATTGATCAGCAGCTTAACATCGAAACAATGTTAACCGGGACGACTTTAAGTGACAAAAGAGAGGCACCAGCGTGGGCTAGTTAGCTATGCAGAGATGTATTCTCTGGGGTTTTCCCATAACGCCCGAACACATCACATCCCGCCCACTGGCTCCCATGTGCCTTTTAGCCCCTTGTCTCTCACCTGCCACACCCATCTGGCAGAGACCCCACTGACCGGGCCACCTCCCTCCCCAAATCCCAGGACCAGGCGTTCGATATGGGGCAGAAAAATGGTGAGCACGAGGAAGCATCACTCTGCAGTGAATCAGTAAAGAGAATGGCTCCCAAAGCTTGCCCTTTGCAATCTCCCTGGAATCTCCTAATGAGCACCAGTAGGAAGTGGATTACCAAGGACCCTCCTGCGTGGGTGAGGCTAACAATCTATTGGTTTTTCCTCCTTTCCCAGGTGGGACACGAGTCACTTCCAGAAGGCCGGCGGGCCGCAGAAGGATAACTATGTCATCCATCCCGAGTTTGTGTCGGAGTCCTACCCCACTTCGCCGTGCTGGTAGAGAACAGAGTCACGCTTCCATTAAAATGGGTCTTGTCTTGTCAACCTTCATGTGTTCGTTCCTTAGGGTGCCATCTGTGCAGGGCCAGTGCATCCACTAGGCAACCCTAGGCAGTTGCCTAGAAAGGCAGGATCTGGGAGGGCGGCATTTTGCTGCCCTCAGCGGAAATTTGGTGGTGGGGGAGTCCTTCCACTCCGGGTCTTTGGCGGAAATTCGGCAGTGGATCCTTCACTTGTTCCGGGACCCACCAGCAAAGTGGCCCAGGAGAGGGATAGCTCAGTGGTTTGAGCATTGGCCTGCTAAACCTAGGTTGTGAGTTCAGTCCTGGAGGGGGCCACTTAGGGATCTAGGGCAAAAATCAGTACTTGGTCCTGCTAGTGAAGCCAGGGGGCTGGCCTCAATGACCTTTCAAGGTCCCTTCTAGTTCTAGGAGATGGGTATATCTCCAATTACTATTATGTGAAGCGGAAGGACCCCCGCCATCAAATGCTCAGAGGAGGAGCGCTGCCGCCTAGGGCAGCAAAAACCCTGGTGTTGCTCCTGCATCTGTGAAACATCCCTGCCCCCCAGCGGCAGCATCGGACAAGGGGCAAAGGGATCTAAGAAGAGGGTGGAACCGTGCTTTGCTCTGTAGCTGTCTTAGCTCTTCCCCAAGCCTCTGCATGGGTGGCAGCTTTGCTGCTCAGGATGGTTGGGCAGGGAAAAGGATTAGGGAGGCAGGAGGCTCCAGCTCCCCCTGAAATCTCCTGTCAAGCCCCAGAGTTTGCAGCCTTTTTCCTTCCAGAAGAATGAGCTGCCCTTGGAGTCTGTCTTTGCCACACACTAGTTCACTACTAGAAGGCGGGTCTGTGGGACACAAGCCACTCCCTGCCCTGCAGAGATGAGCTTCCTGACATCCCAGAGGATCTGGGAGAGAAAACCCCAGCTGTCCCCCCCCATCCCAACCTGGTCCAAGGTTGCCAAGCCAGCCTACAGCAGCTGTATTTGGTGATGGATTCTGTAATGGCTTTGTCTCATCAAGCTTTCCCTATCCTGCTGCAATTGCAGTGCTAGATACATATTGTAACAACTTGGTGGCCACCTAGTGAGAACTTCACACCCATCCCTGTGCCACACTCCATAACCACTTGGAATTTCTTGGCAACAACACAGCTGAGAGTACAGGCCCCACGCTGCTTGAGCTGAAAGATAATCATCATATTGGCAATATAGAGCACATGACACACAGTTGAGCAGTGCTGATTCCATTCAGAAGGGGACAGTGGTAAGTTCACAGACAGGCTTGCCACCTCAGGACTGCATTTTACTTTTCACTGCTTGAATATTATTGTCATGAGCATCCATTCAATAACAGCTATGCCAAAAGATTTACAATATGTGGCTTGTACCCTACTTGAAAAATGAGTCTCCTTGCTTGTATCTTCATTTCCCTCTTCCCACTCCCTCCCCAAACCCCAACCTAGCAGAGGCAGTCTACATTTGATCCAGAGCTCCCTTCATTTATTCCAAATTAGGAAGAAAACAAAAGCTAGCTCTGGAATTACGGGCCTGTCTGAAATGGACTGGCCAGGTCTCAGCAGAAGGCCCAATCCTTTGACAGGTGGATCTTGGTCTCAGAAAATAAAGACTAAATATAATGAGCCAAAGTCAACCCTGGTGTAACTTCACTGCAGGCAACAAAATTGCACTGAGGATTAGGGTGACCAGATGTCCCGATTTTATAGGGACAGTCCAGATTTTTTAATCTTTTTCTTATATAGGCTCCTATTGCCACCCACCCCCTGTACTGATTTTTCACACTTGCTGTCTGGTCACCCTACTGAGGATAAATGTGGACCAGACTAGCGTTCGTGTTGCTGGGATCTGTCAAAGATTGTGTACTGTTAGCTGAAATTAACCAGCTCCCTCCATATCAGGAACAGATAAGAAAAGCGCAAGTGTGGTGCCTGTAGAAGGCTCATTTTTACCCAGCCCCCCATGAGTCCTCTCCCCGCTCCCCTCCAAAGTTACATACACAGTGTTACTGGCCAAGATTTGCAAAAGGAACTAATGATTCTGGTGCCTTTGCGTAGGGTGTATTTCCAGCTCTGCCACAGCCTTGCTAGCTGACCTTGGGCAAGTCACTTCTCTGCTCTGTGCCTCGGTTTCCTTATAGGTAGGACAGGGATAATGGTTCCTCCTCAGTAGAGCTCAAAACACTTTAAGTGCTGTTTTCATTATTATGGGTGCCCCCCTTGGGACCCCCTCCCACACACACTAGATTGAACTGCCATGAGGACCCATGGCACGAAGTACAAACTGCTTGATGATAATGTGGAGTTCCCCCCTTTATCACAGGCTTGGCAGGGGCTCATCACAGATTGCTTTCCACACTGGATGAAAAGGAAAATCCCATCCACTGTCTCCCTAACTCCATTTCTCCACCCATACAGCAATCCAGATACATTCTCATTCCCCACACACCTCCAGCTGGTTGCCCCCACCAGCACCAGCAGCCCCAGGCTAGTGCAGAATAGGGGGAGGTGCTTTTGGGGGCATTGCAGCTGGGAGCCATCCAATTAAGTGGCTCTGACAAAGGCCCCAGGGTTGCCTGAGTCATCCTTGGCTAAATCAACCTTAACTCTGCCCCCAGAACCCCTGCCTACATCCTGCTTCTTCATACCTCACAGCCACACAGCACATAAGGGCTGATGCCCCTTGCTGTGCATGAAAGACACTTACTCCAAGCCCACTGTGAGTTAGGGTGGTATTAATTCCACTGAACTGAGACACACAGCTGGGGGAGCAACTTGTCCAGGAAGACAATGAATGGCACTCAGGAGTCCTGACCCCCAGCCCAGCATTCACATCAACCTGCTGTCAGGGATGAGTAATTAAAAGGGGTTGGCTAATATACCAGCTTATTAAGCACTTGATTCAGCCAGGGGCTGAGCACCCTCATCAGCCAGTGGAGTTGGGGGAAGAACGTGGAGACCTCTCAGCATAAAGTCCTTAAGGGAACATGAAAACATTAAAGGAAAGCGCAAGGCCTAGCTGGTGTTTTTATGGGCAGAGAGCACATCTGTCCTGGGGTTCCAGGCAGCTGGGGTGGGAACGAATGTGGGGAAACTGGCTAAGCCAGGGCTTTAGCACTGACACGCGTCTCACTGGCCGAATGCTCTTTTGGGCCCCTGAGATGGGACCTCCACAGAGGGAACGTTGTGATGAAGTGAGAGGAGCCAGCCCTTCTTGGGCTTCTGCTCCTGGGAGGTCATGTGGAGGGCAGCCAGTGGAGTCTAAATACACTCAGCCCCTCGCATCAGGCAGAAGCCAAAGGGCAAGCAAACATGGCCGCACTCCCTCCATGCCGTGCAGGATCAGAACCAAGGCCCGCACTAGCCTTCATTATAGGGCCACACAAAGCATCTCTCCCAGCCCCTCTGATGCACTCCCAAGGGAGGGGATTCAGAAGAGACCTCAATGCTGTTTTTTTAAAGGTACAGTAAGAGCCAGAGTGAGGCATAAGCAGACTAAGCAACTGCGTAGGGCCCCGGGCAGCTAAAGAGGGCCCCCTATTCGCTTTTTGTCATGTGTTGGGGGGCAAAATATTCCTGCTTAGGGCCCCCAGTGGGTTAGCCCCAGGACTAGGTACAGTGCCACCATTTAGGGGGTTTGGAAAGTACCAGAGTAGATCTGAAGATCTCCAGTGTTTGCTAATTAGACGTGGGTGGCACAGGCGGGGGTTGCTGAGCAGCAGCTGATACAAAGACAATCAGAGCATTCTTACATTAGAGTTCTGAAGCCGTGATCAGTGATAATGGAAATACCACTTCACAGACAAAGGAGGGAACAGTGAATTGCCTGCAGAACATGAATTTTGACCTGATCATGGTACAGTATGTTCCCCACAGTGGGTTTACCAGCCCAGGAATCTGAAGTGATGTCTTTATCCACAGAACAGGTGTAGCACACGGAACTTCAGAGCAAGCATCTAACCCAGGGCTAGGCAACCTATGGCACGCGTGCCGAAGGTGGCATGCGAGCTGATTTTCAGTGGCACTCACACTACCTGGGTCCTGGTCACCAGTCCGGAGGGCTCTGCATTTTAATTTAATTTTAAATTAAGCTTCTTAAACATTTTTAAAACCTTATTTACTTTACATACAACAATAGTTTAGTTATATATTATAGACTTATAGAAACAGACCTTATAAAAATGTTAAAATGTATTACTGGCACGCAAAACCTTAAATTAGAGTGAATAAATGAAGACTGGGCACATCACGTCTGAAAGGCTGCTGACCCCTGATTTAACCCCTACCCATCTCACTGTCCATGATGCCAGGGTCAGTCCTGATGGCTCGTGTAGGGAGGAAAGATTGCCCAGTGGTTAAAGTGAAAGCCTGCAACTTGGGAGATCTGAATTCAGTCCCTTGCTCTGTTGCAAACTGCCCGCATTATGTTGGGCAAGTCACTTACACCCAGATTTTTAAAGGTGTTTTGCCATTGCTCCATTTAGTGTTGCAAGGTCTGAGTGACTTAGATTGCTAAGGCCCATTTTCAGAAGTGACTTAGGCTCCTGATTGCTTAAGTTGCTTTTGGAAATGGGATTTAGCTGCCTAAAGGCCATGCAGTGCTGAGCAGTGCAATGCCTAAAATTTAAAATCTGAGCCTTTGTCTCTTGGGCCCCAGTTCCCCATAAATGAGGATCCTGTACCTCACAGGGGTATCGTAAGGAGAGATACCTTAAAGACTTGGAGGTGCAAGTAGACTCTTCTCTGTTGCAGTAAAAGAGTCACTGGCTACCTTTGTGTAGGCTGCTGCTGACCTGGGATGCACCTGCTCTGTAACAAACCCACTGCACATTCTGGGGCTATCAGCCTGGCATCTTTTGCAAGTAAAAGTCTCTGGGGCAGGCTGTAAAAGAACATGCCAGGGGCACAGCACATTAACGCAGCCAGAAATAGACATGATAATGATACTGGCCCAACAGACAATAAACACTTTCATCAGTTACAGTCAGGGCTGTTTATAATTCACTCACCTTTGCCAAGTTAGCCTCTGAGAACTGAACAACTGCACTGGACTAAGGAAAAAAGCCATTAGTTCTAACCCAAGCTCTGGAGGCCAAGGTGCAGCAGGGAATGCTTTGGTGTTATTAAACAGCTAAAATAGTAGCTACTGGAAACCTTCCCCGATCCTTTAACCAGAGAGCACCATGCAGCAGGGCAATGTAAATCACATAGGAACACGTCAATACACATATGCAGTGTCTAGTGAGGCAGTAGAGAGCAGGAAGTATTTTGCTGCTTTTCCTGTGACAGTCCCAAGGCAAAATCTGCTTCAGAAATTTTTCTGAGGGAGTGGATCTGAGGGGCCAGCTGATCTACATCTCCCAGAATGCACCTGTCTATCATGCTCTTCATTAAGGGCTTAAACTGAAGGCTATGGGAGTCTTTTGGCAGAGTCCAATGGGCTTTGGGTTTGGTCCTAAAAGCTCTCCTGCCAACAGGTTCTTGATTCCAGCTTGATTCTGTAAATAACTTGCCTTATTCATCCCTCCCCTCAGACCCACGATTGACTCCTTTCCGCTTCTGTCTCATGTCTTGCCGTCATTACTGCAATTCAAGGATTTGGGGAATAGTGAATCATGAAGATGAGCCTGAATCCTTCCCGCATCGTTAAGCATCACACAGGACCCAAACAAGGCCCCTCCAACCTGGTATCTTGGGCAGCTTGTTATATGTCCTCTGTGTTGTTCATTCCCATATGTTTTCCCTCTCTGAGGACAGAGTGATGGAGCGATTCTTTCAGTCGTCCCCGTCGGTGTGTTGCTCCAGCGGCCCAACGGAACCCCTGCCAAGGCAGACGCTTTAGCTTCAGTCTTACCACATCCCAGATACTTCCATGTTCTCTTTGGGGTAACTTTAGGGTGACCAGATGTCCTGATTTTATAGGGACAGCCCTGAGTTTTGGGTCTTTTTTTAATATAAGCTCCTATTACCCCCCCTCGTCCCGATTTTTCACATTTGCTATCTGGTCACCCTTTAGAGATAAGGGATTGCTGCACTCACTGATGAATCTCGGCATTTATTTGCACTTCATTCCTCTCGCCAGCTCGTATTTTCCCGAGGTTTTTGCTTTTGAAGGCGTTCAGGCGTCTGTCTGTACCAGGGGCCAGCTTGCCACAGAGCCAGTCTCCTGGCAACATGATGAGTGCAGCTGGCCCTGATGGAAGTCAGCTGATTGACTGCGATACCTGACAGGCAGGCGGAAACTTACACTCAGGAGTAGCTGCAGTCCCATGGCTGCTCAACGGGCTCCTTGTCAGCAGCTGCACTTGGTACTGTCCCTGTCTCCGCTGTCTCTAGTCCTGCTTCAGTCCCTGTCCTAGCTGGACCTGTTCCTGCTCCAGCACCTGGCTCAGTCCTGCCTTCTGACCCCCGGCTCTGACCCTCAGCTACACCTCCTGATCACGACACCGGCTTTCGCTTTGGCTCCTGACTCCTGACTCCTGACTCTGACCTTCAGTTTTGCTCCAGAATCCACCTGTGATAAATGAAAGAGGGGGAGCTCCCTTTGATGGACACCCAGCCAACCAGTTAGCTATAAAGTCCCTCTTGGTGGCTGTTCTCTGCTTGCGTTACCTGTGAAGGAAAGTGAGTGGGCACCTGACCAGAAGAGCCAATGGGAAGGCTAGAACTTTAAAAAACAGGGAAAAAACTTCCCCTTTGTGTGTGTTGTTCTCTGGAGAGCAGAGACACAGAGCAGCAATGTGTAAGCAGCTTTAAAACCAGGTATGAAAAAGCATCAAATCATACCTCAAACCTACTCATCTAAACCCCCAAATAGGTGAGTAAATCAGGGAATGTCTAGAAAGACACGATTCGGGTTATTTCTTTTATTTCTTATTGGCTTGTGGACTCCTCTGTGCTAACCTCAAATGCTTTTGTTTTGCTTGTAACCTTTAAGCTAAACCTCAAGAGACCTAGTTTGATGCTTAATTTTTGTAAGTGGGTTTTTTAAATCTAGTGTGACAGACCCAGGCCAGTGGGGTACAGGAGTCTGGTAGAGGGCAAATATACTGGTCACTGGATGAGTAATTTTCTGTTCCCTGAGTGACTAGTGCAGGAGCTGCACTAGAGTAATCAGGAACCTGCTAGAATCAATTCAGGCAGACAGGATGATTAGATAACCTGCAGCCAATCAAGGCAGGCTAATCAGGGCACCTGGGTTTAAAAAGGAGCTCACTCCAGTCAGGTGAGGAGGAGCCAGAGAAGAAGAAGTGTGTGTGAGGAGCTGGGAGCAAGAGGCACAATGAGCTGAGAGTGAGAGGGTGTGCTGCTGGAGGACTAAGGAGTACAAGCATTATCAGACACCAGGAGGAAGAAGGTGTTTGAAGGAGGCCATGGGGAAGTAGCCCAGGGAGTTGTAGCTGTCATGCAGCTGTTACAGGATGCACTATAGACAGCTGCAATCCACAGGGCCCTGGGCTGGAACCTGGAGTAGATGGCGGGCCCGAGTTTCCCCCAAACCTCCCAACTCCTGATCAGACACAAGAGGAGTTGATCCAGACTGTGAGGAAGATCACTGAGGTGAGAAAAATCTGCCAATAATTGCAGGACCCACCAAGGTAGAGGAGGAACTTTGTCACACTAGCAAAAGCCTAAATTCCAAATGTGTTTTCTTTCTTTTTGTTTTTAATAAAGTCTTCCATTTTTTAAGAACAGGATAGGATTTTTGTGTCCCTAAGAGGTTTGTGCACATGTTGTTAAAGTAGCTGGTGGCAACAGCTGATTTCCTTTGTTTTTCTTTCTCAGCTCTTCCCTGGAGGAGGCAGGAAAGGACTTGGGGGTATCCCACAGGCAGGAATTCCCAAGTGCGCCTTCCTGGTTTCAAAGGGGTTTTTTTGCATTTGGGTGGTGGCAGCATCTATCCATCCAAGGTCAGAGAGAAGTTGTAACCCTGGGAGTTTAATACAAGCCTGGAGTGTCCAGTATTAATTTTTAGAATCCTTGCAGGTCCCCACTTTCTGCACTCAAGTGCCAGAGTGGGAAATCAGCCTTGACACCACCCCATCTGGATTCAGCTCCAACTGATAGGCCTGACTGTTGCACCAACCATTAGGCCAAGACTGTCAGTCGCTGACAGTACCTTTGGTGGATTTCCGGCTTTCACATTTAAAGACGCATTTACTTGCGATGAAGAGTATTCATCTGACATAGCTGAAAGCGATTTGTGCATGTGCAGTTTATAGGAATAGAGCAGTATCCCTTGAGCAGACTAGTGGTGCTCACAATATGATATGATTTAAAAGCCATCAGAAACCCCCAAGGAGCCGGCGTATGTATGTTCCCAGGCCTTGGCTGTTTTGGTTATTTGGAATGCAGCCGTGTTGGTGTAGTTTCTTCATCTTGGACTTGTTGCATAAACAGCAAAACACAAAGCAGTGTTGTAGCTTTTGTGCCTTATAGTTTGCCCCGGGCTGGGCAAAGGGCAGAGCTATATCTGTTTCCACAGGGCCTCTACATCCCAGCATAACAGAGGTGCATCCCTGTTCAGTGGTAAACAATTTCGCTACATTTGGTGCTGTGGGGCAGCCCACAGACCTGACTACAGGTCAGATTTCCATCTGCTGTGCTGCAGCCTCTGCTCCCTGCTGGAGAACATCCTATAAAGATGTTTATTCATTGTGGGTTTTCAGGGCCAGACTCCTGGCAACATCCAAGTGTTAATGTCCGGCAGGTACATTTCTAATAGCCACTGGCTCCTTCTGCATCTCCATCATGCTGCGTCCTATTGGACACTCTGTGTGAGCTATATGGGCTGTTAGCACTCAGGCAGCATGTATGAGTGCATGTTTACCTGAGGAGCAGGATACCATCCTCCAGGACCAGCTCAGGGAGACCAAACGGCAGGATGCGCCTCTGCTGTGAAGCAACGGGGACAGTGAGTGTGTATCAGTGACCCTGGGAGCTCTATCCCCGCCACACCCACCTCACAGTGTGGCAGGCAGCATTGTCACCTTCTGGCCTGCTCCCACTGACGTCAATGTGAACAGAATCACAGCTTTTGGCAAAGGTTCTGATCCTGCAATGTGCTGAAAGACCTTCATGCTCACTGAAGGCAAGATGGATCCTGGCAGCATCAGACCCTTAGACAGTCAGGTCTTCAGAGGACAGACTGGGTCTTGTTACCATGCACACCTTTAGCACTACAGTCAGAACTAGTAACAACTTCCCTTGGGTGTGAGCCACAGGCTGATCCTGCTAGGTGCCCAGCTCCAGCAATGCCCATATGTTTTAATGGGAGTTGCAGGTGCTCTGCACCTCTCCAGATCAGGTGCCTAATCTGCATATGTGTAATTTGCATCAATTTAAGTAAACTCACAATTATCAAAATTGCTTGTACAATGACGGTTCCTATTGGCCACGAAGATCTCAGTCCTTGCCTGGGTTCCACACTTCATTAGGCAGCGACCAGCCAGGAAAACAGTCCTCCCTGGGATGACCTGGACTGGGCCGGCTCCAGGCACCAGTGGAGCAAGCACATGCCTGGGGCAGCACACACTAAGGGGCAGCATTCCACCCATTCTTAGGGAAGCTTTTTTTTTTTTTCTTTTTTTCTTTTTTTTTGCTTGGGGCGGCAAAAATGGTAGAGCCGGCCCTGGATTGGACCTGGATATTGGTTTGCATTACTGTATCACCTAGGAGACCCGGGCATGGACCAGACCCACATTGTGCCAGGCCCCAAAGAGTTTTCAATTTAAGACAGGAGACAACAGAGAGATCCAGACAGACGGGGGAGAACAGGCAAAGAATGAGACAATAGAGTTGGCACAACAGGCAGTGGTCTCAGCATTTCCTTCTGTCTCCATGAATAGCTGGGTAGCAATTGATTGCTGATTGAACTTACCGGTCATTTACAAAACCCACAGCTGCCACTGATCAGCTTTGCCTACTCCAAGGTCAAATACAGGAAGACTGTAGCAGAGCCAGAATTTGCCCATACAGTGCTTTAACCACAGATTACCCATCCTGTGATCACCACAGATTTGTTGCACACTCAGCTGCTCACTTCCCGTTGGGAAATCAATATTTCCATTTATAGGAACGACTGATGCCTGCAAAATGTTACAGCAAACTCCATGTGCGCATGTTAATGTATTCAACAAGCTGTTCTCTTACAAATTCTCTTTACGAACACACATAGGAACCCCCGCTCCACAGGGTCGCATGGACACTCCAGGAACCCTGTGGGGAAGAAATATTTTTAATAGTTGCCCACACAGAAAATGGATTTAGCTACTGTGGAACTGGAACCTTGTATGAGAGGCAGCGTGGTCCAGTGGAGAGGGCAGCATGAAGCCTGTAATTGACACAAGAGTATTTTCAGGAGAGTGTATCAAAAAGATATTTGTTCAAACATTTGTGCCACTACCCTCCGTACATTAAAGTCCCTCCTTCACTGCTTTGCAATGTTCAGGGAATGAACCAGTCCAATCCCTGGGCCAGATCCTCAGCTGACATAAATCAACATAGTTTCACAGAAGTCAGTGGGCCAGGTGGTCTAAATTGGTGTAGCTCCTTTGGGATCATTGGGCCAGATCTTCAGCTGGTATAAATTGGCATAGCTCAACTGGAGTCATTGGGCCTGATCCTCAGCTAGACTAAAGCATCCCAGCTCCACTGACTTCGTGCCATTGACTCCGATGCTGATTGGCTAAGGAGCTGACCCATTATAATGATCATTCTTCAAATCCTACTCTCGTGTATTCCCTCCTCAGGGTCCCACTGCATCCTGCCTCCTGTGTTTCTGGCTGGCAGACTGTAAGGTTTTTAGAGTAGGGACTGTCTTTATCTTTGTATCATGGCCCCAGTGCCATGAAGACCAATGCCTGCGCTTGCCTTTATACACTGTATGGTTAATTCCATTGATCAGTGAGACTGTGCATGTCTTTGCAGGACTGGATCCATGTACGGCGCCGGGTACTCTGTTGGTACTCCAGTAATAGTAAAATAGAGGAAATCATACAACACATGCCCAGTCATTCTTAAAGCTTTCCAGTTGATAAGGTCCCTGTGGGCAGACCCCTGAACCTCCATGAAACCTCCCACCACACACACCCTGGGTCAGTCTGTGTGGCTCAGGTGTTTTCCTGGGATTTGCCATATTTCCTATCCTTGGAGCAGGGAATACTGCAAATACCAGGGTGACGTGATCTAAGCCAAAACTGGAGACTGCCGCGTTGTATATGTGAGGCACTGATATGTCCCATACTACTGGTGCAGAGCTCTGCCCATGAATCACATTGTCGGTACGTCCCACGCAGCTAGCTATGAAAAAGGCACCAGTTCCAGAGTGTTTCAAATGTGTTTTCAATGCAAGAAACCTGTTGGTTTGGCTTGTCCAGGATCTGTGCACTGGCAGCCGCATTGGGATTATCTGGCACATAAGCCGAAGTCAGGAGGGCGTTACTGTATCACCTGGAGCTCCATTTAGTCACTTGTCAGCAGCTCACACCACTGCAGAACGGCCTTCTGCAGTGTACAGAGATACATAACAGGAGGCAGCCCTGTTAGTGAAATTGGATCTTCAGTCACTCCAGCGTATTTATACTGGGTCTGTTCCCATTCCTGTTGCTGCACTGCCTTTCGATCTAGGTCAACTGGTTACACGGGGTAATGTTTAACTCAAGCTATCTGAGTTATTTGCACCTTTTCATCACTTCCCCAGGCCAGGGAGCAACCTCCCTTGCCTTCCTTCCTCTTTTATCCCTCCCTTCCGGACTCCTCATCCCTACTGGATCTGGTCCTCGGGAGACAGACTGGCAGAGACATCAGTGGCTGAAGGCTGCGTGTCTGTTTACAGATGTGCTGACCAGGGCCACTTCTAAGTGTGCTTGGTTAGGATGGTGCCTCCAAGCTTCGTGTCCCTCTGTCTGCACACAAGAACACTGAACTGGAAGATAGAACCAATGGAGTCCAAGCCTAAATGTGCCTTAATTTCAATACAGGGCAACACTGAACTACAGACTCAGGGCTAGGGCACTAGGTCCTAGAGCCCTGGGATTACTTCAGAATCTCAGCTTTCCTGGGGGGCGAGGTTGGGGAACAGTTTCCAGCCCTAATGACTGGGAGGAAATACTCAAAAATGTGATCTGGCGGCAGGGGTGAAAGTAACTCAAAGGACTTATTGGTTCTCCAGAGTCCTGTGGAGGGGGAGGGGCCTCAACCGGAAGAGGTGTGGCCTCTATCGGAAGAGGTGAGGCCTTTAAATCCAGGGGCTTTTAAATCAGGATTTAAAGGGCTCAGGAATTCGGCTGAAGCTAGGAGCCAGGTCCTTTAAATTAACCCCGGAGCTACCAGCTGCAGAGGCGGCTGGGAGCCCTGGGGTTTGGGCAGGGGTGAAAGTAATTTACATTTCTTACCCATATGGTCCAATCGCAAGCAACCCACCCACCTCTCCTACATACTTCATGGATCCCTCCCATTGCATGACATAGATAGAGAAAATAAAGCTACGATTTATCTACTACCAGTACTGTCTGTAATAAACTTTACTATTGGAATAAGCCTGAAAAAAGTGAAAACTCACTGTCACATTTTTCTCTGTGTCTTCCCTCCTCCTCCTCCAGCCAGGCTGCCGATTGCTAGGCTCTGTGCTTTCTCCCTGCCTGGCACTCAGCAGCTGCTGCAGAGGCTTCCCTCTAGCTTGCAGCAGGGAGACTGCCCCCTGCATAAGAACAGTTTAAACTCAGTTGTTCCCCTGATGGTTCAGCCCCAGGGTTAAGAGAGGTTTCTGGCATCTTTGTTAATTTCACTCCCAGTTGTTGGGGTGGGGGGAAGCTGTGTGTGACCCAGGCAGGGCAGTTCTTTCTGCCCACCTGGATGAGGGGATCTCCAATACTACTAAAATACAATAGTAGGGGCCGGTTGCTGGGGTCGGGGGCAGTTGGCGGCAGGCTGCAGCTGCATTGTTTGTGACACACACATTCACACATACATACATACATGTACATGTGTATGAATGTGTCAAAAAATGCAGCTGCAGCCTGCTCACCGACCAGCAGCGACCCCAGCAACTGGGCCCCTGTGGCTTGCTGCCTGCAGAGAGCCAGCAGGTGCCGCTGGGCTGGGTCTGCCAAGGAGTAAGTAACCAAGGCAAAAACCACAGCCAGCCAGCCAGGAAGGGAGCCGGGGGCGGGGGGGAAGGAGGAAAGAAGGGAAAGTCAGGGGTGAATGAAGGACAACTGGAATAGCCTTTAATGAAATATACAAGATATTTAAAGAAAGTTTTATCAATTTCAGCCTTTGCACTCTGCAGGCAGGACAAAACAAAAAGAGATCTGAGATTGCACCCGCTGTCCTAAGGACATTTCAGGTGTTTAAATCAATATAGAAAGGGTGGATTGGAATGAAACTACTATTCTTTCAAAGGAGGCACAATAATTTCACTGAATATTCAGTTTTCCCCTCCAATCCCTTTGTGGTTTTGTATATGGGGGCTATTTGCTTTCCCTGTAAATCTTTAGTTGCTTTAGCAA
This sequence comes from Chelonoidis abingdonii, assembly GCF_003597395.2. Taxonomy (NCBI): domain Eukaryota; kingdom Metazoa; phylum Chordata; order Testudines; family Testudinidae; genus Chelonoidis; species Chelonoidis abingdonii. The sequence goes on from NC_133774.1 coordinate 5,417,822, forward strand.
AATTGCTTTGCCCAAAATAAACCCTATCATCCTGACACATCTTTCCACCATGTTCTCCATGTTTTTGTGTTTTTTTTTTAAACAGTAACATTTCAAAGAGGATCTGCAAGCAGTTTGGACATCACAACCATGCCTCTGCTGGGGAGGGAATGGGATAGATTTGAACTTGGAAATGGTTCCTGATTTTGATTGTGTTTAGGAGATCCCCTCATCCCAGGGGCAGAAAAGAACTGCCCCTGCCATGGTCACAAACACCCAACAACAACTGGAAATGAAATTAACAAGGATGCCAGGAACGGCTCTTAACTCTGGGCACTGAACTGCACAGGGAACAGCTGAGTTTAAACTGTTCTTTTGCAGGCAGCAATAGCAGGCATCTCAGCCAGTCTACTCCAAGCTAGAGCCTAGAGGAAAACCCCTGCTGGGGGGGAATGGGGAGGAATTCAAAGCCTTGTGTGCAGCCTGGCTGGAGGACAGGGAAGGAGGAGACGAGAAAACAATGTGACAGTGAGTTTTCCCCTTTTATTAGCTCAGGATTTAAGCTGTGCAGCCAAATGCTTGTATTTGTTGTGTATATTAGTAGGAGAGATCCCCTCATCCCCGGGGGCAGACAGGGAGTGCCCCTGCCATGGTCAAACACACCCTCCCTTCGACCCCCTTTCCCCAGCTACTGTGAGTGAAATTGACAAGGAGGCCAGAAACCTAGCCCTGGGGGCTGAACCATCAGGGAACAGCTGAGTTTAAACTATTCTTATGCAGGGAGCAGGCTTCTCTTTCCCTCTCTCAGTCAGTCTCCTTTTCTTACCGGTCCTCCGTACCAGCACTTACCAGCTTACTTTCACCTCTGTCTGGCTGTTACTGATGCTTGCATCTGTAGAGAGCCTGGGACAATGGCTCTGAGGCGGGGGAGCGTAACAGACATAGTGAAGGCTGCTGAAGTTTACAGGGAGTCAGACAGATCACCCTCAGAGGGGTGAATTGCCCCATTCATCTCTATGGGCTGATATCTCCAACACCCGTGGCTCTGGAGACCCTGCCAACCCCACCCCAACAGGTGACTCTGAGGCGAAAAGTACAGCAGCCCTCCCTGGTCAAGCAGAGACACCTGGGCTGCTGGAGTAAGTGCTGGGAGGGTCCTTGCTGCCATTTCTGGAGGAGGGAACGGGATCCCATGGCACTGCTATAGGTCTTTGGGAGAAAAGGGGCGAGGTCCATGCCACCCTCCTGTGGGCTGGGCAGAAGGGCCTCATATCATGGCCATAAAATGTCCAGGGCCCAGAACGGGCGTCATCTGGCCCTGCCTGCAAATTCACTTCCCACACTCTGCTCTGCAGTGACCTCATCCTGTGGCTCTTCCACTTCCTCAACCAGACCCCGTCAAAGACTCACAACCACCTAGGCTTTTAGCTGCTACTAGAACGGCCGACCGTGTGCACCCTACCCCACCCCCTGCAGCAATGGCGGTGGCCTTCTGCTTCCAAAGCGCCTCCTGCGTGAGCTAAAGGAGAATCTCCCTTTGCTGTGAGCAGTAGAGGGCTTATGACACACAGCTGAGCAAGCTCTGCCGTCCTCCTACACAACGGTCCAGTGTACCCCCACTGCCCAGTGCTATAATCAGTTTGCCCCGGATTATTTCACTGGCCTAGCGCTGAGGGGGCTGGGATCCCCGGGGCTGCCTGATAAGCCTGGCTTGGGGCAGCTTCGCTCCTCAGTGGGCTGTGGCCAGCCTGCCAAGGGGACAGAGGGGAGGGGACTCCGCCCTGCAGGGAAGGCTCCTGCCCCAGCCCCAGGGCGCTGGGCTGGCTGAAAGGCTCCAGCTCTGGGACATGGCAGCAGAGGATCTTGCCCAGCCCCGAGCACACCGCACGCTGCAGCCCGGCCGCTTCCCAGGGCGCAGGACTAAGCGCCCCAAGGCGCACCGCCCTCCCCGGCTCCCCCTGCCCGACCCCTCCAATCCGGGCCTGCAAACTACATCTCCCAGCATCCCGCTGGCCCCACAGTGCCTCCCCCCACACACACACCTGAAGAGCCAATGAGGAACCAAGGAGCGCAGCCCCAAATACGCTTCCTGCCCCAGTGACACCAGGGCGCATTGGAGACGGTGCTGCGCCGCGGTGAGTTTCTGGGCGCGGGGGCGGAGGGTCCGGGGATGACTGTGGGGTCCAGGGCGCTCGCCTCTCCTAGGTCCCCTCCCTTGGCCAAAGGCGGCTGGGGAAAGGGGGACACCCCATCCACATAAACAAGCGTCCGCCCCTCCCCGCGTGGCTGGCGAGGGGGCCACCTGCCCGGCCCCTGCTTTACCAGGCTGCGAGCCCCATCCCCGGCTGGGTCAAGCCGCCTGTCGCCCCGCGCTGCCGCTTGCAGAGAGCCAGGCTGCAGGAGCTCAAGGACTCATCAGCCAGGGGTCTGTGGCATCTCCCCTCGGCAGGATCTGCCCCCCTGCCCCTCCATTTCCAGTGGGGCTAGGGTGACACTTCTCTGGGGCTTGTTCTTGCTTGCTCAGATCGAGGCGCCCTGTCTAGCTGCGTGCGTCGGAGACCTCTGCCTGCAGCCGCCTCCCCTCCAGAAATCATTGCAAAACAGACTAAATCCTGCCATTGCCCTGTGGGACTCGGGCGGGGAGCTCTGGTTCACGCTGTCTGTGCGTTGTCAGCACCCTGCTGGCTGCCTGGCAGCTCCTTGGAGTTTTCTGGCTCGACCCCCGTGCACTAGAAGAAGCGGCTGGTTCTTTGGTTAATAGGTAATGCACTTTACTTCTTCACGGACGGGCTTTGAATTCTGCGCCTGGGCAGTGAAGGGAGATTGGCTCCTTCACAATAGTGTTTTTTTAAATAGTGAATCAGAAAAATCATATGGAAAACGGTGCTTAATAGGGTTGAGCCTGAAATAACGTACGCTCTGGAGCTGGACTGGAGTTTACAGCTCAAACTTAATAGGCTGAGTTAAAGGATCCTGATGTGTGGGGACAATGGGATCTATAAACGAATTTAGTAACATTATTAATGGGGGGGAGCACTCATGTCATGTCTTTTATGCAGGACTCTAGAATTAACAGCTTTGGGGCTCAGGGTTCTTTGTCTGGACCTGTGTCTTGCGAGTTTAATTACTGTAATAACTTTTGATGGGTGGGATAGATACGCTACAGGGAAACCTCTAATCCCTCAAGCCAAGCTGCCTCTTCCAGATGTGCCCTGTACCTCAGTTGTTACTAACCAGCTGTCATTTTAGGACTATAATTACCAAATAAGTGGCTATAAAACACACACATCAGCTGAAGGGTGGAAGGAGAGCAGAAACCCAGTTCACTGCCCTGCAATATACTTAATCTGGAGTTGGGAGAGTTAGCAGGATCTAGTTTGTTACTAGCTTTGCAATATTAGGGAACCCTTAATGGACCATTGAAAATACTAATGCCGTGAGTTGCACTTGGATAGCACAGAGATGGGAGCATATCTGGATAGTTGTGAGGTTCCCGTAGGAAGTAGCATGTATGTGTGAATTTGAGGAGGGGGAGTTGAGTCTGCAATCTTGGTGTATAATCCTTCTGTTAAATGCTGGAGCTGTGGTAATTTTCCATGCAACTATGACTGATAACTAATCTTCTTTGGACCATAAACTCCTGAAGTCAGGGAATGTGCCCCTGCCTGTTTGGGCAGAGCAGCACTATATATACATGTTTTGCAATTGCAACATTAGCTGGCAATGTGATTATGCAACAGTGAATGTTTGGCCTAAGAGTATCTCACTTGTAGCTAATCACCTTGTCAGCAGGTGTAAGTGCTCCCTGGAGCTATGGAAGCTGGTGCTCTTTATGAGTCACAAGAATTTTTTTTTTCCCCATCCAATTTATTCTTCAGTTTTAAGGCTGCCTTTTTGTGCCATCGTGGCTCACAACCCAGCTCACGAGGCAGGTAGATGCCAACCTAGGTCTCTAGATGAGTGGGATTAAGGGGACGATAGTCCTCATCTCCACCCCAACTCTTTTATATCAGCAAGCTGCAGACCTGCCTGCGGAACTGTTTGGTGTCGCAGTGGGGATTTTAACGAGTCCTCAGCATCTCGACTGGAAGCGGAAGCGGTGATGCTGTGGCCATCAGGCCTTAAGCCAGTGTCCTGCCTTGCTCTTTGGGTGCAATTCATCATTCTTTGAAGCTAGAACGTTCCTGGACTTCTTGGAGACTCAGCTGCAAGAGAGCAAGACAGCACAATTCAATGTGGAAGACTCTGCTTAGGAACCCTGAACCAGATGCCACATCACACCACCACCAGCACCCCACAGTATTCATGGGGGCTTGGGCTTCAGAATTGCTCAGCAGGCAGCATGCTGAGCTCTCTGGAAAACCAGGCTACTTATCAGGTGCTGAAATGGGAGTTCTGCTCTCCTTACATTCTGGTATCAGCTCTGGGAGCTGAGAACCTTTTGAACAATCTCTTCTGGCAGTGATGCCTAATGGAGAGCAAAGCACTTCAGTGCAAATGAGACACCACTGAGAGAGAACTTGGAGCAAGACCCTTGGGAATCTCGGCTCCATGGTCAGAAGTGGGCTGGCTGGGGAGATGAGATGGGAGTGCTGCCAAGCTTTGTGGGTGAGGGGGTTAGGTAGGGCTGCCTCCCTCAGAAGATCAAGAATTCAGTGGGGATGGGCAAGAGCAAAGACCAGCTGGAGTGCTGACAAAAAGAAGCTATCAGAGAGTGAGATGGGAGAGACGGTCTTGGTGGCCCTGGGCCCCATATAGCCCTAAGTCACTGTTATTTTACACAGGGCTAACTTCACCTACCATCAAAATGCAGCCACCTCTGAGGTGAAGCGTGGGATCTTCATAATGGTGCACAGCGACAATAAAAAAGGAGCTGACAACAGGAAAGTGAAGGATGATCCTAGAGCCAATGAAAACTGCAGGGAGGATTTAGGGAGCCAGACTGTCATGACCAGGGCCGGCTCCAGGCACCAGCCAAGCAAGCTCGTGCCGTGGGCGGCAGATTCTAAGGGCGGCTTTCCTCCAATCCTAGGGTAGCATGGACGCCCTTTTTTTATTCTTTTCTTTTTTTGTTCGCCACTCTGGCCGCCCTGTAGGGAGCAGTGACGCGGAGGAGGGGAGCGCTCTGCTGGGAGCCGGCGGCGCGCTCCATCTGCCCCAGCCGGCGCCAGGTCTGCAGCAAGCCTAGCAGCCTGCATCCTTCCCTCCCCGACGACCTTCAACTCACCTGCAGGCGGGAGCGGCAGGAGCCCTCCCGGCAGGTGGCACGGTAGGAGGGGCCGAGTGGTGAGCGCCCTGGCTGAAGGAAGCCCTGGCCGCCCCCCTTCTCTCTCTCCCCCCGGCTTCTTCCCCCTCCCCTCTGCTAGCCAGGTCATGCACTCCACTGCCCGGGGCACATCTGCAGCGCAGGGAGTCCCGCTAGCTGAAAGTTTGCACCCTGGCTCCAGCTGCCCCGCAGGTTTTTTTGTTTGTTTTTTTTTGCTTGGGGCAGCAAAAAAGCCAGAGCTGGCCCTGGTCATTACCCAAGCTGGAATTTGACCAGCACTCAAGAGTCATTACACCTTACCTTGTGGCAAAGGTTATGGGATCCTTAGGAGCCTATGGGGTCAGGCTCTCTGAAACACAGCACCCCAAATGCCAGACTGGAGCACTGGGGACAGGACTTGCCTCGAGGAAAAGATGCTCCCAATTGAGTCACCAGCACCATTCTTTGCAGTGCCTCTGTGTTGCTTTGGTGGTGTCCCATCCAGTCCCTCACTTGGCTTGCTGCCAGGCTAATTGGCGATGTGGGCTCTGACAGCTCCAGCTGACATGGCTGTTGCTGAAGTTGTTTGAAGTGAAAACCAGGCGCTGGTGTTTCCTGCACGGGACTCTGGCCGCATTGTTTCATGATAAGTAACCAAGCTGCTTAGCCCAAGCATGTCTGAAGTGCAGCTCAGACAGGTTCTCAGTGTCCAAGCCTGCAGCTAGCTGTGGTCCATTGACCAGTTAGAATGCCGGTGATGCTGCTTCCTTCTACACCAACGCCCAGAGCTCCAAGGGCAAGAACGGGCCATCCCCTAGTCCTGGGAGACAGCTGTGCCTACTGGAGAAAGGCTGGCCTGGAAGTTTGGGGTCTTTCCCTAACCTTTGTGCCAGGCTCCTATTAAAACTGGCAATGCCAGGCCTGCGGGGCTGGGAACATCGGAAGTTGAGGAACCAGTTTGGAAGAGCTGAAGGGCAAAACTCTGCCATCTCTAAAGCAGAACTGGGCTGGGGCGAGCCAGGGGATGCTATGCCAGGAGGGGTTATGCCTAGGGAAGGCACTAATGAGCATGCTGGGAAGCAGCTTCATCCCCAGAAAAACTGTGCCCTCATCCTGCTTCCCCAGCTCCTGCCCAGTACGGCTCCCATACTGTTATGCAGTGGTGGGTCTGTAGGTACATCCCTGACCAGACACGCCCCTCCAGAAGCGTTGGCTGGACCGTGTCCTGCAGCTCAGCTGTAGCTACTGCCTGTGCAATGCCCCTGGAGAAGGGGAGAGGGAAGGGCTGCTTGCTCCACCTAGTACAGGCCTGGCCATAACTTGCCCCTAAGGCCATGTCTCACCTAGCAAAGTCTTGCCAATATAGCTACACCAGTATACAGTGCACGGCAACAGTAAAAATCTGGTATACTGATACCAGCAAACCTTCCCAGTGGAGACACCGCTTATGCTGGCAAATGTGGTTTTGCTGGCATGGCTTATCTTGGTTCCCTGTGTGAAATAAGCTATCTTTTTTGCCAGTATACTGCCGCTACACTAGGACTCTTGCCGAAATAGAGGGTGTGACTTTTTGGCAACATTTCTATCAGCCATTACTATGCTGGCAAGCTTCCAGTGTAACCCTGGCATCAGCGTCAAAGGTCTATCTAGGACAATCATTCTCAAGAACCTGTGGTGCCCGATTTGATGGTAAATTGGCAATAATGAAAGAAGCCATTATGAGGCAATGGCGGGAGATTGCAATCCTTTAGTAGTGGTTTTTTGCCTTTTGGCAGAAGCTTAAAGCAGTGGTTCTCCGACTTCTTTACTGGCGACTCCTTTCACACAGCGAGCCTCTGAGTGCGATCCCCCTGTATAAATTACAAACACTTTTTATATATTTAACACCATTATAAATGCTGGAGGCAAAGCAGAGTTGGGATGGAGGCTGTCAGCTCGTGACCCCTTCCTTCCCCCATATAGTAACCTTGCGACCCCCGGAGGGGGCCCAACCCCCTGGCTTAAAGGGACACAGTCAGGGCCTTATAAAACCTGATCATCAATAGAAATGCTTCTGTTGAGAGTCTTAATAAATAAATAAAGGTATATGTGGAGGCAGGGGGGGAAATAATATTTCCCTGCATTATCTGCAGTTCCCTGCTAAGGGAAACGCACTAGCAATTGGCCTAAAATACGTAAATGTGACCGTTTACACCAGATTTTTGTATTTCGCTCGTTCTGGGTCAATGGCAGTGCTGCCAACCTCAAGCATTCAAAAATTATGCAATTTGCTTCAATATTCTTATTACATTTAAAAAGTCGTCATAATTCAGGCTGGTTTACTTTCGGGTTTGAGCCTCTTGGCTCCTGTTTTCATGTTTTGGTCCGCAATCAGGAGGCTAGAACTAACTAGGTCAGTGAAATCTGAAATACTCCAGTAGCATCCCTGCGGGAGGTAGGGGTGTAAGAAAACCCATGAGACGCCTGATAAAATGCCAGGAGTTGGCAACAACATTGCCCGTGGATTTATTGGAGAAAAGCATAATCTGTCTGTGAAATCAGGTTTAATACCTGAGCGCTGGTAGGAACTCAAATAAGGAGGTCCTACATTATTTATACATTTACACCTGGCAATTTCCCTTCAAGTTCTGCCGTTGCAGAGTTGACTCCTTGCATAACTGATCAAGTGTCTGGGCATGACTGTAATGGAAAAGGACATCCCAGACTTGGTCAAATCATATAATAACCTGTATAGAGGTGCGAGATTAGACTATAAAGTTCACATTCATTCCCATGATATGGGTGGACTTTTTTGTGGTTGTATGGAGAGAACTCTGCAGAGTTTCAATCTGGAGTCTGTCTGCGCAGAATTATTAGAGTGCCAGCAGAGACATGGAAGGAAAAGGTGTGTGGATGGGCCTCTGTAGGACACGGCTGCTGGCTTCCGTGTCTTTATTTAGCACTGAGTACGTTGTCCCTATTTAGTAACTGGCCGACACCGTGGCAAGTGCTTATTTCCCATACACCCAAAGCTGCCACGAGCTCCTTATTGCCAACCTCTAGAGCTCAAAAAATCAAGAGTCGGGCTCCCAAAATCGTAATTTTTTTTAAAAACACTTCTCTTGAGTTGCCTTCTGATTTTTTTGAGCCTTTGGGGGCTTCCCCCTGCCCCCCCCCCGCATGTTTTTCTCCAAACCCAGGAGAGCCAGATTTGTTTGTTTGTGGTGGTGGTTTTTTTTAATGAAAGCTGAGATTCTTACGTAACCACATGACTGCAGGAGCAGGGGCTTTACCAAAAACACCCAATACCGCAAGAGCTGGCAACGCAAACTGCCATTTAGATTCTCATTATGTACAGGAAAGGAGAAGAGAATAAATCAAGTCTTCGTGGGAGTGCATGAGCCGTGTGACCTTCCGGAACATGCTGTGTCAGCTTTGCCTTGCAAAATGGCAGCGTGTCTCCAAGAAGCTGTCTGTCTGAAGAAACTTAAAGGTGCAGTACCCTGAAAATAAGCTGATGTTACAATAGGCTGATTCAAAGGAACCTGTCTTTCCTCTCTTCCCAATACATGTTCTCTGCTGGTACTGGTATCTGCTATAGGCTTGCTTGGGATTCTGCCAGTACGTAGCAGTTGAGCACACCCGCTTAATCAGTGATCAGAAAGATGAGACGCTGCCCAGCCCTGTGAAGTGGAATCTTAGCCAGGCTTATTTTTAAACTGGTTTAAAATATGCAGACATAGAAATGTGGAGACAGGGTCACCACTAGGCCCAGCAACTTATGGGGAGGTTTTTAAAGGGCGGATACCAAGCTGCGTAGCTCATGCTACAGTTCCATGGGGAGAGTGAGATGTTGCCAGGACCCTTGTGGCCAAAATAGCAGGCGGAGGCAGCTAGCGCAGCCTGGATCCAGGTACTGCTGTGCAAGGGAGTCCAGCATTCATGCAGGAGGCGAGGTGAGACTATGCCAGAAAGGCTGGGGCAATCTGTATGGGGCTGTGGGCTCGGGGGCTTCTGGTATGAAAGCACCATCTGGAAAGGAGGCGTTTCTGTAAAATGCACGAAGCAGCTGCTGCTTGGCAGTCACCCGGAAACCAGCATAACCACATCAGAGCCACTCTCACCAGAAAATTGCTGACTCCCCTGCGGCTGCACATAGGTGCAACTGCACTGACTGTGGGGAGGGAGCGCCTGCCTCCTGCACCTGCTTCCTGGGAGATGCCAACAGGTGCTCCGTTGGCACAAAGAGCCATGACTTCTTCCTCCACTTCAGCAGCTGGGCATTGTGGAAAGCTGGCTTCTAAGGCACCAAGCCACCAATGAGCTAATTTGTCTGGCTTGGTGACTTTGGCAGCTGTAGAACTTGGGAGGGAGATACCACTGCACGTAAGAGAGAGATTCTGAAGGGTCCTGGACCTCCGGTCCTGGACCCTTCTCCCCCACAAGGTTCCTGCTGTATAGGGCATCTTGGTCAGCTGATAAATCAGGGTGCGAATATAACCTGGTGCGAATATAAATCAGGATTGTTGCAGGTAACTTGGAGAGGCTCTGTGCTGATCAGTCTGTGAAGTTGTACTAGACGGTGCTTGTGGGAAATCAAAAAGTCCAAGCGTGATTCACTGGCTTGGTCCAAACGATTACATCTCCCTCTATTGGCTGGCGCCAGTTTGACAGTTATTCACAGTTAATGAGCTACTCCTTTACCTCAAGTAGTCGTGGCTCTTAGCTTTGAGGCTGAGGTCCTCTCGTCGTCCCTGCTAACTATCATGACCCTAGCAGAGCTGAGCACGTGTGCAATCAAGAAGATTGGAATAATAGCTTACCGACTTAGGGTCCTCTTGCAAATCTTTGCTTCAGCTCCCAGGCGACATTTCTCATGCATCCAATGCAGCATATTATCTCATCGCTTAAGGTGAAATTCACAAGGCTTATGTTTTGAGTGCTTAAGTGGTGCAGACTTTTCAGGGCTGGTCCTCTGCGCTGGGATCATTTAAACTGAATTAACTGGCATGAGCTTTTACTGTTGCAAACTTCTGGACTTTTAAGAGCTGGCAGTAAACTCTGTGGAGTTCACTTGCTGATGAAGCTTTGTGTAGCTTAAGTGAAACTATTGCTACACAGTCGTGGGATGGAATTCTTGCTTGTCTCTCTGGTATGTTGTGTAAAAAAACAAAAAAGTTCTTTCTGTACAGAAGAGATCCCTGTCTCCTGAGCAGTTTAGACCTGATTTATCCTACCTTGCTGATAAAGACAAATTGCATGTTTGAAATTTCTCTTTAAAATGACCTAATTACAAAACTACTGTGAAGCTAGTGCTGCTGCTGTGGTTATTCTGGTTCTTATTAATCAAAGAACTATCAGATTTTCTGTCCTGTGAAAAAAATCTTGAGATTTCTGAATTATTTTTTGTCCCAAATACAGATGAAAAGCCAAAATTTTTCACAAAACAAAATTAGCAAAACTTTGATTTCAGTTTGAGCAAAACATTTTTGTTTGAATAAATTCAAAATGTTTCATTTTGATTTCAACCCATCTTTAAAAAATTGTTTAAGTACATTTGAAACAAAACTCAAATCTTTGTCTGAAAAGGGAAAAATAAGATGTTGACACTGTAAAAAAAAAAAAAAAAAAAAAAAATTGAAAAAAGTTTCACATGAAATTTTATCAGATACAATTTTGCAAAATATGTTGTCGTTTTCCAAAGAAAACTATTCTGATTAAAATTTTCCAATGAGCTCTAGGCAGATCCCACTTCAGGCAGAAGAAATCTAGTCCAGGTCTTACCTGTGGCCAATAGATACAAAGTGTTGGCTAAGGCTAAGATCAGACAAATATAAAGCACATCTTTGATCTGTGACAGAAATACATCAGTCAGGAAGGCTTTGTGTAGGTTTTCCTATGTGTTTGTTTTGTTTTGATCCAGTCAAAAATAAATGGATGCTTTGCTATTGTTGGAGACTAAACTAAACTCTCTGACAGTATCAAAGTAAACTGTGATGGCACATAAACTGCGTCCCAGTAGACAGTATCTGACTTGTTTGCAAAAGTCTGTTTTTGTTTTCTTCCATACACAGAGCAGTGCTATACTGGGTCTAAATGGCTCTTTCGAGACTAAGGAAATTACTACTTCTGGGAAGATAATGTTCTTTTTAAATCTTCCCAGACAGAGGGGGACACAGTGTTCAAGACTCTTTAGTAGGTCACAGGTAAGGGGTAAATGGCAGTTGTGTTGCTATTTGTGGCATTCCAAAATAACGTTAGAAGCACCTGCTGTTGGATGCAAAGGCCAGAATTCTCAAAGATAGGAGGCTAACTCCAAGCTTCCAGATAGCTGGCCTACCTGGTGGGAGCTACTGGGCATTCAGCACGCTTAGAAAATTGGGATATGAGTATCTCCATTCAAGGAACTAGACAAAAGGTTACAAATGCCGGGACGCAGAGAGAATCTTGCAATGTTAAAACATGTCTTCTCCAAAACAGATGACTGTTTGTTTGTATGGGTGGGCTCCACAAAAGCCCTCAGCGTTGGTCTAACTCTGCTCCCAATGACGTTGATGGTAAGGCAGAGCTCCATATGCTTGGCCACTTTCATAGTGCCAGCTGTGTAGATTTCAGACTCCTCCTCCAGAGGTAATGTAAGTTTTTGGCCTAACAAACACTGCTGCCGTCGGGTTTGTCTGGCCAAATCTCCCTGCATTGCATTAGGCACTTTTCCTTCGGGGGGCTACTCCATGTGTGCTTTAAGTTTGTTTTGCAGGTGCCCACGTCTGGTGACAGCAAATTTAGTGTGAAGGTAATTTGGAAAATGCTGTGTAAATGCTTATAACAAATGTCTTCACCCCGGCTACCACTATTGTCCTCTCTAGTAGGTTAGAAGTGAACGGAAATATAAAGTAAGTCGCCCAGATCTGTGCTATTTTGAAAACCAGGCAAAACTGAGTTTACTCATCCCACCTCTTCCCCAAAAAACGCCCTGATCACAAGACACACTGTGTAAAGCACATGAGTTCTCGGGCTTTGGTAGTAACATTCATGCTCTATTGCCTTCATTTGTTGCTAGTATCCCAAGGATCTATTAACATGAGAGCTGGGTTAATATCATAAACCCACATGGATCAACCAAGGGTTGTGATGGATTCTCTGTCACTGACAATTTTTAAACCAATGCTGGATGTTTTTTCTAAAAGATCTGCTCTACGAACTTTTTTGGGGAAGGTCTATGGCCTGTGTTATACAGGAGTCGGAATAGGTGATCACATTGATCCCTTCTGGGCTTGGAATCTATGAAATCCATGCCTGAAGCCTGCAAAGAGAATTACCTCTTGCATCTGCCTTGAGTGTAAAGTTTTCTTCTCTGCTTATCTCTATTCATCTTATTGTTACCACCTTCCCCCACAGTGACTGGCCAGCCAACTGGAATTACAAGCAGCACCACACTTGGGTTAAGAGTTTGTGTGTGTGTGTGTGGATGGTGTAGCAGATATGGCAATATCCTGGATAAACCGTACTCAGTTAAGTTTACAATAAACTCCTAAAATACTTATTTAAAAATGCAAATGTTTATATGTTACCGGGGGATTGTATGTAATTTATTTAAAGGGAAGACAGTACTAATGTAAACCCTGGAAAGTGTAATGAGCTTCAAAGGACTCTTAAAATAACAAGCCAGACAAGACTGAACTTTCAGTGGAGTGGCTGTCCTAGGAAATACTTAGGAAAAGGAGAATGCAAATTACCCGCTGTAATACTCAGAATGGCACCCCGTAACCCCCATATTCATCATGTCTATATTGTGATAGTTCATATAAAGCATGTCGTGAGATATCCTATGAAAGGTCATGATCTACTGAAACCTATTGTTCTGTCTAAATATGTATATCATTAGCGCGTATGAAGTTGAGATTTTGCTGTATGGTTGTTCCTGAAATATGCTGTAAGTTTGCTAGTTACATACAAAAGACTCCACCCAGGAAGGTGCTCCATGACTATTCATCAGCAGGGGAGTTATAATCAAGGGATTTATAATTCAATGACAGCTGCCCGAGTCCACACAACAATGGTTTACTTGATCACTGAAACTCAGCAAAGTTCAGCGGGACATGTCTGGGCAAGTGTCTCTCAGGAACATGGATTGAGGGTATAAAATAAGGAACAGTTGAAGCGTGTCTTTGCCTTTCTCCTCCCCCACCTACACTGGAAGCAACTGGAATGCCAAGAAGAAGAAGGTCATCTGAGGAGACTGGTCCAGGCTCAAGGGGAAACCTGTGTGTTAAGAACTGTTTTAAGAACAGTTCACCAGCCACAGGCCTTGTTGGAGGGATCTTTGGTATGCTCATTATAATATCATTTTTAATGAGTTTTCTCAGTAACGCTTTCACTTTAAGAATAAACGTACTTGCTTAGAAAGAGCTGTGTGGTAACTTATAACTCTGGCAATTGCATTGTTCTCTTACTAGGAGAAAAGTATGGCAGGCCTGCTTAGGCAATCTGATTGCGCTGGGGAATTCACAGTGCAGACAAGGAACTGTGCAGCCTAGAAATACCATGACTGATATATGCAGGTCTCCACATAAGAAGATGAGAGCTGGGGACCCAGAAGCCTGAGAGTGGGTGTCCTGGCTGGACCCTGAACGGGGAATACAGGTGCAGTTACCCTGAATTGTGAGAGGTGGAACTAGAGTTAACTCTGCAGTGAAGACAGGTCATAGTTAAGGCTACATTTTAGTCTCAGGTATTTTTAATAACAGTCACGGACAGGCAGGGGTGAAAGTGAGCCAGTACCAGCCTGTATGCAGCCCATGTTAAAGTGCTGCAGTGGCCAGAAACCCAGGTCTTTTTAAATCACCGCCAGAGCCACGGGCAACGGGAGCCAGGCAGCATGGATGGGTTGGCTGGGGGAGGCTGACCCCCCAGCCCCGTCCCTTCAGCCCAAGGGCCAGCCCTTTCCGGGGGCCAGAGCCGGCCCCCATACCCATAGGCGCCGACTCCATGGGTGCTCCAGGACTTGGAGCACCCATGGGGAAAAACTGATGGGTGCACAGCACCCACTGGCAGCTGCCTCTCCTGTGCCCCCCCCCCCCGCCCCAGCTCACCTCTGCCTCCATTCCGCCTCTTCCCCTGAGCGGGCCACCGCATCCTGATTCTCCCCTCTCCCTCCCAGCACTTGCACCATGAAACAGCTGTTTTGCGTGGCAAGCCTAGGGGGGAAGCGAAGGAACGCAGCACACTTGGGGAAGAGGCGGGGCCAGGGCAGGGATTTTGGGAGGGATCCAGTAGGGGCGGGGGCAGTTAGGGTAGGACCTGGGGGGGGGGTGGGTCTGAGCACCCACCGGTGCCAACATAAGTTGGCACCTGTGCCCATACCGGTAAGAATTTATTACTTTCACCCCTGTGGACAGGTCACTGGCAGTAAACAAAAATTCATGGCCCATGACCTGTCCATGACTTTTACAATATATCCCTTGCTAACCCTTGGGTCAGGGGGCCGCAGGTGCTCTGGGGGAAGGTGGTCCAGTGACACCACAGGGGCTGGGGGTGTGGCCCAGGGGAGCCAGGCAGCCCTGCCACGTGGCCCAGGACCAGCTGGTGCTGGGGCAGGGTGAGAGCAGGCAGCGGCACGAGCCCCAGGGCCCCTGCTGGTGATGGGGAGAGAGGGGGTTGGCAGGTTCTCTATCTGGCTCCGACTGGCAAGTCTTCCTAGGGGGAGCGGTGACCAGGGGGCTTCGCATGCTGCTCATGCCACAAACCCCGGCTCCGCAGCTCCCATTGTCTGGGAACCGCAGCCAATAGGAGCTTCGGGGGCGGCGCCTGCAGATGTGGGCAAGCCCCTTGGCCCCTCGGCCCCTCCTCCTAGGAGCTGCAAGGACATGCCGGTGAGAGCCCCCCACTGATGTAAGCGCTGCTCCTGCACCCCAACACCCTGCCCCAGCCCTGAGCATCCTTCCAGACCCAAACTACTGCTGGTCCAGGGGCTACAGAAGTCACGGAAAGTCACAGAATCCGTGACTTCTGTGACAGACATGCAGCCTTAGTCATAATTTGTGGGAGGCTTATGAGACAGTGTAAAGTCATTAGATTTGGATAAAAAGAGAGTCTCGCACGACTGGCTGGCTGGCTTTAGGCCAATTCAACCAATTCTCCTGTATCGGGCCTTGCCCCTAAGAGGGCCCCGTGCCCAAGCCCCAGTACGGTGTATGGGCAAGAGCCGGTGCGCTGTACCGGGGTAGTCCAGCTTCCCCAGAGGGCAATTTAAAGGGCCTGGGGCTCCCAGCAGGGGCTGGAGCCCCAGGCCCTTTAAATTGCAACCAGAGCCCCACTGCTGGAGCCCTGGGGTAGGGCTGCGAGGCTCTGGGGGCTATTTAAAAAGTCCGGGGCTCCCATTGCTTCTACTGCCCCGGCCCTTTAAATAGTCGCTGGAGCTCCGCCGCTTCCCCAGGGCTGGGACGGTGGAAGCAGGGGAGCCCAGGGCTGCTGCTGCTACACCGGTGGGGGAGGGCGGAGGAGGGGGCACTCACCATGCAAGGTGGGCTGCACCCCCTGCCCTGCCCTGCCCTGCCCGCAGCCAGCTCCTGCTGCACCAGCCCCTGCCTGCAGCCAGCCCTGCACCCTCTGCCCGCAGCCAGCCCATCTCCATCCAGCCCCTGCCACATCTCCTGCCCTTCCCACACCAACCCTGCACCCCCTGCCTTGTTTCCAGCCAACCCCTGCTGCACCCCCTGCGGCCCTGCCTGAAGCCAGCCAGCCCACCCCACGCACCTCTGTCTCCAGCCAGCCCTGCACCCCTTGCCCTGCCTGCAGCCAGATCCTACCTCCAGTCAGCCCCTGCCCTGTCCTGCAGTTCCCAGGGCAGTAACCCTGCACACCTGCTTCAACGAGGGGGGCAGGGAGCAGGTGGGACCCACACTTGTGCACGCTCTAGGGTGACCAGACAGCAAGTGTGAAAAATCGGGACAGGGTGGGGGGTAATAGGATCCTATATAAGAAAAAGACCCAAAAATCGGGACTTTCCCTATAAAATCGGGACATCTGGTCACCCTAGCGCACCCCAGGGAGTGGCAGGGACCCACACATGTGAAACAGAGCTCGTTTCTAGTTCAGGCCCATCTTTTTAAAAAAGAACTTTAGGTAGGGTTAACATACATCCATATTTTCCCAGACATGTCAGGCTAAATTTTAAAAATTTCTCCTGGGAAACTGAAAGGCTTTTTAAAAAAAAATTATTTTTTTTTAAAGTCATCCCTGCCGGGGCCCCGCTGAAAATGTTCAAATCGGGCCTCACACTTCCTAAAGCTGGCCCTGTGCGTGCGCGCATGCACGCGCCCGCGCACACAGCACACACACACACAGGGCCCAGGGCGGGAGGATAGTTGTTTCTGCTGATGAGTGCTAGTGACCCACCCTACCAAAAGCTTTTTCCAATGAGCAAAAGCCCACCTATGCTGCTCCTGCTCATGGCTCTGCTCCAGCCAGTTATGTTCTATTCAGCACCAGCCAAGTGAGGGTTATTATAATCTCATTTTGAGGCATGGATATGCCAAGATCCTAGCGGCTTTTACTTGGCCGCCAGCTTGCTTGGCTCAGCCAGGGGGTGAAGGACTAGAAAGCGCAAAGCAAGAACAGGAGAGGGAGAAGAGAGGGCAGGAGACCCTTGGAAGGCAGCACAAGAGGCAACAGACAAGAGAACCAGGAAAAAGAGGCCCCATAAAAACAGAGCAGCCAACTGTTTACGTGCCTAATGGTCAAGCGTCTGCCTATATATTTCTCTCCCTTCCTGAGTCCCTCTGTCTCTTTGCAAATCTCATCTGAGAAGATCTTTCTGTGACCATTAAAGCTAATCAAAATGTTTTCCAGCAAAGAGGAGTTTGGGTGGGTGGGGTTTTTTTTTGTTTTGTTTTGGAGGGGGTTAATTATATTTTATAATTTTTGTAATTAACAAAATTGGAGTTTTCACAAGATTTCAGTTTTTGTTAAAACATTTTTTTGAAGAAAATCAAAAGGGGTGAGTTTGTTTAGTTTTGGTCAGAAAAATCCAACATTCTCCATCTCTCTTCACCCCCTGGGGGGTGGGGCCATGTAAAGTCAGAGAATGTTCTTTGCTTCCCTAACCCGGGAATAACGTTTTTCAATTGAAAACGTTAGAAAAGACACATTTTATTTTTTGGAAGTTACTTGTAGAATATACTTTCCCCTCTCCACCAGCTCTACGGAATATATTGTGTTCGGAATGATTTCTGGAGAGGTAAAGAATTAGTGTGCAGTACAAAGCACCCCTACCCGCTGCATGCTAGCCTACAGAACTGTGTTTCTATTACTGTTTCCCTCAACAACTTCTCCCATGCATTGATTCTCTACTAACCTGCCCCTCATGGGTGGCGTGTTTAAGAGGCCAGGGAAGGCTAAGCTTCCCCAAAAAAAGACCGGCCGTGCAGGGGGGACAGGCTGCGGATGTGGTGCCGGGGCACCCCTCCGGAGGCATCCTGGCCCACCGCTGCCTTTGGAGCACCGGAAGTGAAGCTCCATAGAAGTGGAGCCGGGGGCCACCAATGCCCGGACCATGGCGTTGCCTGCAGTTCGCTCCGCCCTTTCCCCCAAGGCCCTGCCTCTGTCCACCCCTTCCCCTGAGGCCTCCCCCCACCCACCTGCGCTCTTCCCTGCCCCACCCCTGCTCAGCCTTCCCCCCACCCAAGGCCCTGCCACTCGCTCCTCTCTGCTTCCCTCACCTGCCCCGTGGCTTGATAAAGGCAGGAAAAGTGATGGGGCCATGGCCCCATGGCAATCCCCCTGTTCCAGGAAGGAAGTGGAGAGGAGCAAGCAGCGGCAGGAGAGCCTTGAAGGAGGGGGCAGAGAAGGGGTGGGGCAAAGGGAAAAGGTGCAAACAGGAGACAGACTGAATGAGTCCAAACCAAAAGGCCTCCTGATACCTCAAGGGCTGTGTTAATATCATGCCTGGTAAACAGGAAAAGTGGAACCAGAACATAACCAAAGTTGGTGCGTTGGAATCTAGGCCTAACGGGCAGACAAAATCATGAGGGGATGGGCTAGTCCACCCATCACTCTTTTTGTGGGTCCTTTAAAGAAAGAGACTTTAGAGGAGAAAAATTGGCAAGTTTCACTATCATGGCTGCCACCCCCACCATCTCCCAGGACCCCAGACCTTCTTTGTCCTAATCCTGAGAGATTCCCTGACCAGACTGAGCCAGAGAGAGGGACCCAGACATCATCGCCACCTCTACTGGCTTCATCTGAGCCCTAAACACTACCTGGGCTGAAATGGGATCAGACTGTAACAGCAACACCAGCCCATCTCAACTAATTTCTCTTTTCTCCCAACAAGGACAAGTTATGGCAATCTCTGATACATCTGAGAGTCTGTCAAACAAGGTGGTTTTTTTTCCGCTCCCTTTTAAAAAACCTCCCCCCAACTAAAGGGAAGAGAAGTTGTTAAAATGAAAGCCTGATTCAATGCCTTACATTTCAAAGGCTTTCATTGTTTGTCCTTCTTTTCTTGATTTTTAGTAAAAGGTTAAAAGGATATTTCCTAGTGTGTTTGCCATGGTGCTAAGCAGGAGGAGACCTCTGTGTACCAAACCCCAAACCTTGTTTAACACTGTCTAATGTTGCACAGTGACTGGGTTATGTTACCACTTATTCTGTCTAAATGAATACAGCAGCTCTAACATCTTTGATGTTTACAGCAGGCTTTTGAAATTCAGCAGGGTTTTGCCCTATGAGTTCTTGTGAGTCTATTGCATAGCATCCCACCTGCTTTTCCTTAGCTCCCACGCCTACAGGGAGTTCTGCCTCCAACACAGATGCTCAGAGCTCTCCTATTTTGAGTCAAGAGGTTCCAGCCTGACCTTATGGTTTTGCTTCCAAGGTGAGCCCCAGCTCTGTTGAACAAGTTGGCCCCAAGTTCCAGGGATGGAACCCTGGCCCTATTGAAATCAGCAGGAGCTTTGCCCTTAACTTTAGTGAGGACAAAATTTCATCCTAGTAATGTCGTGCTGGTGATAACTTGAATTGAGTGCATCTATGTCGATTTTCACAGCTCACCGTGCTCTGGTCTTGGGCGTCCCGTACAGATAGGCAATGAGGAATTCCTTCAGTCATCATCATCAGTTCTGGCTTTCATTATTAACTCCTTCACAGCCAGCCTGAAGAGAGTTGCACTTTATCAATTTGGTCCGCGTGTGTTTGAGGGGGGAAGTGTTGCCTAATGGCTAGAAAAAGTGCCTGTGAGCCCAGACCCCAAGTTTTATTTCCCGCTCTGCCACTGACCTGCTATGTGACTTTGAACAGGTCATTTCACCTTCCCTTGCCTCAATTTCCCCATCTCTAAAATGGGATGAACACAAACGTTTCCATCTTCCAGGGAGGTAGAGACTGCAAAATGGTCAGACGACTTACCTGAGAAAACAGAACACAGCCGCAGTCTGCAAGGACAGCCCTTAAGAAAATAGTATTTCCAACAAGAAATGAAAGAATGAATAAAAAACTACTGAGCCTGGAGTTCTAACTAGTTCTGTGCTCCTGGGCTGATGGCAGCCCTCCCAAGCAGAGATTTTATAGTCTATACTGCACTGAGCTCAAGTTAACCCCTTGGGCACTAGAGACCAGGGTAGTGGCCTGTCTGAGGCTAAATTTGTGTTTGTAGATTTCGGAGATGCTTAAAAGATTTTAAAAATGCAAAGGCTGCAGGAGACAGTGTCACAATAGATTTTATCTGTTTCCATGGCAAGCTTCCCTGCAGTTATCTAAGCCCCTCATAATTATTAATGGATTATGTGAGGTAGGGAAATTTTAGCTCTGTTTTCAGAAGGGAAACTGAGGCCCAGGGGAGCTTAAATGATTTGTCCAAGGTCACCCAGGTAGCCAGTTCAACCCACCTAGCCTGGTTCTGTCCACTATGCTATGCTCTCTCTCATGCGGCCCTTTCATTCTGTGTATGTCCCATTTCCCCCTCCTTATGGGCTGTGATCCCACCTCCTGTAACATTAGCAATGCAGTCATGCAGGCACTGCCAGCTCATGGAAAACAATAAGAACACTACTGCACAGAGATGCTGTGAGTCAGCAGCAACTGAGAGCTGAGAAGCAGCAAGAGGGAAACTGAACGATTCAGGAACTGGAGGGAACCTGAGGTCTGAGGGAAAGTGAAGGGACACGACTGCTATTCGGAGATCGAATGAAGGGAAAAACACCTGTGAAGTCTGGACTGGACAAATCTCTTCACCCCTCAGTCAGAGGCCTTTAGCTTCCTAGCCTTTCAGTTGCTTTAAATAATGGGATTGTTGTGGAATTAAGGGGTGATTTGCCCATGTGAGCAATAGGTTTAATTAAGTGAGCTGTACAGCAGCCAAATTCCACAGAGCCCTGGGTTCCCTCATTCCTGGGCTCAAGGATGATGGTAAGTGGAAAGCAGCTTTGCATCATCAGGTGGTTGCACTTCAGTCTCTGCAGTTTAACCCCTGAATTGCTTATTTCCCCTGCAGAATTTGTGATCTCCCACTGTCAGTCCCATTCATGGCGGGGCTCTGGCTGTCAGCCCCACACATGGCAGCCCGAGCCCGGGGGCTGACAGTGGGAGCCCCACCATGCATGGGGCTGATAGCCCAAGCCCAGTTGTACAGCAGAATTTTAAAATATTCTGCGCAAAAAAGATAATTTGGGGGGCATAGAATTCCCCCAGGAGTAAATTTGCTATTTCTTCCTGCTGGAGTGTGGGTTTTAGCATCAGAAGTTAGCTGCATGCGTGCTGTTGTTCATGTAAGCTCAAGGACATGCAGGGTGCTTTATAGGAGTACTTTTTTTCCTAAGTGATGATAAGAATCCTGTCCAGAAGAGAATATTGTCCTAGGCCTAATCCTACAGGCAGGCAGAAAGTTGCACATACGCGTAGTCCTATGAAGTCAATGCTAGAGAGTTAAAAACGTGCTTGCAAAGTCAGAGGACTAACAGACAGAGATGGAATGCAGGCGAAGTCTGAGATAAAAGATCATGGAGTTAGATATTCACGTTTCGCCACAAGTCCTGTTGGTTCTAGTTTTAAGACAAGAAAGTTTGGTTTTCCAGCAAGTGTTACAGCAAAGACACGGGTGTTGTGAGCAGAGGCTGAGGTGATTAGCAAGGGAATGATAGTTGAAAAGAGAGAGAAGATTTTTAGCAAGGCCTTGAACAAAACAAAGATTTCTGGTATTTTGATTGATGAGGGAACTCAGTGCGTAGGTAGCAGCATGGAAAGTGAGACATGAGTCTTTATTAACCAGTAGAACTGGTTGTTCTGTTTGTTTAAGCAAAACTGAAATTCGGTATTTTGATATAAAAATGGAAACTAAACACTGGTTTGTTGGTTAAAAATGATGTTGTTTCTAAGAGTGGGAAAAGTTTACAAAAACTGTTGGGTTTCTGGTTTTCCATTGATACCAGAAAATTTGGGGGGAGGGGAGTTCTGAAGTTTCCTGAAAAGTGAAAACCTGATCTATTAAACTGATTGTAAAAATGAGTAGTGGCTTGGTCACCACCTCCCAAAGTATTGCTTCGTCCCATGCTTTAATCTATGCACAGTGGTATAAAGTGCTAGCATCGTTTGGTGTGATATCAAAACTGATAATAGTGCAGACTTCACAGCAGTGGATTTCATGGAGTTTCTCGCACGTCTTCCCCTTTTTAGGGTAATGATTTTGTTTGTTTAAAATTTTTGTTGTTGTAGATTGATTTGTTTCAGGGTGTTTTTGTTGTTTAATAGGTTTATTGAATAGAAGGGATAGGGATCAGTGTTGCAGGTGTCATACAGTGGTGGAAAAACTGTTTCAAAGAGGAAGATTTTGCAGAGTTTCCTAGAGATGGTCAGACCCTGAATTCACCTGATCTCCTCTGAAAGTTTATTCTACAGCTTGTTCCCTGGGACTAATCCCCATCCTCTTAACTGTAACCCTTATGGGGTATGTCAGGCTATAATTAAGGCTTCGAATCTTTCATGGAGGTCATGGATTCCGTGATTTTCCAGGACTTCCGTGATTTCTGCAGCAGCTGGTGCGGCTGACCTCAGGACTACCCAAGCAGCTGGGGCGGCCCTGGGGCCAGCTGCACCCGTCGCTGCTCCAGCAGCTGCAGGCAACTGGTCCCGAGCACTGCCCCAGAGCAGCAGTCCGAGAGCAGCAGTGGTGCCCCAGGCCACCCCAGCCCGGAGGAGCAGCGGCAGGGCCACGGGTCGCACCTCCCCCAGGAGCAGCAGCATCCGGCGGAGCACCGCCCCACCCCTATCAGCAGGTAAGATTTAGTTAGGCGTATTTTTAATGAAGTCACAGACAGGTCACTGCCCCTGACTTCTTGGTTATTGACCATGACTTGCCCGTGACTTCTACTAAAAATACCCATGACTAAATCGTAGCCTTAGCTCTAATGCACAGGACTCGCACAAAGCGTTGCTCTCTTCTATCTCTGAACAAGGAGCTTTGTTAGAATAAGAAGCACAGAGGAGAGACAAGGTGGGTGAGGTACCTTTCATTGAACCAACTTCTGTAACCCATAAGGGTTACAGTTAGGAGGATGGGGATTAGCTAACCTCCAACAAGAAGTGCTCACTCATGAAATCTGTAGCCCCTTTTTGTCCTATGACTATGGGGGGTGTTAAGTGGCCACTTCACCTAGAATGATCCCTTAGAATATGTGCTGCTGCTAAACTACCTGTTCGACCTTGTATGTGGCTGTGACACTGAGTGCCTTTCCCAGACCTGAGGAGGAGCTCTGTGTAGCTCGAAAGCTTGTCTCTCTCCCCAACAGAAGTTGGGCCAATAAAAGATATCACCTCCCCCACCTTGTCTCTCTAATATCGTGGGACCAACATGGCTACAACACCACACACAATGAAGGATGCAGTGTTAGCACAAGGTTATCATAGAATCATAGAATATCAGGGTTGGAAGGGACCTCAGGAGGTATCTAGTCCAACTCCCTGCTCAAAGGAGGACCAAATCCCAACTAAATCATCCCAGCCAGGGCTTTGTCAAGCCTGACCTTAAAAACCTCTAAGGAAGGAGATTCCAGGGCCACCTCCCTAGGGAACACCATTCACACCCACTACTCTGAGTGAAAAGTTTTTCAAAACCACCCATGCAATTAAGACCATGTCTGAGCACTGAGAACAGTCTAGCATTCCATCCCTCTAATTGGAACCGGCCAACCGAATAGCCCCTCTCAGGAAAAGCAGACTAAAATAGTGAGAACCCCATCCCCTATTCTTCTGTCTCGTAAAAATTAGAGTTGCTTATCCTCAGCTGCCTAGCATAACATAGGCCAGAAGCCCGTGTGAGATCATGATCTTGTGACGGTCCTCAGTGAGACAAGACGAAGACGATAGCTAGGGGCTGGCTGGGTCTGCCCTATGAACTTAGCGATGCTATGTGGTCGGAACTACCTCAGAGGAGCTAGCCGTGACTTTTAAGACGAGTCTCAGAAAACGTGGTCCCGTCTCCCACCCCCAGGCGCGCACAGCGAGTGCATCACTTCCCGGGGCCTGCTGAGGCCGGGAAAGCTGGGCACAGCCAAGATAGAATAGCGAGGGAGCTAACGCTGGCTCAAGCCACAGCTCGGGGGTGGGGAGGGAAACTGAACGAGACCCCCCCCGATCCCACCCTATAGTATGGGACGGGGTGCTGCTGCGCTACTTGGTCCCATGGCGGACTCTGTAGTGAATGTGGGGGGGGATTGAACTGTCTGTGGCAGCCAAGAAATCCTTGGCAGAGACGTTGTGTCGTGTAAGTGTGTGTGTGGTGTGCGCCCCCGAGACTCTGCCCATTCCAGGGATCCAACCTTCCCCTCCAGCCCCTGTCCACACTGTTCCCCCGGGTTCCCTGCGCTCCCTGTGTTGTGTGTTGGACATCACACTCAATCCCTTCACACTGCCCCACTTTCCCGTCCGCTTAGTTCATGAGCCCAGAAATCCCTCAACTGTTCCGCCTTTCCCCTCCCCTTATTTCATGTGGGGATGAACCGAGCTGTGCGGCGTGCAGTGGCAGCGTGAGGCTTTATACTGGGTGTGTTTCCGCAGGGCCGGGCAGCATGGGGTGGGGATGGTGTTTCAGGGGGCTGGGAGCACTGGGGGGATGGTGTGTCGGAGGGCTGGGCTAGGGGGTTTTTGGGGGGCTGGGCGGCGCTGGGGTGGGAACGGTGTTCGGGGGGGGGCTGGGCGGTGCTGGCAGGGGCGGGGTGTTCGGCGGGGCTGGGGGGGTTCGGCCCCCAGCTGTTTTCTTTGGAGTAATATGGCCCTCACCGCTTTACGAGTTGTGCAGCCCTGATATAGAGCTTCTGCCTAGAATCTTGCCACATCCTCCCTGGCTTCCTGATACAACTTTAATACATATTGTAGTCAAGTGCATGCAGAATTCTTGCTTTCAATTGCAGTATTGTCACTAGGGCTTGTAATCATTGCTGTCTCTCCCTAGGTGTTGAAGGCATGCAGCTTGTAACAGAGAGGCTCCCATTATTTCCAAGAGCAAGCACTTTGAAACAAGGAAAAAAAGCAATTTCCCCTTAATCTTAAAAAAAAAAAAAAAAAAAATCAGCCCAAGAATCTTCATTTGCTCTGAGTATATGGCCAACTTAACCACTTCATCAGCCTCAAACATGAGAGCAGCAAATCCATATCCTCCAGTTAAGGCCCATTAGAAACCTTTCTAGTAGGCAGCAGTGTTTACTGCAGAAGGCCTGGCATCTCTCTCTTTGCTTTAATGAGACACTGGCTCACACAGCGTGCCATGCAGCAGCTGTAAGTGATGGGATATTAGAGTGAGAAGGTGTCAGTAGGATTTGTCACATTAGAGGACCACAATCCCAGTTCAAATGAACCTTCTGGTGGCTAAAAAGCTAATATGAGGGCTCGGACTTGTGCAATTGGCATAATAAAAATGCTACTCACAAAGCAGCAGCAAATAAAAGCCATAGATCCAGCCGGGGGCCACTCTGTCTGGAAACAGAACCGTTTACTCTAAATCATTCATATTAAGGCAGTACCTAGGAATCTTAATCAAGCTGCAAGGCTCCAGAGTGCTATGTAGTCTACACAGGGGCGGCTCCAGGCCCCAGCATGCCAAGTGCGTGCTTGGGGCGGCAAGCCATGGGGGGGCGCTTTGCCAGTGCCACGAAGGCGGCAGGCAGGCTGCCCTCAGCAGCTTGCCTGCGGAGGGTCCGCTGATCCCATGGCTTTGGCGGACCTCTGCCAAAGTCTCGGGACCAGCGGACCCTCCGCAGGCAAGCCGCTGAGGGCAGAGGGTCCGCTGGTCCTGCGACTTTGGCGAAGGTCCGCCAAAGCTGTGGGACCAGCAGACCCTCCGAACTCAAGATGCAATAGACCGAATGCAAGAGATGGGTGAGAGGGAATTGGCCAACGCTTGAGTTAGCACAGTTTGTCAGCGACAGTCCAGCCACTCTGTACAGTTTGAGTGGTTCTCACTCGAGCTAGATTAACTCTGCAGTTGTTAATTGAGTGAAGATAACTTGAGTTAACTCTGTGGCGAAGATTAGACCAGGGCAGGCAAACTTTATGGTATGAGGGCCCCATCGGGGTTGCAAAACTGTATGGAGGGCCAGGTAGGGAAGGGTGTTCCTCCCCAAACAGCCTGGTCCCCACCACCTATCTGCCCTGTCCCACTTCCCGCCCGCTGACTGCCCCCCTCAGAATCCCCGACCCATCCAACCCCCCCTGTTCCTTGTCCCCTGACCGTCCTCTCCTGGGACCCCACCCCCTATTCAACCCCCCCTGCTCCCTATCCCCTGACTGCCCCAATCTTTATCCACACCCCAGCCCCCTGACAGGCCCCCCGGAACTCCCACGCTTATCCAACCCCACCATTCCCCATCCCCCTTGACCGCCCCCCCCCCCAGAACCTCCACCCTGTCCAACTGCTCCCTGTCCCCTAACTACCCCCTGCGACCCTCTGCCTCTTATCCAAACACCCCCCACCCCCTGACCATGCTGCTCAGAGCAGCAGAAGCTCGCAGCCTTGCTGGAACCAGCCATGCTGCCCGCACAGCGGCATTGCTGCAGGGGGATGGGACAGCAGGGGAGGGGATAGGGGCAGCCTCCCCAGACAGGAGCTCAGGGGCCGGGCAGGACAGTCCCGCAGGCTGGATTTGGCCCGCGGGCCACAGTTTGCCCACCTCTGACTTAGACAAGGATAAAATTAAATTTGGTTGCTTGGAGATCTCACTCCTGGTTACTCTTCTGTGGCTGTTAATTAGCACTACCCAATAAAGGTGTGTAAACCTTTTCAGTTTAAGCTCTAGTGTTAGGCACGCTAATGTCTTAATCCAGACTTTTAAAACTAGAAAGGCCTAGTGCCGTGTTTCTCTGATTACCATCTTCCCTTCAACACACATGCAGTCTGGCTACCGCTAAATGAAAATCAGAGTTTCTGTTTTACAGGAAATTCTGGTGTTTCAACATTTGTTTTAATCCCAAACTGGATGGAATCACTGAATGAAAAAAAACCTGATATTTCAATGAAAAGTTCTGAATCAAAAATGTTTGGTAATGTTTTGACAATTTTTGATACAAAAAATGTTGGTAATGTTTTTGGTAAATGTTTTGACAGTCCCGAATCGAAAGATTGTTGTGGTCTGTTAAACAGAATGGAAATGTTTCTTTTTGAGACAGTTTGACATGAAAACTGCATCTGCCTTTGGCAGTGTCCCCAAACTTTTTATCTCGCGTTCCCCCAGGGCTGGGAAGTGTGGCCACGACTGGGGCTGGAGCCACGGCTGGGAGCAGGGCCAGGACTGGGGGCCAGGGCTGGGGGCCAGGGCTGGGGCTGGAGTTGCAGCCGGGCCAGGAACTTGAGGTTGAGGCTTAGGCTGGCCGCAGCTGGGGGTGGAGTTGGGAGCAGGAGTGGAGCTGGGGCTGCAGCTGGAAGGAAGCTGAGGCCAAGCCGGTAGCCAGGGCCACAGCCGGGTGTGGAGCCGCAGCTGGGGCTGGGCCAAGGGGCAGGGCTGGGGGCAGGGCCAGGAGCAGAGCCATAGCCAGGAGCTGGGGTAGGACCAGAGCTGAGGGCATGGCTGGGCTGGGTGGCGCTCCCTCCCTGCCCCTCATGGGGACTGGTCCAGGTCCCACCATGACTCCCTCCGCCCCCGAACGTTCCTCTGCACCCTCACAGTTTGGGGACCACTGCTGTAGCCAGTAGGAGCAGAAGCAACCAAAGCAGGAACCTTGGGACATTCAGCACATTTTCTAAAGTTTTGATGGGACTTCCTCTGCCCTGTGCTGACAGCCAGAGTCTTTTCACCTCTGCTTCACTCCACATGTACCCTGTTACCCTCTTCTCCCCAGCTCTGTCCCACCTTCCCTTCAGTGTTCCTTCTCCATGCCCTTTGCTTTCCACTTAGCTGATCCCCCTCCCAGCTAAACACATACATGCACACTCTCTCTCTCTGTGGCACTAACATGCCATTTGCTTCCATCACGTTGTTCACTCTGCCTGGATGGTTCTACTCTGTTGCCACTCTGTCTCCCTTGTCTGTTTATATTGTTAGCTCTTCAGGACAGGGGCTGCCTGCTACTCCATTTGTACAATGCCTAGCGCAAAAGGGCCCCATGATTGCTTGGTCTCAAAGTTCTACTGTAATATATTTGACTTAGAGAATGCTTATAGGTATTTTTCCCCCTTCTGTTTCAGACACCACTGTTCAGGGGTTGAAGGGATCTGGAGAAGAAATGCCAGCTGCATACATCACTATTCCTTTCCTTTTTTGGAGAGCCTGACAAGAACTCTACCAAAAGAAACTAAGCGTTTTCGGCTTTGCGTAAAATCAGCCGTCTTGTTGTTGTTTAGAAGTGAGTGCTTCAGAAAGAATAGCATCATGTACACGTTCCTGCCTGAAAGCTTCAACCCGGTGAAGCCGAAGCCATCCAAGGAGCTGAAGCCAATGATCGGTGCAGTCATCGTCGGGCTGATCTTGTTCATTGCGGCGGTGGTGGCGTGGTGCTACTACACGGCATCTCTCAGGAAGGCGGAGCGACTAAAGACGGAATTGATGGACCTGAGGAAGGATGGGTTCATCATCAAAAACACCAATGGGGAGGTGGTCTTCAGACTGGCCTTCCAGTCGGGCACCCTCGACCTGGAGTCCTGCTCGAAAGAAGGGGAAATTTTAACCTGCACCAGGTCAGACAGAGGGAAGCTGAATTTCTTCATTCAGACAGTCAAGCCCAAGGACACGGTGATGTGCTACCGCGTCCGCTGGGAGGAGTTTGTGGCGGACACGGTGGTCGAGCACACCATGTTTTGGGAGGACGCTCACTGGTACGGGGGCTGTGAAATGAGCGTCCAGCACTGGCCAATCAGACTCCCAGGGTACCAGGAGCCCATGCCGTTTGTGACGAGTGACGTGTATTCCTTCAGGGGCAGCTTTGGAGGCATCTTGGAAAGGTACTGGCTGTCCTCGAAAGCGGCGGCTATAAAGATTAATGACTCGGTGCCCTTCCACCTGGGGTTTAACGCCAGTGAACGGTCGCTCTTCTTTCAAGCCAGGTATAAGGATTCTCCCTACAAACCTCCCCTTGGGCAACAGCCTTTCCCGGAGCTGAGCTACCGTGTCTGCGTCGGCTCGGATGTGACCTCCATTCACAAATACATGGTGCGCAGGTACTTTAACAAGCCTTCTAAGATCCCAGCAGAAAACGCCTTCCGGTACCCCATCTGGTCTACGTGGGCTCTGTATAAAAATGATATTGACCAGGATAAGCTGTTGCGTTTTGCAGAAAAGATTAAAAAGTACCGGTTTAATTGCAGCCATATTGAAATCGACGACACCTACACACAAACTTATGGCGATTTTGACTTTGATCCGGTAAAGTTCCCTAATGTGACAGAAATGTTCAAAACGCTGAAAAAAGAGGGATTTAAAGTTACCCTGTGGACTCATCCCTTTATAAACTACAATTCTTCCAATTTTGGAGTGGGGATAGAGCGGCAGCTCTTTATCAAGGAGCCGACGGGGAAACTTCCTGCGATGGTGAAGTGGTGGAACGGCATTGGCGCCATATTGGATTTTACCAATCCCACAGCCAGGGAGTGGTTTCAGAGCCACCTGAAACAACTGCGGTCGAAGTACGGCATAGCGTCCTTTAAATTTGACGCTGGTGAGGTGAGCTACCTTCCAAAGCAGTTCAGCAGCTTCAGGCCCTTGTCGGATCCCAGCATCTGGTCCAGACGGTACACGGAAATGGCCATTCCGTTCTACGAGCTCGCTGAAGTCAGAGTCGGCTACCAGTCTCAAAACATCTCGTGCTTCTTCCGTATCATCGACCGCGACTCGGTTTGGGGCTATGAGCTTGGCCTCAAGTCCCTGATCCCTACCGTGCTCACCATTAGCATGCTGGGATACCCTTTCATTTCAGCTGATATGATTGGTGGGAATTTTTTCCCCAACAAGACAGAAGGTGCTGTTGAAATCCCGGACCAGGAGCTGTACATCCGCTGGCTGGAGCTTTCAGCCTTCATGCCCTCTATGCAGTTCTCCATACCCCCCTGGCTCTATGACAAGGAAGTGATTGAGATTGCACAGAAGTTCACAGAGCTGCATGAGTCCCTGGTTGCCCCTCTGCTGTTGGAGCTGGCTGGAGAGGTCACTGACACGGGCGACCCCATCATACGGCCCATCTGGTGGATTTCTCCCAGGGATGAATTTGCTCACAAGATTGACTCCCAGTTCCTCATTGGGGATACCCTCATGGTGGCCCCTGTCCTGGAGCTGGGCAAGCAAGAGCGAGATGTGTACCTCCCGGCCGGCAAATGGCGCAGTTACAAAGGGGAGCTGTTTGAGAAGACCCCAGTCCTGTTAACAGACTATCCCGTTGACTTGGACGAAGTTGCTTATTTCCTCTGGGTATCTTAATAGGCTCCTCTATCCACTCTGATCTTTGTGATAACCATGCCTTACTTTAGAATCTTAAAACAAGTAACAATTCTAAATGCACAGTATGTTTCTTTGGGAGGGGGGTACTGGAGGGGAATGGGAAGTAACAGGATTTTGTTTTTTAAATATCCTATATCTTGTCCATAATTGACGCTCCAGTTTGGGCAGTGGTGTAAATGCAGAAGGTATAATAGCATAACACGATTCATACAGGAAGCCAAGGCCTTTTCAAATCTCTGAGCTCCAAAGGTAAAAACACCCCTGGGTTTTTAGCTGTGCAGCATGTGGGGTTTTTTTTATTATTATTTTATTTCTCCTTTAGAAACGTGGCCCCTGGGGGGCCTACAATATTTGCCATAAACCCCTCTTTTAGGTGCAGCCTATGAATCCAAATCCCATAGTGCAATGCTCCATCTTGAGCTCAATGAAAGGCTGCCTGCTTCAATAGGAAGCAATGCATGCTGGGGGCCGTAGTTTCTGGGCCACACCTCTCCCCATAGTGAGTGCTGCTGCAATCTGCTCCGTTTTAATGCAAATAAAATGCACTCTTGGAGTTGTTGCAAGTTGCAGCGGAACAAAGGGAGGACCGCCCTGATCCCAGGGGCGAAAGCAATGTTGGAAGGGAACAGGGAATGATTCGAACACGGGAAGCAATGGGTTACTACAGCACAACTAGCCTTACATTTTATAATGTGGCAAATATTATTTAAAAATGACTTTTTTAAGAGGATAAATCTAGCTATATATTTTATTCCTTAGTCCAGCATTGGACTGGACCTCAAATGCCCAACCCCTCATCTCTCTCGAGTACCAGGCTGGCCAAGGTATTTGACTTACCTGCAAGTATTTTAACTGTATGTTACTTACCCGGGCAGGCTGCATTATTCTGTCCTAGCCTGTTGCTAATATCTACCGGAAGGGTCTCCTCCTAGAGCACGGACTCTGCTTTTAACACTATTCCTCATAGAGCAACAACATTTGTACTGTGTATTTTCTTTCCAGGGAGTAAAATAGGTTTCTTTGTTACACACCTATCCTGCAGATACTTCTCTTTCCCCTTTTAAAGATGTGCTTGCAGCTTGGTTATTTGTCAGAGGAATTGCCAGAAGCAAAATAACCTCTCAAAATGTGCATGTGACACTCCCCAGAGACTGCAGGTGCCTGCCCGCCGCACACAAACAGATCCACCAGCTTTGCTGCCGACCAATGTATCAATATGAAAAGCAATGACGTTTGCACTGAACAGGGCTGTGCCGATGGGGCTTTTTCATTGTTTCCAAGGAAAGGTTATGGTATTCATAGTCCAGTTAAGCTAGTATTGCATGGCAGTCTCTTTTAACTGTCTCAATTTTAGCTAAAGTTTCTTGGGCCAGTTTTTCTTTGTTTGTTGCTATTTTTAAAAAGCCCAACACTCACTAGCTCTCACGTAGGCACCTAATGAAGTGGCTCAGTGGAAGCCATTGAGTGCTGAGCACATTGGAAAACTTGGCCCCATGTAATTTACTGTCACTCTAGAAGTAGGAAATCTGAAGTTTTGGCCTGAAGGTATAATGCAATTCTAACCTACCTGTGAGTGTGTGTTACCCATTGTCCTCTGTACCTGAGCCAGGGCCACCCGGGGCCGGTGGGGGGGGGCAAGTGGGGCAGTTTGCCCTGGGCTCTGTAGGGGGCCCCCATGAGAATATAATATTGCAACTTTTTTTTATGGAAGGGGCCCCTGAAATTGCTTTGCCTCAGGCCCCCTGAATCCTCTGGGCAGCCCTGACCTGAGCCACAGAGGATGTGAGTCTACCGTTGCCCCTCCTACAAAGCCTAGCTCTCTATCTCAAGCTGCAGAGACTTGTGGTGTTAACTCGGGAAGTCCCTGGTTCGGTGCCTGGGGTTGGCTGAGGTAGCAGCCACTGTCGTCCTAGGGGCTTGATCTTACACCATTGAAGTCAATGGGAGTTATGCCTCTGAGTTCATTCTTAGCAGGTTTTGGCCCTGGGACTGCAAGGCAAGGATAGAGCTGAGTTGCTGCTGGTGAATGCCAGCAGCCACCCAGTTCTAGTCTCCTATCAAGGAAGATGCTGGTGCAAGCAAATCCTGTGTGCTCTGTCTTTAATTCAAGTGGTTTTGTGCTCAGCCTGAGCAGGTGCTCGGCCTGAGCTCATGCTGAAGGCTTGTCATGGTATAATTCCCCACCCTGAACCTCAGCGTCCAAAAGATGGGGTACCAGCATGAATTCCTCTAAGCTCAGTTACCAGCTTAGTACCTGTAGCGCTGCCACCAACCAGGAATTCCAGTGCCTGGTACACTCCGGCCCCCCCCAACCCTTGCCCAGGGAACCCCAAGACCCAGATCCTCTGGACCTTAACACAAGGAAAGTAAACCCTTTCCCCCACCATTGCCTCTCCCAGGCTTCCCTGGGTTACCCTGGACTTCCTGTATTCAAACTGCCTGAATCTTAACAGAGAGGAAATTAACCTTCCTCGTCCTTCTCTTTCCCCTCCCAGACTCTCCTGAGAGAGAAGTAATCCTAACACAAGAGAAAATCTAACCTTTCTCTCCCCTCTCTCCTTCTCCCACCAATTCCCTGGTGGTCAGACTGTCCCCTGGGGTCTCACCAGAATAAAAACAATCAGGTTCTAACAAGAAACTTTTATTAAAGAGAGAAAACAGTAAATTATCTTTTTGTAAATTAAGATGGAATATGTTTCGGTCTTTCGCTATAGACACTGGGAATACCTACCCAGGACCTAGTATACAAGTACAATTTAAATCTTCCAGCAATCCATAAAATTTGAATCCTTATCCAGCCAATGCACATTGCAATAAGAAAAACAAACATAAGCCTAACTCGCCTTATCTACCTAGTACTTACTATTTTAAACTTATAAGAGCCTGTATCGGAGAGATTGGAGAGAAACCTGGTTGCACGTCTGGTCACTCTCAAAACCCAGAGAGAACAACAACCAAAAACTTAACAGCACACACAGAAACTTCCCTCCCTCAAGATTTGAAAGTATCCTGTCCCCTGACTGGTCCTCTGGTCAGGTGACAGCCAGGCTCACTGAACTTGTTAACCCTTTATAGTCAAAACAGATATAAAGTACTTCTGTTCTATTAACTCCTACTATCTGTTTATGACAAGGCTACATTACCAGCTTGCTCTTGCAAAGTTTGGATGCCCCAGGTTAGACCCACTCCTTTGTGGTGCGACTTGAAATGTAGCCAACTGATTTCAGCACTGAAAATATGTCAAGACTATGTCTTTGGGGACTCCTGACTGTGCCTCATTTTCAACTCCTGTGGGGTTTTTCCCCTTTGGTTAGCTGTATTCATAGTTTTGGGGAAGGATTCTTGGGAGGGCGGCTTTGCTACAGCATCTGGATCAGATCACAGATCCTGAGTACAGGGCATAAGGTCTCTGTGTACAAATTGACCACAGTAGCCTTGCGCCATTAAAATTTTGGCATCTTTAGCATTGGGTTTGGCTATATTGACTGGTGAAATGAGCCAACCCTCCCTTTATCTGAGAGGACTGACAGACATGACAGTGCCCCTACAAAACAGCTGTTTCTTGTGCAGAAAAGCTGGGGTATGGGTGTGGGAGGAATCTTAAAGAGGGAGACCATGCCTGGCTGTGCTTTCAGTGTGAACCTGAAGACTTCAGCTGCACAAATCTCTGTTCCAGAGATTCCAGTTGGCTGGAGAACTCTTCCATGAAAAGTTTTCATGGGTGGTGGCAGGAAACATTTGAACCTTTCTGTAAGATTGTTGCACTTTTCGTTCCTGCCACCGTTGAAGCAGCGGGGCTGCGGAAATGCAACAGAAGGTAGAACCAAGGCCTCTGTGTCGTTGGATACCTGAATTAACCACAAGCTGCTCCCAAAGGTAGAACACCCAGAAATAACTAGCAGCTGGAATTCCAGGGTGCTTCGTAACTGCCTCTTTTGTTGTGCAAAGGTTTACTAGGAAGTGAGAATGTGAGCAATGGTATGTCAAGTCTTTGTTTAATGGAACTGGATCCTTGTGGTTGTGCAAAGATGGTATTAGATGCTTAATTGGGCCACTGTTGTGAAGGCTACAAAGGATCTTAGCAGAAAACTCATCACAGCTTAGATACATCCAAGTTTCCTATAGACACATCCTCCCCTTCAAAGGAAAGAATTTTATTATTGAAAGTTGAACTATTTAATTTAACTGGTTAGGAAGAAACGTTAGTAACGTGTGAGCATCCTTATTTCTCCACCAAATGCCACAGCGGCTGGGAGACAAAATGAAACACCTGCAAGGAAACTACAGAAGAAACTGTTAAACCTGTGTCGCAGGCAGCTGGACAGCAGCACAGATACGTCCCCAGGTTCTGTGGCAACCTCCATCCTGTGTAAAACTGGTGTTGAGAGGACCCTCAGCATTGCTATGTAGAATTCATTTAGCAGCTGACCTTCTCCTACCACTGCAACAAAATGGGAAGTGGCTCAGCTCCTTAATGACACTGAGCAACCTGATGGGGGCCAAAAAGGTGTTTTGTCTTGAAGTTCCACTTCCCTGCTCTGAACTAGGAGGGACTGGGAATGGATTGATTTGGATCCTCTCCAAATGCAAGGGTTCCACACTAGAATACTCCTTACTGTACCACTAAAAGGGATGAAATGACCTAGATTGTTCTAGGCTTGTAAGGTGGGTAACGGCACAAAACCCAGGGTCAAGGAAATACCTGTGGTGATGGAGGTGGGTGGACTGGTTCAGATTTGCCACCCAAATGTCTGTCTAGCCCTGCCTCTGGGAATGGCTAAGCTGCATTTGGTAATGATGCAGGGATGGCTCAGACTATGTTTGTAGTATTATTTTATTTGAATCCTGCACCACTGTATTGGTTTTGCACAATGCTGTAAATCTGCACATGCCTTTGCAAGTCAGCTTCTAATGTTCATTTTAACCAGTTTTCTAACTCTCTTAATTACTGAAGAAACAACGCAAGTCTTCTGTTAACTGAAATAGCTTTGGGAGGATAAAGGGAATTTTAACTAGGTCCATCTGCAACAACTTTGTGGGAACAGTTGCATCAACAGTGATGAATGTAGATTACTTTCACACCTGACGTTCTATAAAATTAATTCTTAATAACAAGCCCTTTATAACTGCTCTTTTTAAAATGTAAAAGCCTCAGAGAATCAGGCTTGTTTTCCATCCCACGTCCCTCTACCCCCCTTTAATCTCTCAGGGGTCAGGCTTGATGTATAAATGGTCTGTCCTAAACTATAGATCTGTTTGCTTTGTTGGAGGGCTTTTTTCCTCCTTGTGAGCTCTGCAGTCAAGGAAAGATGTACGTTTAGGGCTGGCCTATAGAAGATACTTCTCCCACGGGATAAGGAGAAGTACCATGTGCCATTTTCTTTTGGAAGATCAGCAGAGCAAAGGGAAAGAAAGACAGTTTTGCTCCCAATTTCATTGTGTGACTATGGAATAGCCCAGCTGATGCTGGAATTATTCAACACTGGTGAAAGTGAGAGCAGAATGTAGCCCAGAGAATGCACCATGTCCAGGATTCAGCAAGGTATCAAAGCATGCACTTGTCTTTAATGGGGCTATTTACTGGCTAAAGCTAGGCCCAGGCTGGAGTACCTTGCTCAGTTGAGGACCATACTTCTGGTAAAGAAAGAAGAGAGGCTATTTCTCTGATTCACAATAACAGTCCAGAAAATCATTTAGGGACCTAACCACTTGCTCATTTACAGCACAGGGTGCATTTTCTATTTTAACAGGACAGGTTTCACTTACAGCTGAGTGCTGGGAAAAAGAATGTGGCATATATTTGGTGCAAAACAACACAATTCACTTATGCCACCAATCCAGCCTCAGTACATTTGCTCCTGCTGCAATGCTGGCTGTCAAATTTCAAAACTGGTATCTACACAAAGAGTAGATGATGATGATGAAACTTTAATTTAAGAACCTGTGCAGAGCTCCTTTGCTGCAAATAGTGTTTCCCTCCTGACTTTTCTTTCTTTTTTTTGTATGAAACTTGGCCCTGCCTTGTTCCACACTAACCAAAAAGAGAGGGAAATGTTTGCATTTTGTTTAACATTGATGGGAGGGAGGGAGGGAGGGTCACATGATCACTGACGTGTCATGTTTCAAACTATTCATTTTGAATAAAAGACTCTTTCAACCCCTTGACTTCGCCTCTTTCCTTCAGTGTGAATGGCACCATAAGACCAACTGCCATTATATTGAAAAGCGTAAAGCTGCAGCCAGCTGTATGCGTGTTACACAAACCGCCAATGCATGCTCCAGCCTGTATCTCTTTAATGGGAAGCATGGAGCTGAAAGAGACACAGGGCTGAGAGTGAGTGGTAAATTACAGATGGGTTTGAAGGAGGAGATGGCTGCAGAATGGATGGGTGTAATTTGGGGCTGTGTATATGGTACAGAGGTAGGAGTAAGTCCTACTCTGTCTGGTCTGGTATAGCTAAACCTTCTGTTAGTATTATAGGAGCACATAGCGGCCCCAGGTGAGGGGGTATTGTGCTGTACAAATGCAGATAGTGAGAAATGGTCCCTTTCCCAAAGAACTGACGGTCTGAATGACGAGGCAGGCACAGGGTGGGCACAGAGAGGCAAAGCGCCCGTGGTCACCCAGCAGGACAGTAGCAGAGCTGGTAACAGAATCCAGATCTCCTGAATCCTAATCCAGTGCCCCACTCCATAGCCCCAGCCAGCTCTCCTGTTATGGGCACCTCATTAACTAAACAGAAAGGAATTCAGGGCATAGCAAAGTGAAAGACAGAGGTGGCTGAATGAAATGACTCGTGAGGAAAGGTTAGAAGGGCTGAATACTTATATCTTGGCTCAGAGATGGTGACTAAAGCCTTGATTCAGCAGTTCTTGTTCCCCTGCATCGTCCATTGACTTCAGTCGGAGCACTCCTGTGGGTGAGAGCTGCGAGTCTGGGCCCAGTGGAGGTGGGAGATCGTTGGTGAATATTTGAAGGTTGCAAGGATTGTAGAAAAATGAGAATTGCTGAGGGTATGGCTACACTGGCACTTTACAGCGCTGCAACTTTCGCGCTCAGGGGTGTGAAAAAACACCCCCCTGAGCGCTACAAGATACAGCGCTGTAAAGCCTCAATGTAATCAGTGCCGCAGCGCTGGGAGCGCGGCTCCCAGCGCTGCAAGCTACACCCGTAGAGGATGTGGTTTACATGCAGCGCTGGAAGAGCTCTTTCCCAGCGCTGGCGCGCCAACCACACTCACACTTCAAAGTGCTGCCGCGGCAGCACTTTGAAATTTCAAGTGTAGCCATACCTAAAGTGTGTTACAGGGGCATCTAAGTGGAAGCAACAGGATTAGGTTAGGAAAGGGAAAACATAGGTGGAGTATCAAGGGAAAACCTTCCTGAGGGTGAGACATAAGCTGTACAGCAGAACTAAAATTCACTTGCAAATTTAACACCATTAATTGGGGCTTGAATAGGGACTGGGAGTGGCTGGCTCACTACAAAAGCAGCTTTGCCTCTCCTGGAATTGACACCTCCTTATCTATTACTGGGAGTGGCCCACATCCACCCTGATCAAATTGGCCCTGCCAACACTGGCTGTCCACTTGTGAGGTAACTCCCTTCTCGTCATGTGTCAGTATAACAATGCCTGCATCTGTCATTTTCACTCCATGTATCTGAAGAAGTAGGGTTTTTACCCACACAAGCTTATGCCCAAATAAATCTTAGTCTTTAAGGTGCCACCGGACTCCTTGTTGTTTTTACATAAGCTGTGAAACAGTCTCCCTTGGGAGGGAGTGGAAACCTCATCGCGTGGGAGACTTAAAAGTAGGAAATACCCAAGAGGGAATGATCCTGCCGTGACACCTAGAGGGGAGGGAGAGTCATCAATCAAAGGTCCTTATATGGCCCCTGTTACCCCAAAGGGCATCATAGCACCTGACCTAGTATTTGCCTTTTGAACACCATGACGTGGGAGGACAGTGCCATCAGCTGCAATTTGCAGATGGGGACCCCAGGAACAGGAAGACTGAAGTGAGTCCCCTGAGGTCACACAGGAAGTTTGGTGGAGCAGGGACTTGAAGCCAGGTCTCCTAGGGGGGCAGGTATCACTCCAACCACTGGACTCTAGTGGCTGGCTGGCAGAGGACCACTTGCCATCCAAAACTTCACTGTTTCTATGGCTGAGCCATATAGTTTGTGAGACACCGAGCATATGGTCAGGGCTGTGGCCGGAGCATGGAAGAAGACAGAGTCCGTGCTGCAAGGAATTTATAAATTGACATGGACACGATCTCTTACTCAGTATCGAAATATCCCCTCCTGCCTCTGATTGCCCAGCTGTGTCTCTTGCCTTATACTAAAATTGTAGGCACCTTGGAGTAGAACAGTGGGGAGCTGGGTCAATGAGTTGGGCACCTAAGAGCTGTGGTAATAATAACTCATCGTACATGTGGGAAGCCCAGGGGCAGGTTAAATCTTAGGGCTATTGGGTTTAGAAGGCCTTTGTCTCCATTTGCATCCTGATTTATTATAATCACTCACAATGTAAAGGTCTGTGGGGCTTTGGCTAAGAAGCGACCGCCTGATTCTTCATGCTGCAGCCCATAAATGGTCTTGGGGTGTCACTCATGCGAGAGGCTGCCCCAGCACCCCACACCCACAAACAAGTGTAGTGAGCGGGATGGGGCACCTGCATGAGAGTGCCCACAGGCAATACACTCCGTAGGGAAGAGCCAGACATGATACTGCTGGGGATGCTGGATATTTCAACAGCCATGATCACTGCCCCTTTGAAAAGGGTCCCCCTAGGCTCTGGGCACCAGCACGATGCCCAGGGGGGCAGTGCTCTGATTGCACACCTGCCTAACCTGGGGCACCTTTGAGCTAAAGATTCTGGATTTCAGGCCTCACCAAGGAGTCTCCAGCAGCCCTCACCACAACTTTCCAGTGAGCGACCCAGAGGGTGCAGGGGGAGGAACCCAGAGCAAGGTAAGAGAAGAAGCAGCAGCAGTCAGAGCCTGCTCAGCCCAACCTACTCTGCTAGGAGGGGAAGCCGGGAGACAGGGAGCCTCAGCAGTACATGGAAGAGAGGATGGATGGACTAGGGGGAAGCGAAACACATAGACTCAGAGAGTAGAGGGCCGTGGGGCACTGATGTGTGTGGGAGAGGGAAGGAGGTGACTGGTGTGGAGGGGAGGCTGCATCTGGGAGCCCAGTTCATGCTACATGCACAATGTTATGTAAAATTCTCTTTGCTTTGTGCTGAGCCCAGATCAGCAGATCTACCTGGCCACGTCCCAATGAGCTGGCCTACTGCTCCCCCAAAGTGCTGCTGCCTACCCCCAGCATGGGTGAGTTGGAGCCACTCACAAGGCACAAGTCGAAGAGAATTCCTGCAGCTGTGCCTATGAACTCTGGTTCTGCTCTGCGCTGACTGGCACAGCTGTGAGTTGTGGGGGGAGGGGGAGAAGCATACTACAAGAACTCCCGAACCTGAAGCAAAAGACACTGCCCAGCATACTCTGAGGAGTGCATCTTGCTTATGCTTTCATGGCTATGAATAGCGCTTGTGCTGTTTTCTCAGATTAATGCTAAGTTACTTTTATTAAAGAAACTCTTTCTACCTCCGACTCTGTGCTTGCGAGAGGGGAAGTATTGCCTTTCAGAGGTGCCCAGAGGGTCGAGTGCAATTTTCCCAGGCATGGGCCTAAGCCGATTTGGGTTATATTGTTGAAAAGGAACCCCCGAGATACTGAACCTGGCCCTTCTGCTGCCCACTCCCACTGGCAGAAGGGTTATACAGATTTGCACATAAACCACTTTCATGTGACTGAAACAACCCCCTCATCCTGCCCCCCTCCCCTACTCCTTTAGCACGGCCAAGCACAGCTGATACACTCTGGTGTTCCCTGCACTTGAACAGCCTGTCCTGAGAAACACTACTGCGGAGAAAGCCTCTGCTCCCAGACGCAGCTGCCTGCAGCAAAGGGGTTAAAAGAAGTCTCTCTCCTCATTCCCCAATCAGGCAGTGCTTGTTGGAGACCCTTTTTTGTCCAGTAGGTATCAAGAGCACAGGAACTATATTTAGCCCTGAGCTTCGCTCTGTTATGTGGAATTGCTTTTCTTTCATGGTTTCAGATAAAAGGCCTCGCTCAGTATTTTTCCCCACTGCTGCATGTGCAGTTGGCTCAGGTTTGTTTTTAATTGCTACCCAGAAAAAAAATGCTTTGCCCTTGGCTCTGTGCTGCCCTTTCCAACCCTGACACTCAACCTGGCGGTGTTTGTACAATGCCTAGCCAGTGGGGGCTGGTCCACAGCTCCTACACATTGCCACATCTGCATCCTCCTAGCTAGCTGGCCCTTCCATCAGCGACTGGGTTCCGGGACTGCTTCCCGGCTGGCTATGGTAGAGCAATGAATGCAAAGCTTGAGTAAGGAGAGGCAGAAGCACCTTAAAAGTTGAGGGGGAGGACAGGTGCCCAAACTGTGGCCCCCCACCCCCTCATGCCATCCCTCTGGCCCCTTCCCTGCCCTCCCACTGCCCGTTCCCCTGAGGCCCTGCCCTTGCACCACCCTTCCCCTCCCCAACCACCCCCCTGGCTCACTCCGCTCCACCCTCCCTCCCCCCATTGCTGACTCTTACAGCTGGTTAAAAGTGGGGGAGCCATGGCCCCCCCCGTTCTGGTGCCCCAGCTTGCGTTTGAGCCCACTGGAAGGTGACCCCTGGGAGAGGCTGGTAGTTTGTAGGAGGACAGGAGAGAGGATCATGGTGTGTAGGGGCTGAAGGAGCCTGGTACCACAGAGATGAGCATGGGATGGACAACGGAGAAGGTGCTGAACCCAGCTATCATAGTGACTTGCTCTGGCCTCTTTAGGCCAAAATTTTTGGATGCTCACACATGTGCGTGCTGCCATTTGAGACCTCCAAGGTGACAGCTACGGATGGCCAAGGTGCCGGAGTGGTGGGCAGTCCAAAGGGGTGATTTGATTTAGGAGACTGCTCTAGAGGAGAGGTGGGGCAAACTGTAGTTCAGTACTGCAGTAATGCCACCCTCAAGAGAGTAAAAATCATGAGTCAGACTCTGCCAAAATCATGAGCTTGGCTCCAAAAAAATCATGTGATTAAAAAAAAAAAAAAGATCATATTATGGTTTTTGGCCTGTCCTTTGATTTTTGAATATGTGTGTGTGTGTGTGTGTGAATTAGTGTCTACATCCGCCTATCCCCTGCTCAGCAATTAATTCTGCCTCCAGTCAATCCTGTCCCCTAGTTCCCATGTCAGTGCTGCCCCCCACAGCCCTCACCCAGCCGCCTCATCATTCTGCACCCACATCAGTTCTGCCTATCCCCCCCACTCCACATCTGCCCAGTCCCCACATCAGTTCAGCACCCCTGCCCCTCCCATCAGTTGCACCCTTCCCAGCCTCACCTCTGGTCCCCCTGGGGTTCTTCACCCCACTCCCACAGGCCTGGCAGGGTTGCAGTGGGGTCTCCTCTGCCCCTTCCCGGCTCAGGGGCAGCTCCAAAGGCTTTTCATCCCCACCAGCCATTCCCAGGCTGGGTGCTGCAAGGCAGGGAGCAGGGTCACCATCCTGTCCCCATTGCTCACAGGAGGAGAGCCAAAGGAGGGGGCATAACAGCTGTTGGGCTCTCTAGCTGCCTCCTCCCTAGTGCCCTCCATGAGAATGCATGGCTTTGGGCAGGGGGCGCAGGGAGAGATAGCAACTGGGTTAGATAACCAGTCAGAGAGCTCCAACTCTCCCATGTCATTGAGAGACAAGGCTCCAGACCCAGCCCAAATCCCACCACCAGTGGCAGAAGTTGGCAGCGATGCACAAGGTGCTGCCCCAGCTGGCCAGGCTCATCCTGGTCCAGGCATCACTAAGCCAGGAGGCTAGGTGTCAGACAGCAGCCCTCCAGTGGCTACGAGGCCTGCTGCTCACACTTCAAAAGCCAGTCGCTTGGCTAAGACAGACCCTCCTCTTGCACACCATCAAGAGGTGTGGACAGACCAACAGCCCTTGAGAGTGGCAGAATTTCTCCTGGGTCGGTGGGAGCAGCATAGAGAGGAGACAGAGAGGCTGGAATGGGGTTGGGACAGTGACAGGGGGATGGGTTCATGTTCTAGGTTTTTGCAAGGAGTGGGCAGGTTGCAGGAGGTATCACCCAGGGGTTTCCTTGGCCTTATGACAGGCAGGGCAGAGCTGCCTGACAGGGTGTCCTCAATAACTAGGTCCTGCCTCTGTGAGACTGAGGAAGTGTGTTCACCCTCACAGAGGCACCAGGTGCTGCAGCTTTAAAGCCCAGAGCTCATTTCACCAGCTGTGCTCCTCTGCCAACCACGAGTGCTGTGTGGCCCACATGACTGGGGAATCACGCAGGAAAAGGGCTGTGCACAAGGGCGAAAGTAATTTAAAGGACTTACCGGCACGCCGGAGTCCAGGGAAGGGGGCGTTGCCTCAACCGGAAGAGGCAGATCCTTTACATACTCAGGCCCTTTAAATCCAGATTTAAAGGCCCCGGAGCTCTGGCTGCAGTAGCAGTGGCCAGAAGCCCCTGGTCCTTTAAATCACTGACGGAGCCATGCCGCCACTATCCCAGGGCTCCAGCAGCGGGGCTCAG
Organism: Chelonoidis abingdonii; assembly: GCF_003597395.2. Classification (NCBI taxonomy): domain Eukaryota; kingdom Metazoa; phylum Chordata; order Testudines; family Testudinidae; genus Chelonoidis; species Chelonoidis abingdonii. The sequence goes on from NC_133774.1 coordinate 5,460,542, forward strand.
GTGGCAATTTAAAGGGCCCAAGACTCAGGCCGCTGCGGGGAGCCCCCCGCCCTTTAAATCACCAGGCTGGGGAAGCCGCTTTGGTCGGGCACAGCACACCAGCGCTTTCTGGTACGCTGTACTGGACCAGCTTACTTTCACCTCTGGCTGTGTGGTTCATCTTTTGTTATGAGAGGAAGTCTTGTTCAGTGGTTAGAGTGCTAGCCTGGACTGTGGGACACCCAGCTTAGATAGTCTGGAATTAATCCAGCTGCGGGATTTATATGGCCACTATCACCTTGCAACCTGTAATGCATTTATTCACAAACAGCCCTCTGCCCGATGAGGAAGGGCTGTGCTACTATCCCCATTTTATGGGGGGCAACTGAGGCACAGAGTGATTAAGGGACTTGTCCAAGGTCACTCAGCGGCTCTGTGACGGAACAGGGAATCAAACCAAGATCTTCCAAGCCCCTAGCTAATGCCCCATCCATCAAGCCCATCCTTCCTCTCCTTGTGTGACTGATAATAGTCCTGTCCTGTCTCACAGTCTGGGGGACGTGTGAGGCTGAATACACTAAAGACTGAGGTGCTCAGACACTGTGGTGAGAGGGCCAGATACGTACCATAGATACATCCTGCTGTTTCTTTACCTTGTGAGTTCAAAAATCTGCATCACTGTTGTAACAAGACATTCTACTTACTATTTTTTCAGGAATAACAAAACTGAAGCGTAAAACAGAAAAGGGGCATTACCCTGTGAGTGTAACCAATGCCTGCATACAGTGTATGTGTAAACCTTATGGGCAGAAGCTCCAAAGGAGAACGAGCTCTCTAGGCTCTCTGGTGGTGAAAAGGGAAAAGTGCTGCCATACAAAGCTTTATCTGCCCGGGCTACCTACCCCCAATTCCTCAAGTGACACTTATTTGGGAGCTCACCAGAACTACACATAAACTTGGATTTTGGGGGGTAGACAGCTCTCAGAGAGGCTGGGAGAGTGGATAGAGTTTTTAGCCTTGTAGTAAGAAATAGATTTCTAAGCAAGCAGGGCTTTGCTGATGGGTTCTTAGATTCTTGACTCCTCTCCTATGGCAGCTTAGGTGAGAGATGTTGTAGATCAGAGGTCGGCAATCTCTGGCATGCGGCTCGCCAGGATGAGCACCCTGATGGGCCAGGCCAGTTTGTTTACCTGCTGCGTCGGCAAGTTCAGCCGATCGTGGCTCCCACTGGCCACAGTTCGCCGTCCCAGGCCAACGGGGGCTGTGGCAAGCGGTGCAGCCCAAGGGATATGCTGGCTGCAGCTTCCTGCCACCCCCATTGACCTGGGATGGCGAACCACGGCCAGTGGGAGCCGCAGTCAGCCGAACCTGCCAACGCGGCAGGTAAACAAACTGGCCCAGCCCGTGAGGGTGCTTACCCTGGCAAGCCATGTGCCAGAGGTTACCGACCCCTGTTGTAGATGGAAGACTTTGCTGCATGAACCAGCTATTGCAAAAGGCAGTAGCAGAACTAAATGGACTCCAGGGAGGTCCTGCTTACACAGCACCTTAGTAAAACTGACTCACTAAACTGGATTAAGTGCAGGGAGGACAGATGAGAAGCTCCATAGCTGCTGGAGACAGATCTTCTAAGAGATGCTTGGCCTACTGCTACTTGCTGAGCTAAACCATGGGACTTGGTAAATGGGGGGATGTGGTCTGGTTGTTTCCTGTAGGATACTCTCAGTGATGAATGGAAAGGTAGTTAAATGATTATTGCCAAAGTTATTGGAAAGGGGGGTGGTACTTTTTAATAATAATAATTCCTGGCTCTTAGGAGTTCTGATCATTATCCCCCTTTTACAGATGGAGAACCTGAGGCAAAAGGAAGAGAAGTGACTTGTCAGTGTCACCCAGCAGGACAATGGCTTTCCCAGGAATAGAATCTCAGTCTCCTGAGTTCCAATCCAGTGCGCTATCCCATAATAGTAAAAGCTCCTATTCCACAAAGTACTTAAGCTAGGCTTAGGGATTTAATCTTTGAAGTCAATGGGATTTAAGCATGTGCTTAAGTGCTTTGCTGAATTGCGGCCAAAGGTATGCTAGCTTAATTTTACTATCTGTAACAGTCACTAATATTTCCCAGTGGAGGGAAATTATTGCCACAATATTACTGAACGTCAGCATTAATTTCTGCTTATTCTGATAAATCAGTCTGCAGCAGATGGTTACCACCCTTTGCTGCTACATCCAACGCCATCCCATGTGGTGGTGGCAAGAATTTGAAGGCCTCCGTCTCTGCAGGAGTGTCACTGGTTCACTTTTAAAGGACTACGCTGCTCTGAGCAATTCCTCAGCCAATGACAAAGCAATTTTTAAATAAGATAAAGATATGGGATCAACAGAGTCGGTGTGGAATAAAGGAAGCCATGTAATGTACCCTTTAAAAAAAGAGCATCAATGTCATATAGGCCTGGGGAAAAAACCCTAGTAGACACTGTGTTTCTTTGTATGTTATATCTATAAATAATACCACAGCCAAGACATTAAGCTTTGGAACTGGACCTTTTAAAGGCTGAAATATATACAAAGCTATTTTAATTGTCCTGTTTATTAACACACAAAAATGGTTCTGTGCAATTGGACTCATGATTATTATTTAGAACGTCACAGAGAGGTATGTTTAGCTCTGGAACTCAGAGCTACCTAGTTTTTTCAATCCATCACTTGTTCACAAAGCTTAAAACTGATGGCTACATTTGTTATGATACCCAAAGGAAATAAGCAACTTCATCCAAGTCAACGGAATAGTCTGTTAACAGGACTGGGGTCTTCTCAAACAGCTCCCCTTTGTAACTGCGCCATTTGCCGGCCGGGAGGTACACATCTCGCTCTTGCTTGCCCAACTCCAGGACAGGGGCCACCATGAGGGTATCCCCAATGAGGAACTGGGAGTCAATCTTGTGAGCGAATTCATCCCTGGGAGAAATCCACCAGATGGGCCGTATGATGGGGTCGCCCGTGTCAGTGACCTCTCCAGCCAGCTCCAACAGCAGAGGGGCAACCAGGGACTCATGCAGCTCTGTGAACTTCTGTGCAATCTCAATCACTTCCTTGTCATAGAGCCAGGGGGGTATGGAGAACTGCATAGAGGGCATGAAGGCTGAAAGCTCCAGCCAGCGGATGTACAGCTCCTGGTCCGGGATTTCAACAGCACCTTCTGTCTTGTTGGGGAAAAAATTCCCACCAATCATATCAGCTGAAATGAAAGGGTATCCCAGCATGCTAATGGTGAGCACGGTAGGGATCAGGGACTTGAGGCCAAGCTCATAGCCCCAAACCGAGTCGCGGTCGATGATACGGAAGAAGCACGAGATGTTTTGAGACTGGTAGCCGACTCTGACTTCAGCGAGCTCGTAGAACGGAATGGCCATTTCCGTGTACCGTCTGGACCAGATGCTGGGATCCGACAAGGGCCTGAAGCTGCTGAACTGCTTTGGAAGGTAGCTCACCTCACCAGCGTCAAATTTAAAGGACGCTATGCCGTACTTCGACCGCAGTTGTTTCAGGTGGCTCTGAAACCACTCCCTGGCTGTGGGATTGGTAAAATCCAATATGGCGCCAATGCCGTTCCACCACTTCACCATCGCAGGAAGTTTCCCCGTCGGCTCCTTGATAAAGAGCTGCCGCTCTATCCCCACTCCAAAATTGGAAGAATTGTAGTTTATAAAGGGATGAGTCCACAGGGTAACTTTAAATCCCTCTTTTTTCAGCGTTTTGAACATTTCTGTCACATTAGGGAACTTTACCGGATCAAAGTCAAAATCGCCATAAGTTTGTGTGTAGGTGTCGTCGATTTCAATATGGCTGCAATTAAACCGGTACTTTTTAATCTTTTCTGCAAAACGCAACAGCTTATCTTGGTCAATATTGTTTTTGTACAGAGCCCACGTAGACCAGATGGGGTACCGGAAGGCATTTTCTGCTGGGATCTTAGAAGGCTTGTTAAAGTACCTGCGTACCATGTATTTGTGAATGGAGGTCACATCTGAGCCGACACATACATGGTAGCTCAGCTCCGGGAAAGGCTGCTGCCCAAGGGGAGGTTTGTAGGGAGAATCCTTATACCTAGCTTGAAAGAAGAGCGACTCTTCACTGGCGTTAAACCCCAGGTGGAAGGGCACCGAGTCGTTAATCTTTATAGCCACTGCTTTCGAGGACAGCCAGTACCTTTCCAAGATGCCTCCAAAGCTGCCCCTGAAGGAATACACATCACTCGTCACAAACGGCATGGGCTCCTGGTACCCTGGGAGTCTTATTGGCCAGTGCTGGACGCTCATTTCACAGCACCCGTACCAGTGAGTGTCCTCCCAAAACATGGTGTGCTCGACCACCGTGTCCGCCACAAACTCCTCCCAGCGGACGCGGTAGCACATCACCGTGTCCTTGGGCTTGACTGTCTGAATGAAGAAATTCAGCTTCCCTCTGTCCGACCTGGTGCAGGTTAAAATTTCCCCTTCTTTCGAGCAGGACTCCAGGTCGAGGGTGCCCGACTGGAAGGCCAGTCTGAAGACCACCTCCCCATTGGTGTTTTTGATGATGAACCCATCCTTCCTCAGGTCCATCAATTCCGTCTTTAGCCACTCCGCCTTCCTGAGAGATGCCGTGTAGTAGCACCACGCCACCACCGCCGCAATGAACAAGATCAGCCCGACGATGACTGCACCGACCATTGGCTTCAGCTCCTTGGACGGCTTCTGCTTCCCCGGGGTGAAGCTGTCAGGCAGGGGTGTTCTCATGGCATTCCCCTTTTCAGAGCTCCTGTTCTTTCTTAAACGATGAAAGGGCTGATTTTCCATGAGCTCCTGAAGCCAAAGCTTGTGGCTAGGAGCTTTGTTTCTTACTGTGTTGTTCTCCTCTGGCTCGTCAAGGAGAAATACGAACAGGAGAATCAGTCAGTCATAGTATCTCCTCCAAACCCATTCAGTCTTGCTGCACTGATCCCTGACACAGCACGGGGGTGAAACGTTACAATCATCAACTAAATGAATCCAGCTAATCGACCAAATCATCCCTGTTGTAGCTCCGGTGAAGACTCCCTGTCCGTGCTGCTTTCACTTGCAGCTCTGCTCCAGTCTGGTACATTCCGTTCCCTGGCAGCTGAGCGAGGGTTATTATAATACCACTCTCTCAGCCGTGGGTATGCCAAGGTTCCCGTGAGCTCTTGGCTGCAATGTGGCTCAGCTCACCCAAGCTGGGAGGAGGGGAGGAGACAAAGCTAGAGGGCCGGGGAGAAGCAAACAGGGCTCTATGGAGAAACATGGGTAGGTAGCAGAGACTGCAGGCTGGCAGCTCCACAATGATCTCGGGCTTCTTGTCTTTTGGTCAAGTAGATTCCTGGATGTATTTTCCCCACCCTGCTGTAGTAAATGTGAGCATGCTGGCAGCTGGGCATCCACTTCCCTGGACCAGCTGCAAAGAAGTGATGAATCATTTCTGAGGGGACCTGGTAATCACAGCCATCTAATGGCATGAAGGTTAGTTGTCTGTCTGCACATTGCTCCCTGAGTGCCATTAAGCTGCTAAAATAGGAAGAAGCAAGCTCCCGCAAGAGAGCTATTTATAGCCTCATTGTGTAGGCCCTGATTCAGCAAAACACTTAAGCAGGTTGGTTGTGGGACACGAACAGGTCCGGTCCATCCGTCTGAGGGTTCGCCAAGGGCACATTCACTTTACTGATTGGCTGAATTGCAGGTGGCGCCGGAACATTCATCCACGTATGGCTCTATCAGCGCCAGCGGGCATCTCCTTCTCTGTCCGTGCTGGAGGCAGGGCTCCACTCGTCCACACTAGCACAGCGCCACTAGCTGCAGGGAAGTGGCTCTCGCTTTACACCAGGGTCAGTGAGAAAAGTTTCAGTCTCACTGGGGTAGAGGGGAGTGTGCATCCCATTGTCAGTAGAAAGAGAGTTTAACAGAAAACTTAAAGGAGAGCAGTGTGGGAGGGAAGATTTCTGGGGAAAGAGTACTTGGGTATTTAACTGGGATTGCCATAATAGAAGGAACGTGTTCATCATAGAAATGTCGGGCTGGAAGGGCTCCTGAAAGGTCATCTAGGCCTGCCCCCTGCACTGAGACAGGACCAGGTAAACCTAAACCAGTGGTTCTCGATCTTTTTGGGCTCAGGACCCATTTGTAAATGTTTATGGCCTTTCGCAATCCAGTAACTAGTCTGGCGGTGGAGGCTCTTGGGTGGTTTGGGTCAGATCCTGTCTCCCGCAGGGGTTGGATCCTGCACGGCACTCACCCCACAGTGAGTGGCGGCTCCTGCAGCTTCTGTGCTGTGGGGCTGGCAGGCTTGGCTCTCCACTCCAGGCATTGCAACCTCCAGGGCTGCAGTGCCCCTCAGGTTTGGGTTCACATGCCCTGACTGGACCACATTTTGTGAGTGGAGTTGTGACCTGGCTAACAGGGATGCAGGGCCACTCACTCAAATTTGGCCTACCGAGATTCCCATCGTCATGACACCTAGGCTAAACCTGAGTAGCGCTGGGACCCCAAAGGTTGCAGTGCCTGGAGCAGGGGGGCAAGCCCAGCCGCTCCCATGAGACAAGAGCCACGGGAGCTGCCATGTAAGCCTTTGAACCATTCTGGATACCCAATTTTGGGTCCTGATCCACGGGTTGAGAAACCCTGGCCTAGACCAACCCTGACAAGGGTTTGTCCAACCAGTTCTTAAAAACCTCCAATGCCAGAGATTCCACAACCTCCCTTGGAAGCCTGATCCAGAGTTTAGCTACCCTTAGAGTTGGAAAGATTTCCTAATATCTACCCTACATCTCCCTTGCTGCAGATTAAGCCCATTCCTTTTTTTCCTGCCTTCAGTGGACACGGAGAACAATTCATCTCTTCCTAACAGCCCTCAACATATTTGAAGACTGTGAGGTTGTCATAGTATTCTTCCCCAATCTGAACTTTAGGGTCCAAAGATGGGGTACTAGCATGAACTCCTCTAAGCTTAATTACCAGCTTAGATCTGATAAGCTGCCACCAATCAGCGACTTTGAGGCCTGATAAACTCGGTCTCCAAACCTTACTGGGACCCAAGATCCAGACCCCCTCTGCGCTTAACACAAGGAAGAGTAACTCTTTTCCCCCAGTCCCTCTCTAGGCTTCTCCCCCTGGTTACCGCTGGCAAGATGCACTGATTCCAACTCCTTGAATCTAAAACAGAGGCTTTCCTCACCTTCTACCCCCCCCTCTTCCCCTCAACTCCAGAGGCAATAACCACATCTCAAGCTCTAGTGAATCTAAAACAAGAGGAAATTTAACCTTCCTTCCGCCTATCTCCCCTGTACTGTCCCTCAGACCTCAAGTTCCCTGAGGCCTAACTAGGGGAAAAATCAAACAGGTCTTAAAAAGCAAAAATTTAATAAAAGGGGAGAAAAAAAGTAAACCGTTGTCTCTGTAATCTAGATGGTAATACTACAGGGTCTTTCTAGCTTATAGACACCAGAGAAAACTCCCCCCAGCAAAATACCACAAACTACACATTTGCAATACAGAAAAACAATTAAGATATAACCGCCTTTCTCTCTAATTACTCACTATTCTGAAATACTATGAGACTGTAGCGAGGAGATTGGCAAGAACTGGCTTGCACGTCTAATCCTTTCAGGGACCCGAAGAACACAAGCAAAAACCTCAAAACACAAACACAGGTTCCATCACCGAGATTTTGAAAGTATCTTGTTTCTGATTTCGGTCCTTCTGTCAGATTGTTTCAGTTCCCGTTTGTTACAGCTTTACAGGTAAAGAGAGATACATAACGCCATTACACTATCTGTTATGACAGGAGGTCTTCTCTCACTGTCTCTCAAGACTAACGTGATTCCAGGCCCAGACGTCTACATCATGAATTAAACAGACCCTTAGCTTGAGCCGGCCAAAGCCCAAGTCAACTGGGGCGGGCCAGCACGCGGGGGTCCTAATTGCGTGTAGAACCTAAGGGGTCAGGCACCTTAATGGCAACGCCGCGCCAAAGGGGCATGCACAAAATTTTCAGTAGCTACTACACTGCAGCCGGGTCCTGCCACGCTCCAGGGGGCTTGCATTTATTTAAATTTACCTTTTAAATGAAGCTTCTTAAACTTTTCAAAAACCTTATTTACTTTACATACAACAATAGTTTAGTTATATATTATAGACTTATAGAAAGAGACCTTCTAAAAATGTTAAAATGTATTATGGCACGTGGAACCTTAAATGAGAGTGAATAACTGAAGACTCAGCACAGCACATCTGAAAGGTTGCCGATCCCTGGTGTAGACATACTCAGTGAGGCACAGAGAAGGGAAGAGACTTAGCAAAGGACACCCGGCTGGTCACTGCAGTGCAGGTCAGATAGAAATAGACCCCAGGTTTCCTAAATCCCAGTCCAGTGCTCTGACCACCAACCCACACCCTTATTTTGCTCTGGTGGAATTCTCTCAGTCAGGTGAGAGGATCTGTGAAAACAGTGGGAGTTAGGAACCTAAACACCTTTGAGGATCTGGGCGTGAGTGGTTAACTTTCACTAACCTGTGTAAAAACAAATGAGTTTTAGAAATCAGATCTATCTATCGGTTTTTAAATGTTTTGTCAAATTTCTCAATAAAGGAACAAAACGAAACAAGGCTTCCAATGAGTCCTATCAGCATAGTTTGTGAAGGACTGGTTAAGAAACAAGTCCTCAGAAACATCTTGTGGGTGATAGTGGGAAAAGACAATAAGCTTGACCATCTTAGCTATGCAACAAGTGTCTCAAAGTGTTTTTCCATCGTTCTTACTGACATCTGCAGCTCAGCAGAGTAATAATAAGATGCTTGAAGGTCCATTAAAAATGCCATAAATCAGTCATTTCAATAGCCATCAGAACGGCTTCCAAGCGACCTAAATGATCTGCTGTGGCTTTAATAAGATCTCAGCAAAGAAAAGATATGTTGGCTGATCTTTGTACAGCCTTGGCTTTGCTGCCCCGAGGCCTGAAATGGAAAAAAGATCAGCACTGAGAAAAAAATAATTTCTTCTGTCTAACTGACGTGGCCCTGGAGGTAGCTGGAAATGGTGAGTGAGTGAGTCGTATTCCAGTAGCATCCGAGAGCTCCAGTCATAGTCCAGCACCCCCATTGTTCTCGGTGCTTAGGGTGACCAGATGGCCTAATTTTATAGGGACAGTCCCAATTTTTAGGTCTTTTTCTTATATGGGCTCCTATTACCTCCCATCCCTTGTCCTGATTTTTCACATTTGCTGTCTGGTCACCCTATTGGTGCTGCACACATACAAGTAACAAAAGAGGCCCTGCCCCAAAGCGTTTACAGGCTAGGCATTTTCTATACGCTGAAAGTAATAAACAAGGGAAAATGGGGAGCGGGAAATAAACCCACAGGCTCAGGAGTTTTAGCACCAATCAGAGCAAGAGGGGGGACAGCGTGCCTGTGCCTGGCCAATAAGAAAGACAAAATCCATCAACACTCCTCCCCTTCCAACTTCCTTGAGACAGGGCTTCTGTTTTGCTGTTGAAAAATTCCAAAACTGGTAATTTTTATGAAAATGTTTTGGATTTTTTTCCTCAGAAAAGGTGCTATTTTTTCCCCCACTGAAACAGGAAAACTAAACAAAAAATAGTCTTTTATTTTTTATTTTTTCAGTTCATCTTTTTTTTAAAAAAGCACTTTCCCCCCCGTTTTTGGTGGCAAAGTGGAAAAGAGGTGAGAAATGGGAGGCAGACAGGAAAAGGGGGGAAATGAAAAATTTTTGAAACTAGTTTTCAATAAAACTTTGAGCGAAAGCTTTCAAAACCTGCGGAACAAACAAATGTTTCACAATTTTCAATTATATTTTTTCCCTTCCACTTTTCAATCATCTCTTCTCACATCCCAGCCTTACAGTGCCCTCCCTCCTGGTGGGGGGCAGGGGGCAAGGCACAGGCTCCTTGGGGCAGCAGACCCCATTCTCCCCGGGGCACAATGTCACAGAAGCTCCTGCTGCATATGGCTCCACACTGCCCCCTGCAGTTATCAGTAGCACAATTTAGTCATCAAGGCACTGGTGGGAGCTGTAGCGAGAGAGGTTCTCGAACCAGCAGCAGGATCTCTTGGAAAAGGAGGAAGGTGGAAGGCAAGAGGGAGAAGCGGGCAGGGGAGTAGAGAAAAAGAGACAATGTGCTTGAGTTGCCAGGTGCAACTTCATTGATATGAACGGAGTCACTGGTTCTCCTGATTTTGCATGAGAAATGGCAGTGCTGCGAGTCTGCCTAGTGCCATCCTCCACCCTCAAACCTGCATTCTCCTGATGGGCCTTTGTTCTTTAGAGCTGGCATTGGAAAAAGTAGCCTCAGCCCAGGGAGTTTGCAATTTGCCCTATTTCTGTGTCCTTGAAACCTTCTGAAAGGCTTTCTATGCCAGCAGGGAAAGGGGTAGGGGGGGGCAGCTGCTGGAGAGCTTTGCTGGGGACAGAAAATGGGCCCATCCCTCTTCCACCCTGACAGCACCAACTATGGCATGTGACAGCCCTGACAATCTCCCCGCAGCAGCTGTGCCCATCTGTCAGTGGGGATCCGGACACCAGCGCTCTCCGAGCTGCTGCTGTCGTAGTGTCATGGGTGGGACATCTCGGTTGGCTGGCAGATTTTTGCAGCAGCTGCCGGAATCCATCATCCAGTTCCAGGGCAGTAGAGGCAGGAGGGTGAAGGGGAAAAGGAGAGATGCTGAAGCTGGCAAGTTGGTCTCATGCATGCCGAAGGGGCGAGAGCTTCAGGTGCTCTGCATAAAGGTGATGGGGGTTGGGGTGATGAGGTGCACAGCACAGACTTGGCACCTTTCAAACCAACAGGCTGGGACAGCAGCAGCATCAGTACCAACTATGCATGCACCCTTCCCTTCAGAATCCCAAAAATCCTTGCAAACCTTAACCAGTTCAAGAATGGTGACGGTGAGAGGCCACTGGTTCCAGTCCGACCCTGGCTAGCCATGACCAAACAGGCAGTTGCTCTTCGGCTACTTGGTGCAAGTGAAATACGTTTGGTGGGTTGTAGTCTGCCTTCCATTCGGGAGGTGTCCAAAGCAACAAACCCGTCCTGGGACCACAGGCTGGCCTGGATCTTTCAGGCTTCTTCATAACGAGATTAGGTACCGAGTGCTGACTGGATAGATGGAAACATTCCCCTAGGAGGTGCTATAGATGGCTATAAGAAAACTATTGGACTGTTGGACTCTATAACAATTAATTTGCCATTTTTAAAAACAGCTAGTAATCATGTGTTAGCCATTTATCAACTAGCGCTAGATGGAACCTTAATATAAAGTATGGCCGAAAGCATATATACTTTTCCACAGCGGTCTGGCAGATTGGGTAGCTATGGCTGGCATGTAACTTCATGTTACAGGATTTATTACTGAAGGGATTTGGAAGCATGTTTCTTCACCAGTCTCTTTCCTGTGTGTATAGCTGACAGGATATAATAGATATCGGCGATCACCATGGATAGGGGGAAAAGCCAAGTTTATCACAAGGGATGCTGCCAGGCTACAAAGACCACACGCAACACCTGAACAAGAGATATATCATAGGGTGGATACAGATGGCGCAGTGACATTCTCAAGGACTCTCTATGATCTATAAGGATGGAGAATAAGGATGCCTGCTTCTCTGTCAATAACAATATGTAGCACTTATGGAGAGCTCTGCCATTTCAAAGCAGTGTGTGAGCATTAACTAACCATTCCCTGCAGTGTCGCCATGCAGCTACTAAGTAGCAAGGTTGTCTTTAAAGGAGCTGTTCCTTTCCTACCAGAACACTGTGAAATCTCTTGTTCCTCTCAGACCTCTCTAAGAAAACTCAGTGCTGGAGACATGTGCCGGATCAACAGCACTAGAGATTCATACCTGTGTCTGTCCAGAACAGGGGTAACATGGGCAGTGGCAGTGCACTCTTCCACTACCTCCCTACCAATGTGCTTTACTGCTGTCTTGCAGTGATTGCTGCTATACCCAGAGGGGAAATGGGAATTCAGGCTCCCTGAACCATGCCGTCCTTGGCCTCTCTGCCCAGACTCTCAGCCAGGTCCAAATGGCCATTTGTGATGTGGATACTTAGACTGAAACCATTATTTGCTGTAATGAGCCGTAAAACCAGTGTCCCTGTTAAGTCTGTGGTTTTTAGTGTCCAGCAGAATTATGAATTGAAATTCCCGGGCTCATCTTTTGAAGGTGTTGTGCAGGTTTCCTTTGTGGATGAGGACTGAGAGGTCAGCTATGGAGTGATCGCTTTGTGAAAAGTGTTCGCCCATGGCTGATGTGTGGTTGTTTTTGATCATTTTATTGGGTGAATTCATTTGAGAGCTTAGCAATTGTCTGGTTTCACCTACATTTAGTGCCCAGCATGAGGTACACCACATGTTGTGACAGGCCCATGTGGGACCCCTGGATCTTGAAAGGCATGTGGTGGTGATAGTGATCATTGTAGCAGCAGAGATGTGTCTCCGGGGTTTGCATCTGTTGTTCCAGTGGGATCTGCTGCTGCTTTGAGTTGGTGTGTCCTGCAAACAAAGTCAGCAAATACGGAGAAAATCCCAGAACCTAGGACTCTTGTGGCAGCCCTGACAAACATCCATCCATAAGGCTAGGCAACCAGACAGCAAATGTGAAAAATCAGGACAGTGGTGAGAGGTAATAGAAGCCTATATAAGAAAAAGACCCAAAAATTGGGACTGTCCTGATAAAATCAGGATGTCCGGTCATCCTGCATAAGGCCATAGCCTGCTCTGGACATCAGTGAGCATCTCACAACAGTAGGCAGCAAAGAGTTCTGTGGCACCTTATAGACTTACAGACATTTTGGAGCATCAGCTTTCGTGGGTGAATACCCACTTC
>NC_133774.1:5475345-5493472 GCF_003597395.2 Chelonoidis abingdonii
GCGTTCTGCACGACTTAGGTTATGAGGCAAGCAATGTTGTTTTTCCACAATTTCTGCCTGTGCACGTCGGCGGAAGCATTCAATGTATAGGTCCAGACTGTCATTTCAACCCTCAGGAGGAATCCATGTGGAGTTTTTCTTCTTGTGCTGTTGGTGGGAGGGTAACTGTGTATCAGTGGGCTGTTCAGTGTTATCCTGAAAGTATTCTTTGAGTTGGAGATGGCGAAAGTAGGCTTCCAGATCACCGCAGAACTGTATCATGTTAGTGGGGGCAGCAGGGCAGAAAGAGCATCCCCGAGATAGGACAGACTTTTCTTCTAGGCTGAGTGTGTGGTTGGATAGATTGATGATATTGCTGGGTGGGTTAGGGGTACCACGGTTGTGGCCTCATGTGGCAGGTAGGAGTTTAGATAGCTTACAGTCCTTTTTCAGTAGGCAGTGTCACCTTGGATCGAGGGCACCACAATTAATGATTCTGCACCAAAGCCGTCGAGGTTCCATTTTTGCCATCTCTCTAACATCCAGTAGATGGCAGCACGAGGTAAGCATTTCCACTCTGAAGTGACTTGATTTAATACTCATGGCCTGGGAGATATTTCCTGGAGTGGTAGAGGCCAATGGATACTTTCGTGTAATGGGCTAGAGACAATGACTGGCTGAACAGACATGAAGGGAAATCTGGGGGGAAAATTCCAGGCACCATCTCACTTTGAATTGTGAATGTGGCTCGGTGTAGACAGAAGGATCCCACGGCGTGATCTGATTGCAGGATCAGGGCCTGGGTTTGGCAATAATTAAGTGGCGAGAAGAGGGGAAATCAAGCCATTCCAGTTCTCTAGAGATACCACATAAAAGAAACCAAACATCTCACTCCTAAAAGAATTGTTACCTGCCCACATGTGTAGCCAGCCTCACGCTAGCACCTGGACAGTCTGGTTACCTCTTCAGCCATGCAAGCCAGTAATCAGCATTGAGGGGAACAAGATTGCACAGAATGGCTTATTCGAAAAACAATGTTCATCAGCGTGTGTGTCGGGACCCTGAAATCAGACGAGGAGATGGAGCAGGGGGAACACTGGGACTGGCTGGACCAGGAGACGGGGACAAGGAGCTAGTGGGGAATAGGTGTAAAGGGGAGGAGAGACGGAGCTGCCCAAGATCCAGGGTATGGGGGGAGAACTGGGAATGGCTGGGCAAAAGGACCCGGACAAGGAGCCAGGGATGGAGAGTAGGAGACTGAGATTGTACGAGGAGCCTGGGAAGAGAGACTGGAACTGGATGATGGTGGGGAGAGTAGGAGAGAGACAGATCAACCGAGGATCTGGGAGGGGGAACTGGGACTGGCTGGGCAAGAAACCTGGGATTGGGTGTGGGGAGGAGGGGAGACTGCGAATCAGCTGTCTGGGAGGGGGAGACTAGGACTTCTCACCCTATATACAGTGGTTATTGTTAGGCTTTCGAATGAGGAAAATAAGAAAAATAGCAGCTGTGTATTGAAAGCTAAATTCAACTGCACAAGCAAGCTGAACAGGATTGCCCTTGCTGAGTCCCACATGCTCAGCACAACATCCCTCCAGGGTGCTGGAACCGACAGTCACAGGAGTATGGATACCTATGTTCCATCCTCAGCCCTGCCACTCATTCTCTGTGTTACCTTGGGCAAACCACTTAACCCCTCACAGCCTCAGTATTCCCATCTATGAAAGGGGTTTTAAAATAACGGTTTCCTTTACAGGGGTATTGCAAGGTACAATGAATAAAAAATGCTTTGAGAGCCTTGGCTGAAAGGTAGTACATCATCACAGACTCACAGAACATTAGCATTGGAAGAGACCTCAGGAGGTCATCTAGTCCAATCCCCTGCTCAAACCAAGACCAACACCAACTAAATCATCCCAACCAGGGCTTTGTCAAGCCAGCCCTTAAAAACCTCTAAGAATGGAGATTCCACTGCCTCCCTAGGTAACCCATTCCAGTGCTTCACCACCCTCCTAGTGAAATAGATTTTCCTAATATCCAGCCCTCCCTCACTGCAACTTGAGACCATTGCTCCTTGTTCTGTCATCTGCCACCACTGAGAACAGCCTAGCTCCATCCTCTTTGGAAACCCCCTTCATGTAGTTGAAGGCTGATATCAAATCCCGCCCCCCTTCTCTTCTGCAGGCTAAATAACCCCAGTTCCCTCAGTCTCTCCTTGTAAGTCATGTGCCCCAACCTCCTAATCATTTTCGTTGTCCTCCACTGGATTCTCTCCAATTTGCCCACATCCTTTCTGTACTGGAGGAACCAAAATTGCACCCAATACTCCAGATGTGGTCTCACCAGTGTCAAATAGAGGGGAATAATCACTTCCCTCGATCTGCTGGCAATGCTCCTACTAATTCAGTCCAATATGCTGTTAGCCTTCTTGGCAACAAGGACACACTGCTGACTCATATCCAGCTTCTTGTCCACTGTAATCCCCAGGTCCTTTTCTGCAGAACTGCGGAAGGCATGTAGGTAAGTATAGCGGTCAGTGGGTTTCCGGTTAAGGGTGGTGTTTTATGTGGACCATCGCTTATTAGCACAGTAGTGTCTATGAAATGGACCGCTTTGTTGTGGATTGATTCTTAGCTGAGGTTGATGGTGGGATGGAAATTGGTTAAATCACAGTGGAATTCCTCAGGGCTTCTTTTCCATGATCCAGATGAATGAAGAATGTCATCAATGTAGCGCAATAGAGAGGGCGTAGAACGAGAGCTCAGGAAGCGTTGTTTCTAAGTCAGCCATAAAGATGTTGGCACATTGTGTACTGGCTAAGCTCTAAGATACAACTGTATTTGCTCCAATCCCTCAGACAGAGATAAACACCTACAAGACTCTATCAGCATTCTTAAAAATCTACATACGCCACCTGCTGGAAGTAAAAAAACAGAATTGGACAGAGCCAGAAGAGTACCCAGAAGCCACCATCCTACAGGCACAGGGCCCAACAAATAAAATAACAGCAAGCCACAGCCGTCCTCCTATCGCCCTCAACTAAAATCTCTCCAGCGCATCATCAAAGATCTACCACACTTATCTTAACGATATCCCTCACTCTCACAGATCCTGGTAGATGCCGGGCACTCCGCATAGACCGCCTCTTCAACCTGAAAACAAATACTCACCAGCAGCCGCACACCATACACATAAACACTAACCCAGGAACCTATCCTGCATAAAGCCATGCCAGCTCTGTCCACATACTCGCTTCCAAGTGAACCATCATAGGACCTAATCCACATCAAGCCACGCCCATCAGCGAGTTTCGTTCACCTGCACATCCACCAATGTGATATATGCCATCGTGTGCCAGCAATGCTCCTCTGCCATGTCATTGGGCCAAACCGGCCAGTCTCTTCGCCAAAGAAAATGGATCACAATCTGACATCAGAATCATAACATTCAAAAAACCAGTGGGAGAACACTTCAACCTCTCTACTACTCAGTGAACCGACTTGAAGGTTGGCAGTTTTGCAACAAAAAAACAACGTCAAAAACAGACTCCAAAGAGAGACTGCTGAACTCGAATTACTATGCAAATTAGACACAATTAACTCCGGCCTTAACAGCGACTGGAATGGCTGGGTCCATATTACACTAAATTGAATCTATTTCCCTATGTTAAGTTCTTCCTCACACTTCTATGGGCCCTCTTAATTCATCACTTCTCAGTTTTTTTCCCCTGCTGAGATGCTTCATCATCAATGATAAATCGTCCTGTTGGTATGCACACTTCCACCTTTTCATGTTCTCTGTATGTATAACTATCTCCTGTCTGTGTGTTCCATTCTGTGCGTCTGAAGAAGTGAGCTGTAGCTCACGAAAGCTCATGCTGAAATAAATTTGTTAGTCTCTAAGGTGCCACAAGTACTCCCATTCTGGGAAATGTAGTTTAGCGGGACTGATGGGCGGGGCAGACCGTGGAATTGCTTCTATTGTCCCTTCACTTTGGTGGTGGACTTTTAACAAGGCATTCCTCTGTGATCCCATTCCTGTCAGCACTTGACTGGGATGAATAGTCCATTCTGGTGATACTAACTCCCATGATCCCATGGGTAAGCAGGATTGCCAAGAACCTTTGTCCTTGATCACTAGGTTACATTTGATTCCCAGGTAAGACGCTCAGGAAAAATTGCATAGCATGCAGCAGCAACCTGCATGGAACTTGAAGGGAGGAGAGGAGCGAGTGAGACACTGTTGCCAGGATTAATGCCCCAAACATTGGAACAGCAGATAAAGGAGTGTGATCAATACTGTGACTCCAGACAAAATGAGACTGTAGAGAAACACCTTGGAGTTTTTTTACCTAAACCCAAGAAGCAGGACAGGGAGTAGATACTCATGTTACAGAGCTGAGAACTCTGGCATCCACATATAACTTTGGCACTACTAAAGCTTCCCTAATTAAAAACAAGATCATTTGCGAGACACATGATTCCTGCTGACAGCAAAGAGCTGTTTTTCTCAACCATCTAATCCCTAGACTAGAGAAATGTCTCCAGATAGCAAGGGCAGCTGAACCATCCAGAGAATAGGGTGACCAGATGTCCCGATTTTATAGAGACAGTCCCGATTTGTGGGTCTTTTTCTTATATAGGCTCCTATCACCCCCACACCCCCGTCCCGATTTTTCACACTTGCTGTCTGGTCACCATACCAGGGAAAGGATGAAAACAATCAGAGCAGCTAGTGCAGAACAGATAGACAGGCCCAAAGTAAAGGAACCCAGGAAGCAGGACTGAGACAGAGCAGGGAGTGGGGAACCCCAGGTGCAAACCCCATCAGACAGTTCATACAGAGGGCACTCTCTCCTAGGTCTCAGTCTAAGGGTATGTCTACCATTATGAAATTAAATAATTTTATAAAGATCCTATTTTTAGAACGATCTTTATACAGTCGATTGTGTAGTCCCCCACTAAATCGCATTAAGTCGGATGGAGTGCATCCTCACTACCGTGGCTAGCATCCTTACAGCGGTGCACTGTGGATAGCTATCCACATGTGTCACAGTCTCCACTCGCATTGGAATTCTGGTTAAGCTCCCAATGCCTGATGGGGCAAAACGATTGTTGCCGGTGGTTTTGGTTACATGTCATCAGTTGCCACCTCCTCCTCGTGAAGAACAACATTTGTCAATCGTTTCGCACCTTTTCGGTTCACCCATGCAGATGCCATACCATGGCAAAGCAGGAGCCCGCTCAGTCACCATCACGCACTTAAAAGCTCTACGGACACCTGTTGCGACTGAGGTCAACCTCAGTGCAACCACATTCCCACTGTTATTCTGCTTGCTGTGACCCAGATAAATCTAGGTAAGGGGGAACGTTTATATGGTGGGGGTAGAGTTGAGCAAATCACCGACATTCCAATTTTGAGCAGGCCAGCACCAGTGCGATTAGAAGAGCACAGCAAGGCGCGCTGCACATCAGAGAGGCTTTGAAAACCAGTTTCATGACTGGCCAGGCTACGGTGTGACAGTTGTGTGTGTTTCTCCTTGATGCAAACCTGCCCCCTTTGTTGATTTTAATTCCCTGTAAGCCAACCACCCTCCCCTCTTCGAAATAAAGTAACTATTGTTTTGAAATCATGCATTCTTTCTTTATTAATTAAAAAAAAAAGGGATTGCGGACAAGGCAGCCCGGGTGAGGTGGGAGAGGAGGGATGGACACGGCCACATTGCTTATTTTAGCCACACTAAAAATCAATCTGTTTGAATGACAGCCTTCTGTTGCTTGGGCCATCCTCTGGAGTGGAGTGGCTGGGTGCCCAGAGCCTCCCCACCCCCGCGTTCTTGGACGTCTGGGTGAGGAGGCTATGGAACAAGAGGAGGAGGGTAGGCGGTTATACAGTGGATGCAGTGGGGGTCTGTGCTCTTGCTGGCTTTCCTCAGCATTACGTCCTGCCTCCGCTCTTCGCTCTCACTTAATTCTTTCCTGGCCTCTGCCACTGAATGCCTCCATGCATTAAGCTGTGCCCTATCAGTGCGGGAGGACTGCATGAGCTCGGAAAACATGTCATCGTGAGTGCGTTTTTTTTTCGCCTTCTAATCTGTGATAACCTCAGGGACAGAGATGATGGGGGAGCGTAGAAACATTCTACACTCTTGTGATTCTGGGGTCTGCATGGTCACCTGTGCATCTGAGTTCACCATGCTGACTAAACAGGAAATTAAATTCAAAAGTTCCCAGAGCTTTTCCTGTGTACCTGGCTAGTGCATCGGAGTTCAAAGTGTTGTCCAGAGCGGTCACATTGGAACACTCTGGGATAGCTCCCAGAGGCCAGTACTGTCGATTTGCGTCTGCACTACCCCAAATTTGACCCAGCAAGGTCGATTTTAGCGCTAATCCCCTGGTCGGGGGAGGAGTACAGAAGTCAATTTTAAGATCCCTTTAAGTCGACAGAACGCGGTTGATTGTGTGGACGCATTCATTTTAAAAGCGACCTAATGTGGCTAAATTCGACCTAACCCTGTAGTGTAGATCAGGCCTAAGAGTGGGAGAATTGTGGATTCCACCACAAGAGAGGTAAAGGCACCAGGCCTGTCACCTGAGAGCATGCACTCAGAGATGAGACGTAGCTGCAAATAGCCCTACAGCCTGAGGGTATGTCTACACTACAAAATTAGGTTGATTTAATAGAAGTCGGTTTTTTAGAAATGGATTTGATACAGTCGATTGTGTGTGTCCCCACTTAAGAGCATTAAGTCAGCGGCATGCATCCACAGTACCGAGACTAGCGTCGACTTTCAGAGAGTTGCACTGCGGGTATCTAGCCCACAATTCCCGCAGTCTCCGCCTCCCATTGGAATTCTGGGTTGAGCTCCTAATGCCTGATGGCATAGGCGTGCGCAGCACATTTCATTAGGGTGTGCACCCAAGGAATTTTATTTATTCTTTTTTAAAGGTGAACATCATAAAGGTTGGGCTGCGGGAAGGAGTGCAGGGTGTGGGAGGGGGTGCGGTGTGCAGGAAGGGGCTCAGGGCAAGGCATTGGGGAAGAGAAGGAGTGCAGGGCATATGAGGGTGTGACGTTATGAGTATAATACAATATCTCATTGAAAGGTGACAGGGCCGAAGGTTAATTAACTCACCTATGCTGACATGGACCCATGGGGTTGAACCTTCGAACTGGTTTAGCAAGTATATGTTATAATAGAGCTTCGAAATGCAAGTCTGCTTTGTTATAGGTTTTAGAAGGGGAGGGTGTTTGCTAGGGTCTGTCTATTAGCTATAGTTTTTTAATTCAAGATCAAAAAGGAATACTTAACATTTGTTGATGATTACTTGGTGGAAATATGTTTGTCTACGTGTCTTTGAAGGTTTGTGGTAACCTGTATTTGAACTGGTTTGATGGTACTAAATTACCCTGTCTACATTGCCAGAGTGGTTTGGAAAGGGAGATGTTAAGGCTATTGTCTTTCTAGGGACCGAAAGGCTGCTGGATGTATAGAACCCTGGGACTACGATACTTTTCTTTATCTCAGATTGCTTTGGGTTTCAAGAGGGGGAAAACCTTAAGCCAAAGGCTGAGATCCCCAGTCTCATTGACTGTAGCCACCTGATTCTGAACATGGCTTTAATCTATGACTATTTCTAAAAGGAACTTTTGCAACTACAAGCTTCACCTCTACTTATGTATCTGAACCTCCAAGAATTTGAATTCAAGTCATATTGTGTATTATCTTTTAACAAATTTCTCTCTCTTTTCTTTTCTAATAAATTTTTAGCTTGGTTATAAGATTGGCTTATAGCACGTATTTTTGGGTAAGATTCTAAGTTTATAATTGGAACCTGGGTATGTCTGATTCCTTTGGATTGGGAAAGAACCTTTTCTTTTCTATTGATGATAGTAAGATTTTCAGGAATCTCATCATATCTTGACATGGTGTATCTGGACGGTGGCCTGAGGCTGGCACTTTAAGGGACTGCGTAGGTTTTCAAACTTTCTAAAGAACCAGTGATGGTACTACAGAAGCTGTTTTGTGCTGCTTGGTAAATCTAGTTATTTGGAATAAACCACCAGCATTTGGATTCTGTCTGCCCTGTTTTGTTTGCAGTTTCACCTCTGATTGAGTGACCTCAGCTGGCTCCCATGGCAGCACTGTCACAGAGGGGCCTCGGGTAAGGAGGAGTTAGGGTGGAGGGGCCGGGGGTACAGGCTAGGGGGCTTAGGGCGAGAGAGTTGAGGTGCAGGCAGGGGTATGCAGGGACTTCAGGACAGGGAGTGGTGCAGGAGGGGGTTGAGGTGCATGGTATAGGTGGCTCAGGGCTGGGAAGTTGTGGGGGGCGGGGTGCAGGAGGGGATTTGGTGCTCCAGCCCAGCACTGCTTCTGCAGCTTGGCACGCTTCCTGCCTTGCCTGCCCCGGCCCCAAACAGCCCATGCTTACCACGTCCCTGTGCCACCCCTGGGGGGGCACATGCTCCGCACGCTGCCCTTACACGCTCCGGGTATCTCTCTCTTTTTCCACGTCTCTTCCATACACCACGCCCCTCAAAGCTCTCCCATCTGGCCTCATTTCCGCTGATTGCAGCCAATGGTGAGTTGCAGAGACATGTGCCTGGAGCAAGCACAGCCCTCTTCATCCCTCTCCCCCCGCCCGGGCGCCCAGCGTCATGTGCTGATGCTGTCTCTCTTGAGTAGTGCGACTTGGCCTATGCTATCGGCAAAATATTGCGATGGGTAGGTTCTGTACATGTCATCAGCCCCCGTCCCTCCCTCGCTCCCTCCGTTGAAAGCAATTGGATAAAATCATTTCGCGAGCCTTTTTTTCTGGGTTACCACAGTTGTGACGTTATGGATATATATCTAGCTCATTTATAGAACATGGTTGCAACCACCTGGTTCTGAGTGCACCAAACCGTATGTAAAGGGTCGATATTCAGGTGTCTAAAGACCAGTTTATCGGGTTACTGGTTATCGTTATGCTGTCTGTATATCTGTATCATGTTCTGAGTTGAAGTTATAATAATTCTGTGTATTGCTGTATTTCAAACTTGTTCTGTGTTACGTGGGAAAAAAGTCTCAGACAACTGTGTCAGCTCTGCTCTAGCCTGCTGATTGCCCATTAAGACCAATCAAGCTACACCAATTGACCCATCTAGAGAATGTCGGATACGCCCTGCTGAACTACGGAGTGGACAGAAAACTGGCCAATGTGACTGCAAAACTTCCACATCTTTGCTGTAACTTTCCACAAGTAGTAATCAAAGGAGTGTTCCTTACACCTGGAAAAGTAGATATAAGCGGAAGGCCTGAATCTCCATTTTTTGTCTTCAATCCGCTTCTTCCTCTTGAGGGGACTTTTCTTTACAATCTGAAAACTCTGCACCAAAGACTGATGGACCCATCCCAGCGGGGATGCTCCCAGAACTAGGATTTAAACTGCACGTTACTTCATCCACTGCGACAGCTCTCTGAACATAAGCGACTTTCTATTACTGTAAGTAATTAATTCATTTAACCAAAGTTCTAGCTCTCACCTCTATCTTTTCCTTTTAATGAATTTAAACTTTAGATTTTAGATTCTAAAGGATTCCGCAACATCCTTGTGATTGGGGTATAAGATCTGAGTGCATAGTAACCGTGTCGTTCTGGTTTGCTCCTTGGATCGAAGAAACTTTTCTTTACTGTTGTGTTGTTCTATAACCATTCATCCCCAGGACGCTTGTGGACTGGTGGTATTACCGCGAGACTGGAGTTCTAAGGAATATTGCATGTGTGACTTCGCGTTAGCCAAGAGATGACACCGAAGTCTGTTGTCTGGGCTGGTTTTGTTTGCCTTAGAGTGGTGAAAAAACCCCACAGCCATTGGCTGTGACTGCCGCTGTTTGAGCAATTGTTCCTGATTTGGCACCTCTCAGCTGGTGGGTCCCGCCAGAACCACATCTCACACACAGCAAAGCATTGGAAGAATGCTCAGCTCCACTGTCACACCGTACAGTTCTTCTAGGTGCTGCTAGCTAGACGCGGTACTGCGTGCTACACAGCAGCATTCCCCTTGCCTCTGCAAAGTATAGCAAAGACTGTTAGCAGCTGCTATTGTACCGTCTGCTCGCTGTCTCCTTTGGTCTCCTCCTGGCCCTGTGAGGGTTCGATCGGGGGCTCCTGGGCACCTCTGTGAGGTTACTCGGGGCGCGTCCGGACACATGGGAGTGACTCCAGTCATTCCTTCTTTAAGTTTCGTCTAATTGGAGATTCAGTCCTGCCTGGAATATCAGCAAGCCTACCAAGAGACCAGGGAGGCACCCGGCGCTCTGGGTCAGAGCCCAGACATTCCGCTCGCCTATTGATGGCTGCAGGCCATTTCTAGGGGTTGCCCCTACAACTACCCCACCCCCCGATGCTTCACTCCTCCCCCACCCGTCTCCGCGCTACCTTGGCAGTTATCCCCCCATTTTGTTTGTATATTAATAAAAAATGCATGACTTTGAACAAACAATACTTAATTGCCTGGCAAGCGCGAGATCCAAAAGGGGAGGGAGGCGTGGCTTACAGGGAGTAAGAACTAACCAAGGGGCAGTTCATCAAGAAGAAAAAACGTGGTTGTTGAGGTTTTGTCTGCTGTGGGTGTGCTGGTGTTGGCTGGGGGGGTTGGGAGAACTTTCACACTGAGCCTGGCCAGTCATGAAAGCGTGTTTGGCATAGAGCTTCTCTTGTCAGCAGTCTTTACCTTCTCAGCTGCTTCTAGGGTGTCTGGCTGCGGCTTAATCATTTAGCCTTTTTAGAACGGAGTTTGTGATATCTGATTCAGCCCCCGTTACTATTGTGATTCTTGATAGTTCGCATCCTCTGTCTTGTTCAAGTCCATGCTGGAACTCTTTTGGCTGATATTCTTGGACGCTATGGTTCACCTGTGCGTGATGGCGGTTTGCTAGCTGTCACGCTTGGCTTATAGCTCGGCCACGTCTACTGCAGAAGGATATATTTCAAAAAGCGCTGTTCTAGCTCTGTTCGTAGGGCGCATTCCTCTTTTGCGATTCTGGGACTCTATGGTCACCTGTGCTGATGAGCTTTGCATGGTCACCTGTGCTGATCAGCTCGCCACGCTGGACAAACAGGAAGTGAAATTCAAAAACCCTGTCTACCTGGCCAGTGCATCTGAGTTGAGCGCACCGTCCAGAGCGGTCACAATGGAACGCTCTGGGGTAGCTCCCAGAGGCTAATACTGTCAAATTGCATCCACATTACCCCAAATTCGACCAAACAGGGTCGATTTCAGCATTAATCCCCTTGTCAGGGAGGAGTACAGAAATCGATTTGAAGAGCCCTTTATGTCAACAAAAATGGCTTCATCACGTGGCTGGGTGCAGGGTTAAATCGATCTAACGCTGCTAAATTCGACCTAAACTCATAGTGTAGATCAGGGCTGAGACTAGGCACTTGGTGGCCCCCCAATCTAAAGCAGTATGATGGCCTTTGTCGTGTGTATTGTCCCATAGCCCCAGCTGAGAATGGCCCCAGCAGTAGGGGGAAAGGGGCAGATATACCTGTATAGCCCTGTGAAAGGCTGGGAGCATCTGTCTAGCTCAGTGGCTTTCAACCTTTTTTCATTTGCGTTTGCATTTTGCTAAAATATTTGAATGACGATGTGGAATCCCCCCCTTTGGAAATCATAGATCTCGTCTGCAGACCGCCAGGTCAAAAACCACTGTTCTATGGTAATAACAACCTTTCATGCACCCCTTGGACACAGTCAGATCCCACAGACCACAGATTAGAAATCACTGGTCTAGCTAAAGTACTTATATCCCAACCCATCCCATTACCATCGCATCTGAACACCTCACAATCTTTAATGCATTTATCCTTGCAGCTCCAACCATTTGAGGCAGGGAAGTGCTGCTACTTGCTTTTACAGATGGGAAACGGAGGCACCGAAAAAGTGACTTCCCCAAGGTGACTCAAAACAGCTGTGGCAGAGAAAGATTTAAACTCAGATCTCTGGCTAGTCCCCTAATCACTGGACCAGACTTACCCTGAAGGAGCCTGTAGTAAGAGGAGGCCCTGAAACATAAACCCTTGGAATCAGAGGCCCAGTATGAGGCCTGAGGCCTGAACTAAAGTAATGGTCAGGACTTTGCTAACATAAAGCAAAGCTAAGCTGTGAGCCAGAGGCAGGCCCTGCTCACAAAAATTGTCAAGAAGGCTGCTAATTGGGTGTATACACATATCTAAAGGGTATCAAGCACCAATAGGATAAACATGGACCAGGATGGCACCAGAACAGGCCAGTACAAACACATTCCACAGAGATAATGCGGAACAGGTTGACCCATCCTAAAAGACAGGCTCAAAAGAATACTATGATGGATAGACTTGTTTGTCCAAACCAACGTGTACCAGGAGCGAGGCAGCGCTCCAACACGCAGAGGGGTTGCACCGCAATACGTCAGGCTTGATGTGTAATTTGTTTGCACCTGTGTATAAGAATGCACACCGAGGAGTTGTCTTTGTGCAGTCTAGGGGGCAGTGGAGTGTCCCGCCACTGACTGAGCTGTGTCCATTGTCAGGGAGCACATATGTACTAGCAGAACTGTAGACATCTGATCCAGGGAGCTGGAGACTGTGCTTCATTTGACAATGAACCTGGCCCAGGTGCCTTTGTATCTTATTAGAGTCTGTGGTCACTGGGGGTTCTCTCGGGGTCTGCTGTGTCAGCGATCTGCGCAGAGCCAGGGCAGCACCCAGAGGAAACACACACATGCAGCCGACTGTTATCAACATTGGATAGAGCAGAGCACCACACAGGTGGCATCTGACAACAGAGCCCTGCTACCTCCACCATCTTTCTGTTGATCTCTGGCCAAACTTATGAGAAATCTGCTGTGATTCCATTTGCCAACAACCACTTTTGTAAAATGCTGTAACTTAGCACTTACAAAGACCACCTGCAATCGATCATCCCAGGCTCTGAAGGAACATGTCTCTTTAGAGAAGGGGTAGGCAGCCTATGGCAAGTGTGCCGCAGGCAGCACTCAAGCTGATTTTCAGTGGCACTCGCACTGTCCAGGTCCTGGCCACCAGTCTTGGGGGCTCTGCATTTTAATTTAATTTTAAATGAAGCTTCTTACACATTTTAAAAACCTTATTTACTTACATACAACAATAGTTTAGTTATATATTATAGACTTACAGAAAGATCCCTTCTAAAAACGTTAAAATTTATTACTGGCACGTGAAACCTTAAATTAGAGTGAATTTATGAAGATTCGGCACACCACTTCTGAAAGGTTGCCGACCCCTGCTTTAGAGACAGCAAACTCAAGCAGCCAGTGCCAGAGCCACAGTAACCTCAGAGTGTAGTGTTCAGTAACTGCCCTGAGTACCGGGAAACTGGCTGCTCCAGCAGCTTTGCCTGCACTTTCCGTTTCTACTTCTAAACCTATCTCTGGATCCTTGGCCAGCCCAGCCTCTTTAGTATTCTCGCCTTGTTGCCCACTAAGCAACTGCAGCTGCTAAGGAGCTGAACTTTATGGCCTCTGACTGCTTTGCTGGTGTGTTTCCCCTGGTCTGGATTGTTATACAACTTCCCATAAGAGATGTGAAATTCTAGCTGGGCGTGGGAGCAGGAGTCCCCTGACTGGAGCAGCAGGATTCTCTGGAAAGCAAGAGAGGAGCAGAGTGTGTCTGGAAGCTGGGTTCTTGGCCAGTCCTACAGTGCTAAAACAGAAAGTGGGGACTTCTTTCTTTCTTTCTTCCCCTTTCACGTTGATTTTGAATGAAAGCAAGAGTGAGACAAACAAACCAGCTCCCACTCTCCAGTCCCGATCATTCTTTTTGAGAACTCCTCTTCCCCCTTTGTTGCCGGGAAACAATGGAGCTTTTCAAGTGGAGCCTGAGATGGATGTGCCTCCTTCCTTTGCTACAGGGTAAGTTTTTCTCCTTGGTGATTGCCAAACAAGAACCCCTTTGCCCTGTAGACCTGAGTCCAGTTTGCTGCTACTGTAGAGTCTGTATTTCTTTTATTGTAAAGCTCTAAATCCAGTAGCAAGCAGTGAAATGTGTTATTCTGCAGTGCACCTCCACATAGCATTTAACAACAGCTGGGTTTAAATACATAGAGTGACCAATTTCTAGCTGTAAGCAGACATGCATAGCATGAGGCCAGAGAGCATTTACGATGGCATCCCAGCTGCACTGGGTGTTGAGAGGCATTGCTGGCTAGTGGTTTGCAGTCAGAACTCCTCGGTTGTAATTCTGCTTCTGACCTTGGGTAACTCACTTAACTGTCTTGTGCCTCAGTTTCTCCATCTGAAAAAGTTTGTCAGAATGCAATGAATTAGTACAAGTGTTCAGGGTGTGCTAGGAAAGATGCTTAGCTGCTAGAGCCTGAAGAACTACAGCTCTCATTGCTCATGAGGGATGCTTTCATTTAATTCATTTATTTTTGAAACTGCAGACAGAAATCACAACTGTTTTCAGAGAAGAACCAAACCCATTCACCCCAGAGCTTAGAGGAGCTCAGGCATAACGAGACTCCAACCCAAGCCAGCCTGACTTTTGGTCTGCAGGACCACAGTGTCAAAGTTAGACTCAGGACTCACAGTTTGTCAGACCACTCTGTTTTATTAGCACAGCGCTCTGCTAATAACACCCAGATGATACGAGCCCCCATGCAAGACCCAAACAGTCTTATTTATGCAGATAAAAGAAACTAAACAAAGGGACAAAGAGAGCAAAATTGTAAAATTTCCCCAGGGCTCAGCATGCATATCCTACTTCCTTACTAACTTCTATCGATCTAAGGCTAATACTTCACCAATCGCCCTTAAGTGGAGCAATTGTTCTACCTTAATGTCTGCTTTCCTGACACCTGGATCGCAGCATTCTTTTCATTTCTACTTAAAGGCACATACAGCATTCTTTAATTCATTCTATTTCTTTAATATAATTCATTTCACTTTTACAACAGCCTGCCTAACAAGGAAAGCCTTAAGGAAAGCTATCTGCATAGCATGGTCAGGGCTGGAGTATGTCACAGTCCTTTTGAGATCCTTCCCAGCTGTCACTCAGAATGGCAGCAATGAGCTCCAAAGGGTGCCCTGTCCCCAGGTCAGAGAGGACCAGCACTGTGATGTAGGATGTGTGCTGTTGGGCAGCAGTAAAGAGTTAAAATTAGGGGGAGCCTTAAGCATCATGTCCCCACTCAAAATCAGTCACTAGTAAAATGAGCAGGGACAGATACTGCTATAGATCAACTGAGGGGCTCTGGGTGATGGTGGATGAACCTCTCTAGCGGTTTGCGTAGTGCATATTGCTGTCAAACTTTGATGCCTTTTGTCCTGCGTAACCCCAACCTGGAATTCCCCGTCCATCTGGGACAGGCTAAAATCCAAGACGGTTCATTTACAGCTCATGCTTTAATAGTATGGGATGTGAAGTGCGCTTTGCTTGGTGATGACTGAGAGCTCTGAAATGATAGTAACATGAACCATTTGGAGATAGACATTTTCCTATTTATCCCAGCCCGGGTTGGGTAGCCTCAGAGCGACCCCCTCCTGCTTCCACCACTTCCTATTTTCATCATAATAACAGGAAAACTTTATCCACTTTTACCCTAACACCAGCCATAAACACACATGCCCCAGTTCCAGACACATTCTCTCTAGGCCCCTGTTGTGGGACAAAAGTGAAGAATCACCGAGAGTATTGCTTTCTTCTAAAACTGACCAAGGAACTTTATTGGAATAAAGAAAAACAACATGATTCCTAATGCTTCTCTCTCTCTCTCTCTCTCGCTGTCTGGGTATTTCACTATAGAACAGGGGTTCTGAACATTTTTCTTTTTAAGGCTATAAAAACTCCACGGCCCACCTGTCCAACACAATTGTTTTTCTCCACATAAAATAGCTGACATTAAGGGGTAGGAAGCAGGGCAATTGCCTGGGGGCCCACATCACAAGGGGCATCACAAAACTAAGTTGCTCAAACTTCAGCTTCAGCCCTAGCTGCTGGCGCTCAGGGCCCCGGGCTGCAGACCTGTATGGTGGGGCTTCAGCTTTCTGCCCTGGGCTCTAGTGCGTCTAACGCCAGCCATGTTTGGTGGACCCCCTGAAACCAGCTCATGGCCCCCCAGGGGGCCCCGGACACCTGGTTGAGAACCACTGCTATAGAGATTTTCCCTAACCACCAATTCCTTCCTGCTGTAGCTTTTTAAAGAAACAGTACACACCCTTATGCCTCCCTAGGAGCTATCCTGACTCCTAGCTGACAGGAGAGCAATTTGGGAAGAAAGTCATCACTTAGAAAGCAAGCCCCCATTGAAGAGCTCTGCAGTGAGCACCAGATTTGCTTGAACGGGCCCTGGTTTTAGGTACCCAAAACCAACACGGTAGAGAACAAAAGTAAAGTTTCTGTGGAAGAGCACAGCGCATACAGCAATGTTGTCCTAGGCTGTACCACCAGCAGCTGATTCTATGAGCTCTGAGCACAGCGAGTCCTTAAGAATGTAGGGCAGAGAAATCAAAAGGCATCACGGTCATAGCGACCGGGGTACAGGTTCAGCTTGAATGAGCAAAAGTTCAAACCGTCATGCCATTTTGAATATCAGAGCATTACAACTGGTCTAAACCAGATAAATTACCCAGATTAAAGCCTCTCAAATGTTTGTAAACACTCTGCAGACACACATCCAAATGGTCTAATGAGCTTGAACAGATGATCTTTCATCAGGTTTAATAACCAGCTAAAGCTTAACAGGTTCGTTCTGAACCAGTTCAGCACCAGTGTGGACACAGACAAGCTGAAACAGATGAGTTAGTTCTAGGGTTACTGCCTTTGAAATGCACATACACACAGAAAAAATTGCCACTTCCCCCATCTTCAAAACAAGACCACTTCAACCCCAACCACAAAGCAACTCTGCATCCTCCCGCTCCCTTCAACAGCCACTTACAGTGACTCACACCCTCTCTCACTGTTGGAGGGCCGACAGCTGCTGTACTTTGACAGTGTTGATCTACCACTTAAACTGCGGAAATGGGAACACTGCAGCATCTTTTCTGGACACAAACTTTGAACATTAGATACCCCAGTGTAATTAGATAATAATGCAATCTTTAAACACACATAAAAAAAACGCAGCAGATTAATTTTTTTTTCTGGCAACTGGCAAATCCATAAAAAAACAGGCAGGCTGGTCAGATATTGGCCAGGTGGTAACCCTAGTTAATTCTCTAAGGGCTGACAATGCCAAAATATCTCCCAGAATGCACGGTGTCTGGGAGAGAGTCAAGAATTATGGGATAGGTACCCAGAAGGTGGTGCAATTGAAAACAATCT
Source organism: Chelonoidis abingdonii (assembly GCF_003597395.2). NCBI lineage: Eukaryota > Metazoa > Chordata > Testudines > Testudinidae > Chelonoidis > Chelonoidis abingdonii. Next base: position 5,492,651 of record NC_133774.1, read on the forward strand.
AGGTGAATGCTTAAACTCATTCAATACAACTGGGCCAGTTCTGTAGCATAAACAGGGCCTAAGACTGCAGACATTCTCCTTTCTGAAGCCTATTTCTCCCCCACGCCTGACACAGTCCTGTTCTGCTGGCATCTTGAAATCCCCCCTGCCACCGCTGCCGCCTGCTGCAGAGAAAGTGTTTTTGTTTACCAGAACTCAGTGTGTTCAAATTCTCTGCTGGGGTGTAATCAATGGAATTATGCCAGCAGAGAATTTTGAGTCAATGTTTTTCACTGGAAATCCCCTGCAGGAGAGCTGGGAATTTGAGCCTCCTGGTCTGTGTGCAGAATTTTTCTTAAAATGAGCAAACCTGTGTTTGTAATTGTGTGGATAACTCACTGCTGTTAACCAGGTTCACAAGTGCCACGGGAGACCCCCTTCCCTGTGGCATGAAGGAATCTATGGTGGAGTTTTCAAAAGGGCTCCACAGTGTCCTAACTCTGCTCCTATTGAAATGAGTAGTACAGTTCCCATTGCACTTACTGTACTGAATAGCCGAAGTAGTGCTCTTGAAATAACCCTTGCCGAACTAGGCTGTTCCTTAGGGTATGTTACCACTGCCGAAGGTATGACTGCCGCCCAGGGCAGCATGCCCGAGCTAGCTTTCATCTAAACATGGGTGTGAAGATACAGTGGTGTGGCTTTGTGCACTATCTGCACAAGCCTGCTTGGAAACCTGGGTATAGAATCATAAAACATCAAGTTTGGAAGGGGCCTCAGGAGGTGTTATAAACAGATAGTTAAGGGTTAATGTCTCTTTTACCTGTAAAGGGTTAACAAGCT
>NC_133774.1:5493572-5520006 GCF_003597395.2 Chelonoidis abingdonii
TCNTAGATAGAAGGCGGATTAGTTTTTATGTTTGTTTTTTTTATTTGCAAATGTGTATTTTGCTGGAAGGATATTTTACCTCTGTTTGCTGTAACTTGTATTTTAAGCTAGGGGGGAGGGAGGCCCCCTAGTTTATGTAAAGCTTAGACCCTATAAACATTTTCCATTTTGCTTTTACAGAGATAATTTTTACTTTTTTCTTGCTTTAATTAAAAGCTTTCTTTTTTAAAAATCTGATTGATTTTTTTTCCTTGTGTAAGACAAAGGGATTGAGTCTGAACTCACCAGGGAATGGTGGGGGGAGGGAAGGGGGGGAAAGGTTAATTTCTCTCTGTTTTAGGATCCAAGGAGTTTGGATCAGTAATCTCTCAGGGAAAGTCTGAGAGGGAGAAAGAAGGAGGGGGAATGGTTTATTCCTCTTTGTTTTAAGACCCAAAGGGTTTGGGTCTTGGGTTCCCCAGGGAAGGATTTTGGGGGAGAGAAAGTGTACCAAATCACTATATTTTTGGTTGGTGGCAGCGTTATCAGATCTAAGCTAGAAATTAAGCTTAAAAGGGTACATGCAGGTCCCCACTTTCTGGACGCTAAAGTTCAAAGTGGAAATAATACCTTGACAGGAGGTCATCGAGTCCAACCCGCTTCTCAAAGCAGGACCAATCCCCAGACAGATTTTTACCCCAGTTCCCTAAATGGTCCCCTCAAGGACTGAACTCACATTCCTGGGTTTAGCAGGCCAATGCTCAAACCACTGAGCATTGCACGGGTATTGTAAGTGCTCAGCCCTTTTGAAAATCACACCACTTATTTATCTATCTATCTATGGGCTTAGGTTCCTAATTTTTGTCCCCTACCTCCGGCTTTAATTTCTCTGTGCCTCACTTACCTCTCTCTCCAATGGATAAAAACTCTTCTTACCTACCTACCTCACTGGGGTATCGGGTGGCCTCGCTGCCATATGCAAGCTCCAACGATATATTTGGATGTGGGGCAGCAGCTTAGATCTATGGAAATCAGAGATGGAGCAATACGCACCTTGCTTGAACCTCCTGTTCAGTGCGTTGGAAGATGCATTCCTTAGGGTTTGTCTACGCAGCGCAGTGATGTGCACTTCTCTAGAACTCATACTTCCTGTGTGCGGGTTGCTGTGCCGTGTAAACCAGCCTTAAGAGGGGACCTAATCAGGGCCAGCTCTACTGTTTTTGCTGCCCCAAGCAGCGAGCCGAATTGCTGACGCTGACAGCAGGGGCAGTGCCATTAGGGTTGCATGCGCGTTTCTGCAGTGGCGGCAATTCGGCAGCAGCTGCTGTCTTCAGCCGGAAAACAGAAGCTGCACCACTGCAGACAGGTGAACATAGAAGCTGCTGCCACGGAAAAACATGAGATGCCCTAATGGCACCCAGACTGCCCCTGCCATCCGCGCCGGCACTTCGGTGCGCTGCTTGGGGCCAAAAACACACGGACTGCCGCCCCTTGCAGATTGCCGCCTGAAGCACCTGCTTGGAGTGCTTGTGCCTGGAGCTGGCCCTGGACTTAATGCAGGGATGTCAGACTCATTCTGTCCCAAGGCCTGAATTACCCTTTTGGTCAGAGGTCACAGCAGAGAGGCAGATGGCAGCAGAAGGTGACTGACAGTCAGCTGGCGAGGTGGCCATAGGAGAGGGATGAGCGGCGGGGCGGTCAGCCAGCACAAGTGCTCAGATTGCAGAGTGAGCAAGGTGCCTTCTTCCCCAGGTGGGAGGTGAACTCACACAGATGCACCTTTGAACGTGGGGCCTCACTGAGCCAGGACAACCACTATGAGTGGGGTATGGTGAGGGGAGCAGAGAAGGGCACAGAACAAGGAACTTTTGGTTGTAGAACTCAAGAACATGAGGCAGTGCCCCAAGCACTCTGGGGTGGGTGTCCTCCTCACAGTTTTAGGTTTATGAATCCTGCTTGTGGCATTTTCCCTAATTAACGCCGAGTTACTTCCCTCCTTTCATTCAAATATTCTTTTCTACACTCAGACTCTGTGCTTACGAGAGGGGAAGTTATGCCTCTTAGAGGCGCCCAGGGGTGGCGTGTAATTTTCCCAAGTTACTCGGTGGAGGCTCGAGCTGGTTTTGTGTTGTATTGTCGAAAAGGAACCCCTAGGTATTGAACCCGGCCCCTGTTGTTGCTGGCGGCCCCTGGAAGAAGGGTTACAGATGATAGGCTGTTTGAGCATCCACATGAGGGATGAAATTGACCTCTGTGCAGGGGACCAGTACAGGGCTTATCCACTACTTAACATCCTCAGAAGAGGACTTAATCCCCACATAAACCTTGTGCTGGGCTTTGCACAGAGACAAAATCACTGTAGAGGAGCTGTAAGAAAAATGGCCACAGATCCACCTGTCATAAGGAGCTGTCAACGGGGAATGGAAGCTCTGTCCTTGCAGCATTTTCCAGAGATGGTATTAACCACAAAAGCCTTTGATGGTTATGAGTATTTAACCAGATGCCTCCTGGGTTTTTCTTTAGAAATACTCGGTGACTGTGTGTTTCTCCCTCTTGGCTTGAAAGAATGAATGGGCAAACACATGTATTAAAACATTATGGTGTTTACAGCCCAGCTTCCGGAAAAGGAAACAACCATACCCACTCCTTTAATTCTGGCAGGCCTTGTTAAGGGTGTGCCCATATTTTAGTTCTTGACACTAGGATCCTTCCTTTCCTTTCTTACATGCTTTGAGAAGCAGTGAAATAGGCACGCTGACCATTAAAGTCTCACCACTGCATCTGCATCCAGTGAAATGGACGGGGTAGTTCACACTTCACAGCTATTGTTTCAGGCTCTCTGCAAATTCAGATGAGTTCGCTTGGGTCACATTTTGAAGCTTTTCTCCGCAACCATAATAGTTAGAGACTAACTTTTTCTTTTAAACAAAAGCTGAGATTCTGGAAAACAGCTGAAAGTCTGTCAGAGCCTCCCCTGGCAGCTAGAGCATCACACCTTCAAGAGGACACAGCCTATGCTTTGGATAATGCTGATATGGGTTACACTAAAGTACAGTTTTTCTTCGGGACTGATAACTTGGAAGCTAGTGCTCTATGTTACTATATCTTCTCTCCCCCTCTTTGTCTGCCACCTTATAACTAAGCATTAAAGGGTAACATCGACCCCTGTTCAGAGAGCTTGCACAGGGCCCATGTAGCACTTGTCTTATGCCCTAAAGAGGTTTGAAATCTGGCTCCACATTTCTGTGCTCTCCAATTGCTAATATTTAACTATTTCCCCTATATTATTAACCTTCAGGCTTTGAGCTTTAGGAATCTGTGTTTGCTTTTACAACCATTTGCAACAGAGCTTTCCCCTGCTGCCTTCCAAATGGAGGCACTTTGAAAACAAACAAAACCCTCCTTGCTTGGCAAACTGTCCTTGACTTCGTTGTGAGTTTTCTCTATGTCACAACGGCTGAGGAAGACCTAAAGGGCAGCTACCAGAAGAGCCATCCTGTAGTACTGCCACCTTCTCACCCCTCTGCTCTTCTTGCTTCAAGTTCTTACTGAGCTCATTGCTGATTGCCAGGGGCTTGGTCCTCCACTGATGTAACCCGTCATGACTCCCACGGAGCAGTGCTGCTTTAAACCGACCCAGGCTCTGGCCCAGTAATTGCTTGCTATCTTGGGTACCCCTACTAGCGCCAGGAGAGGGAGCTGGATTCATTCCGCCTCATGCATCAGCCATAAAATTGCCATGGCATTTCAGCTGCAATGTCTATTACCGGGTGTGATGGGAGAGGCAGAAAGACACAGGGGTAGATTCACGTCTGAGCACTGAGACAGGGGAGATGCTGTTTGTACACTCCTATTCAGCAGCTACAGGCTGAGGAAACTCCAAGGGCTGCCCTAGGAGGTGCCTTTGCTTCATTGGCCTCTTTGGGGCTTTGCAAGGGTGCAGGTCCATTGCAGCCATGCCCCTCCCTTCCTCCTCCCGTCCACTTCTGCCTTGGAACACCCCTGTGATGAATATTGCAATCCCATGCAGCATGTTTGGGGACTGCATTGTGTTAAGTGTATGGATCACTGTGGGCCAGGGATTGTGTGCAACTGCGGGGGGAGGGTTACCCCAGCTCCTCCAGGAACCAGAAGCAGTGGGGGGTGATTCAGGTAAACACCTCCAAGAGAGGCACTTCCACCGTCCACTCCCACCCCCCAGGAGGCTCATACAGACTGGCTCAAACAGGATTTTCAAAAGACCAGCAGACAAAGAGAGGGCTTTGGCTATAAAAAGGCTGAGATTAAACTGACTCAGGGCCTTCTTTCTGAGCCAGCAAACGGACAGGACCTTCTGTCTAAGCGGGCCCCCAATCTTGCAGAAGGACTGGGGAAACATTGGCCTACTAGAGCCCCATAAGACTGTTGGGTGATTCCTGTTATGCTTAGTGTGTGTTTACATCTGTTGCTTTTGATGTTTTCTCTGTAATGCCTTTATCTTACAAATAAAGGTGCTGGCTTAGAAAGAGCTTGGTGGTAACTTGTAACTGCTGGCAATACTCTGGTCATAGTCCTCGGAGAGACAGCAACACACCAGTGCTGGCCTTTAGGCAGACTGACTCGCTGGGGTTATGAAGTGTAAGGTAGGGAGCTGTGAAGCCTTAAAACTCCCATCAGAAGGGAGAGAGATAGGGGTCTCCACACAAGAGAAGTGACAGCTCAGAACTGGGAACCTTAGTGGGTGCCCTCAAGGCACCATGAAGGTACAATACAAATGCAGTTACCCTTGACATTATGACAATACCCAGATTTGCAGCAAAGGCAGTGAAGGGCCTAGGAGGGATAGAAACTTTCTGCCTTGAGGGGTATTCCCCAGGTTGAACTATGCCCGCCTGATGCCACCCTTGCACCAGCCTTACTGTCAGCCCAAGACACATCTTTATAGAAAGGGGTTCCCCTGAACGCTGCTAGATCTCAGACACCTGAGATGAGTTTCTCAAGGTGGGACACTGGCTTGGTCATGAGGTTACTGGGGCCACTTGTATAAGCCTGATACTATCACAGCCAAACTGGGATTGCTGGTCACCGGGTCTTTGTTGCTGCCAGTACTTTAAGAAGGGGCTGCTGCAATTATTTCCCTCCCTGCTTTACAAAAAGGCCCAGGTCCCGGGGGTACATGTACCACTGAGAGGAGAGGTAAGTGACTGGGGAAACCTATTCATTCGTTTTCCTTTCTCATAACCAGGGAGGAAGGTTGCATCTCTGAGAAAACAAACTGATATCAAGTGTCGTTCACTGGATACGTTTACATTTTCCCCCCCCAAAAAATTGTGGATCACAGATAGGATGTGGATACAAATTTTGTATCCGCACAAGGCTCTAGAGATATTCACTCTGCTGTGGCCCATACTGTAACTGTCTATGGATAAACGGAGCATTTCACTGTCTAGGCCTCTCTCTCTCCTTGTTCACCAGCATTAAGCGTTTAATGTATTCATATTTCAATTAAATAACATTTTAGAAGCTGAAAAGCAAACTCTGCCCATTCTCTTCTCAGTAGGTTCAGAAACAGCCAGAAAGTCCCTTAGTACTTTTTCCTGAATTAACGAACAATATTAGGCATGTAGTCTAGCAGGAGACTGGAGTTTCCTACAAGCAAACCTAACAGGTCTTTAATCTATTGTTTCCTTCGCACCCTGCTGTGCCCTAAGTTTTGTTTGCTTTGTCACTCAGTCTCTTCACATACTGAGCTAGTGACTTGATGCCAATGAAAGGTATTGTCCTTTGTGCCAAGAGGGGAAATTCTGCAGAGGAAGATGTTAAGATCATTATTAGGATTGCATTCTAAAGTCATCATTCAATCTCCTTCTTGTTCTTCACATTTCAGACTTTTTCCTTCAGGCTTTGCAGGTTTTAACTCTCGGAGTGAATGTGAGAATTTTTCACCACTGGGGGAATAAATGATCAAATCCTTAAAGTTACAAAGATTTTTTTAATGACTTAGGGGAAATGTGGTGAGAATCTGAAACATTTGTTTCCATACTTCTTTCTTCAAAATCAAATTATCATTCAAGGTTTGGTAGGGACATAATATGTTTTGTGCAGCAGGAGATGAATCTATTAGAGATGTATGGTAGAGTGTTTAAAGGGTATTTCAGGATGCTCATGGGTCAGATTTATGGTTGATTTTGGAATGAATACAGATGCAATCTTTTCGGTTGACTGGCTGGGATCTACCCGTTAAAGGCCCCGGAACCTTTGTTGCTCATTGCAAAAAATGATCAATACAGAAGTTCAAAAGCTAACAGTACTGTGACCCGGGCTGTCTTCCTACAGCTATGAGAGAATTATAGAGCAGGTCTATGAACCATCACTAGGTTGGTAACTCAGTTGCCTGGGCCTTCTCAGATCTGGAACCCTGACATCTGGGCAGTGATACTGGACGCAATAATTGTATTGTCGATTGAAAAGTTGTGAGTCACCTTATCTAATCATTTCCAGTGTTTTTAAGGCTCGCTGTTTTATTTCCATTGTTGCCACAGGAAGTAGCCACAGAGCCAGCATAGTGATCACAGTGAAGTACTAAGTGAGATTAACTGAGCTTGTCAACATTTTTTGAATTTCAATACATTTTTTCATAGGAAAAACTTAATTCTGCTAGGAAAAAAATCATCAGATTTTGGGAGGTTTCTCACTGGCTCTATAGCTGACTGAAATTTTCCAGTTTTTTTAAAAATTTCATATAAATTGAAAAAAAAGGCTGTGAAATTTGTAACTTTTTTTCTATTGGCTTTACACATTAATGACAACATTATTACTTCTTTCCAGCCTTGCTCCTTGGTACCAATGCACCATGCCTTCCTCTAAGAAATGCAACCCTAGGAAATTAAAACTTAGAGGGTGGCTATTTTTTTTTTTTATATCTAGAATATGAAAATGCAGCAACAAGTGGTAGGCTAAGAGTTTCTTTTTTCCTAGGCATTAGCTAATGACTGATGCTCTGCAGAAGTGTTTGTCTTGTACATGTAAAGTTCTAAACTGTGCTTTGATTGTACTGTAGTATCAGAGGGGCAAAGCTTCCTCATAAAGAACATCCGGCTGGAAAAGTGCATGCAGGTCGCTCAACAGGAGAGCGACCAGATCAGCCTGGCTGATTGCAAGCTGCATGCCCAGCAGCAGCAATGGAGGTGGGACCCCAGAACAAAGTCCATCGTCAGCCTTAAAACCAAACAGTGCCTGACCATCCAGAAGCCGCAGGAGTTCGCATCAGCCTACCTGGAGTCATGTGGGGACAGGGAGCGCCAAATGTGGGCTTGCAGCAAGAAGGGACACTTGACCTTGCACGGCCTGGGCTTGCATCTCAACACGAAGCCAGGCCACAGGGTCTTTGTGTCCCGGAAGAAAGACAAGTTCAGCAAGTGGAAGACCCTGTCAGATGAAACCATCTGTGCTGTCAGCCCCACAGTGGCTACGAGGCTTGGTGACCCGATGCAGGAAGCTGTAGCTGCGTTGGTGGGGGTTCACAAAAGTAAGAAGAGGTGGATTTAACCATTAGCAACCCAATTACTCTTTGGGATCCATCACCTAGAATCCATCTAACACCTGACTTAACAGGCTGGTAGTTCATGTAAAATCATTATCATGCATGATTGCTCTGGCCCTGGTCTTGTGAGATACTGAGAAGCTTTAGGGACATCCCAAACACCCTCAGCTACCATTGATTCCAGGGCAAATGACAGGTGCTCAGCACTTCACAGGTTTGCGTCCCTATATATCAACATATAAAACTAGTGATGAGCAAACCTCTAAAGGTTTCTGACAACCCTGCTTGTCAGTTCTGCCTTGCTACATAGTTTAAAACCTATTTGGGAGATGAGCATGTTATAGTTTGTAATATTCTCTGAATCGCCTGAAACTTTGGGGTTTGCTAAAAGTAGGGTGGCCGGTTCATTAAAGTCAGGCTTTCATTCGTGGGATTTGTGATACTTCCTACTAGTGGATGGGCCCTAATATCTCAGACTAACTACCTCCTCTATCATCACACTCCTACTCTGAATTGATCAGAAAAACATTTTTTTTAAGTTATCTGCATTATTGAGAGGCTGTTTAAAAAAAAGGAAAGGAAAAGAAAGCTTGATTCAATTTTCAGAGCAGTAGACTGCTGAGAATTCTCTTTCTCTGTTCAGTTCCAACCAGTTCACTCATCCCTCATGAAATCGCCCATCTTTCCTCACCCTTGTGATCTGCTGACCACAATCATCTAATCTGATCTTCTTATATTGCAAACCACCACACCCTAACCCCAGCAAGGAAGGGGAAGAAGTAGAAGTTGATATTGCTCATTGTGAAGCTCTTGGGAGTACTCAGGGTTCTGAGGCACCTCACCACTACCTGCCCTTAGCATGAAGCAGTTCTGCCTCATGCCTGCTGTGGCACAGTTCCCTAAAACCAACAGCCTTTGGCCACCAACAAGCTCTGCTTTCCAGGTCTCCACAGGTCTCTCTGTGTAGGCTAGTGACAGACACACACCAGCCCCTTCTATCGGCATCCCCCTCTGTAGCATCCAGCCCATCACTGGACACTCACAGGACTTACCAGGAGAACGTAAGAACGGCCATACTGGGTCAGACCAAAGGTCCATCAAGCTCAGTATCCTGTCCTCTGACAGTGGCCAATGGCCGGTGCCTCAAAGGGAATGAACAGGTAGCTAAACATCAAGTGATCCATCCCCTGTCGCCCATTCCCAGCTTCTGGAAAAGAGAGGCTAGGGACGCCATTCTTGCCCATCCTGGCTAATAGGCACTGAAGGACCTATCCTCCACGAATCTATCTAGCTCCCTCCTGAGTATTGGCCTTCACAACTGTCTCTGGCCAGGAGTTCCAGAGGTTGACAGTGAGTTGCTTGAAAAAAAATACTGTCTTGTGTTTGTTTTAAACTTGCTACCTATTAATTTCATTTGGTGGCCCCTTGTTCTTGTATTATGAGGAGTAAATAACACTTCCTTATTTACTTTCTCTATACCACTCATGATTTTATAGACCTCTTTTCCAAGCTGAAAAGTCCTAGTCTTATTAATCTCTCCTCATACGGAAGCCATTCTATACCCCTAATCATTTTTGTTGCCCTTTTCTGAACTGTTTCCAATTCCAATATAACTTTTTTGAGATGGGGCAACCACATCTGCATGCAGTATTCAAGGTGTGGGCATACCATGCACTCCAGTGATAGGACAAATGCCTGCAGTTCTGTCTTCAGCGTTTACCCATGCTGACATCACATTCTTATGTTAACTGGGAATCCAAATATAGCTCCCATTGTGTTTGGCTTACAATGCTTAATTTTAATTTGGAAACAGGGATAAGTGAACATGCTTTGTCTGGCAGAAAAACCTGTTTGTCAACTGTGCCTCGTTCCATAGTTTAAAACATATTTTTAGTAGCCCATAGAACTCCTTATATAGTGTCAGTACATACATTCAAAAGCTATAATAATGACTGGTGTGTCATCAGCTTTAATTTGATACCTTACAGGACACTTTTTGGATAAATACTATGGAAGGCATGTGTTAGGTGTAGTGAATTTTTCAGGCCTGACAAGAGTTGCTGATACAGAGTAGTTGGCATTGAGGGGCTTTTAGGGTCACACATGATTCCAGAATTGGGAAGTAACCAATTAAAAGTCACTTATGTTCGAAAATGAGAATAGTGCGAGGAGGTTGGTTGTTTCAATATTGCCAACCCCAGATGTTCAAACCTCATGCTGGGCCCTCCAAAATAATGAGATTACCTTTGAAATCATGATATTTCAAACTGATCTTTTTGGGGGTCTCCTTATTTGCCTTCCAGTTTTGGGGCCCTTAGGGTGCCTTTATGTCACGTTTTCAAGCCTTTTTCAATCATGAGAAACTTACTTTATGTTAAAAAAAAATGAAGGCTGAGGTTACATGATTCCACATAACGGAACTTTAAGACAAATACCAGAAATCAAGAGACTTGTGATGAAGTCGCAAGAGCTGGCAAATGGTTTCGGGAGAGTTTTCTTTTTGATTTCAAATGAAGTGTAATCTACTGGGTATGAGTTCATAGCTCTGTCCCTGGTCCTACCTCAGGGAGCTGGGCAGTGCAGCTCATGTGGTAGTCACAGTTAATTTCTAAGAAGGAAAAACTAGTCTAGAATACAGAGCCAGCCTGCCAAGGAGCTAGAAAAATCTTTTTGGGTCCTTTGGCATCACCATTCTTACTAGATACTGAAGACGATATGGTCTGCTGGCCTGAGCGCTGGTCTGAGAGCCAGGAACATCTGGGTTCTAAATCTAACTGCTCTAGTACCTTTGGGCAAGTCAGCTTCCCTGTGCTTCAATTTCCTCATCTGTAAAATGGGAGCAACACTTTTAAGTGACTGTTGCCATCTTAGTAATAAAAGTTAGAACAAGTTAGACAAACACCTATCAGGGTGGTCGAGCTAATACTTAGTCCTGCCTCGGTGCTGGGGACTGGACTAAATGATCTGCCTAGGTCCCTTCCAGTCCTACGTTTCTATGATTTGGTGCTTTCACTAGTTCTAATGTCTAAACTCTAAGATAGCTCCCAGCAATAGATATCGGATGATGGTAGCGTTTCCAGGACCTTTAGTTAATTAGCCAGCTCACCATCCAATCAGATTCCTCCTTCCTTTCAGCCCATTTGGGTTATAAACTGGGAGATGGGTTCATGGCAAGAACATTTCCCTTACAAAGTTGTCTACAGACTTAAACACCTGGAGATCACATCCGTTCCCTACTCTTCAGCTCCAGGGACCACAAAAGGATTGGGACATGCAGTGAATGGTCCAGTGCTTTCTGTAAGTGACCCATGTAATGGAGTTCCCCCCCTCAATCCCTTAAGGACACTATTTCACTGTCACAAGGTTTTTCCTGATATTAAAGCTTCACTCTTCTCTCGGGTTGTTTGAGTTGCTTGGTAAATTAGTCCCTTGCTCCCCACAATCCCTTTACTTTCTCCAAGACTAAGACCAGCTGGACCCCACAGCTCTTCATTCAGACAATGAAGCTGTTGCCCCTGGAGTGCAGGTCTCCTTTTATTCCCTACACTGTTTGGTGTAATAGCATCACTCCTGGTTATACACACTGTGAATTCTCCAGAGAGGCTGGCATGACATCTCTGCTCCCACAGCAGCATCTAATGGAACGATTGTATCCCAGAGGCAGGGGACCTCCTCTCCTTCTGCTACCCAATCTAGACAGATGATCAAGAACAGGGGAAGGGGGCTCTGATTTGCCACTAACATAAAGGGTCTACCCTTGCAGTGCCAAGGTCAGTATGCTAGTCATGTACCCCTAGACCATCCAAAATAACTCCCCTAGTCTTTGGTGCTTAGAGCTTTCAGATACTTAATCACCAGCATTTGATAACTGAAAAGCTTGTGCCTACTTCATTTGTCAGTAATGCTCATAACAACATATCCTATCATTTAATATCCATTTGGCCATGTCCAGTCATTTAACATGTCAGGAAGACATGTGGGTGTATCTCAGCTCTGACTCTGCCTGCACCCTCCGTTGTGCTTCAGCTTTTAACTGTTTGTTTGGATCGTGCTCATCCTCCTTAGACTGGATGTTCCTCAGAACAGGGACCTTGTCTAACCCCACGGGCCAAATGCTGCCCTGACCACCGGTCTGATCTTGCAAGCTGCTGAGTGCTCTCAGTTTGAAATTCATGAAAATTGAGGGCCCCACTGGATCAGGCCCTTGCGAATCATGCAGTCTAAACTACCTCAGGGAGGCTGCAGGAGAAATAAGCCAGGGCAGGCTTTGTCCCAGTGTGGTTTGCTGAGGGACATGCAAGCCCATGGTGCTGTATCATGAATAAACAATAACTGTCTGCATCTTTGTTTTCTCTTTCTAAGCTAAAACCATCAGTTCCTCTGCAAAGATCCACACCAGCTCCAGGGGCTCTCTGATGGAGTTGCCTGCCTCCACGTTGGCTGAGTTTAACAGCACAGTTCCTCCACCACGGAGCGACCAGATGCTTCTAGCAATGGAGGAGGGTGGGTGATTTGCTCTCTTGAATGCACGTGTCTGAAGCGCAGCAGAGGCTGTAGTTTGGTCCCTGTCACGTCACACCGCTGTGACGCTTGTCTGGGCAGTGGGAAGCAGTGTACTGATGTGGGGCTCTGGCTGCCCCAGATGTGCTAGAGTCAGAATGAGAGTGGCGCACAGCCATTCATAGCACCCTAGCGCTACAGCCGGGCTCCCAAGCTCTTCCCACCCTGATAGCAAGGGGTCCTGCAAGTAACGCGTAGCCATAAAGAGAAAGGATAATGCAGTGCAATGCTCCCCCCTGTTCAGCAGTACAGCCCACTAATGTGTGTGTCTCTGCTCCTTCCCCACCCCCACAGAAGTATCTGGCCAATTTAAAAATCAACCTGGACACCGAGGGAAAGGTGCTGGGGCCAGGCCTACAGGTATGTTGAAACAACCAATGAGAAAAGGGAAAAGACAGGGTGGAGTGTGGGTACCAACGTCTCTTCCTCTCCCTGCAAATAGGAAACTGATCCTGTGGGATATGCCCCCCACCCCACTTGGTGCTATCTGATGCTGATGCTGCTCAGTGCTCCAGAAAGAACTAAAGCACCCCCCTTCATCCAACTGCCTGCAGTATGCCCTGGGGGGAGAAATTCCTCCTGGGGATCAGCTGCACCCCCAGCATGGGAGTAAGAGTTACCGTGATTGAGCGCTGAATCCCACTCCACCCTGAGCTTACTGTTGATATCCAACAGTTGCTGTCCCTTGCTCCTGCTACCCTTTGCATCCCAGAACTCTGGATTGCAGGGCAGAGAATTCTGAATATTCATTACCCGCTGAGAAAGTGGGGGAACCTGCCAAGGACAGGCTGTAAAAATGCAGCCGTGAGCATATGGCAAAACTGACCCATGACCCCATGAACAAGGAGACCACTCATAAGTCACCTCCCCCACCCACATCCTCTGCAACTCTTGATGAGGCTCTAACGGTCCATTTTAGTCTGGAGCAATATGACAGAATAACACAGCAAAGGGGTTAAGTGAGGAAAATGTGTATAATTGTGCAATTTGATTCCATTTCAGCCACCAAGTGGAAGACAGCCATGCTAGTCCTCAGCCCCTTCGCATTTATACTGGGGCTGATTATACTGACTCTGAATGTTCGTTACAACAAGTACGTGGGATGAAGTTTCTCCCTTAGCTGCTTTCCTGTTGTCACAGCTGTGCAGTTAAAGGCCTGAAAGCCACACATGTACTAGCATGTAATCTTCAGGCCACATGCAGGCTCTCAAGTCCTGTTACTATGTCCCCACCCCTTCCCATCCCCATCTCTGAAAGTTTTGTCCGTGTTCTGGTCATCTCTCCCCTTTGACTATTGTAGAACCTCGGAGTTACAAACACCTCAGGAATGGAGGTTGTTCATAACTCTGAACAAAATGTTATGGATGTCCTCTGAAAAATTTACAACTGAACAATTGACTTAATACAGCGTTGAAACTTTACTGCGCAGAAGAAAAATGCTGCTTTTAACCATCTTAAATTAAATGAAACAAGCACAAAAACAGTTTCCTTCTCTTGTCAAATCTTTTTTTAAAGGGAAAGTTTAAGACAGTGCTGTATTGCACTTGCTTTTTCGTCGTCTCTGCTGCTGCCTGATTGCGTACTTCTGATTCCAAACGAGGTGTGCGATTGACTGATCAGTTCGTAACTCTGAGGTTCTACTGTATAATCGTCTCCTCTCTGGCCTCCTGCTGCTTCATCCCTCCAAAATGCAGCTGATAACGTCTTCTCCCTCATCCCTTTCAATCACATTATACCCAGAGAGGGGCAGGTCTGTGTGGGAAGCTTGCTGCTGCCGCCTACAGCATTCCTGTTCTGGGGATAAAGGATTCAGGCTCCAGGGCTGCTGATTCAGCTCTAAATTCACATGGGAAAACAAATGACAGGCAGATGCAATTACTAAATCTGTTGAGAAGGGCATTGCCCACCTTGGATATAAATGAAATTTTAGATGAAATAACTGATTTTTTGGTCCCACTTTTTTCTGTCCTCTTAGGAAGAAGAAGCTCTCTGCTCTGAAGAGCTACCCAGAGAGCTGCAGCAGAGCTGCCTTACAGGAGCAGTCTCCATTAATGGTGACAGCAGGCAGCTGGCAAAGCAGCACACCAGCCTCTCATTCCTCTTCCTTGCAGCATGGGGAAATACTGATTGAGTGGAAGGATGGGACCGTCACTCCCCTTTTTGATAAAGCTAACTTTTAGATGGGCTACCTCCCAACTAACTGAGCCCGTTGCTTCTATACTATAGTGCCCTCTGATAAAATACTCCCACTGGGAACAATCTATCCCTAGTGAATTTTCTTCAGTAGCCTAATGGTTTTGATAGAAACCAGCAAACACTGTTTAACACTTGAGAACCATCACATGATGCAGCACAAAGTTATAGCAGACAGGGCAGATTGTGTTCTGTTTGTTGAGGTGCATACAGGGCCGGCTCTAACCTTTTTTGCTGCCCCAAGCAAAAAAAAAAGAGCACCCCCCCGCCGTAACAGTCCCCCACCCCCCGAGTGTTGCCGAACCCCTCCCAAGCGCTGCGCCGCCCAAGTCCCCGCCCCTCCAAGCACCGTGCCGTCTAGATCCCACTCCCACCCCCCCCAAGCACCGCCCGGCCGAAACAGAAACAAAAACAAACAAAAAAACCCCTCCAGCGCCACCGGGCCAAAACAAAAACAAAACAAAACAAAAAACACCACCCGAGTGCCACCCCACCCCAAGATGCCACCCCAAGCACGTGCTTGGTCGGCTGATGCCTGGAGCCGGCCCTGGGTGCACAGTGCTTAAACTTTGTCCAGGGTTCTGATTTATTCTGTATGGAGACCCATATGTAACCACAGAGAGCCTGGCTGGCTGGTTCCTAATGTTCCTTGCCTTTTGCTTTCCTTTGGATTCTAGCACCACTGATCACAGAGGAAATGTTTATTCCTCCAAGTCAAATGGAAAGGTGAATACACAAATCTTGGTAGGGTTTGATTTGACTTCAAAGTGGAAACCTGGATCCCCGAGCCAGCTACGCACTCAAAAAACCGCTCAATGACTTTGGCCATAAGAGAATTTGTGACTTATCAGCTCTGCCTTCAGCAGCCAAAAACAAAATGACCATCCCTGACATTCTCCAGCCATTTGCTGAAGTTTCCCCCCCTAAAATATTAAGGAAGAACAGTTTCTTTTCTCTAAATAAACGACATTGAACGCCACCTTTCCATCCTGAACCATTGCGAACCAGTTGATGGCAGAGCAGCTGACTCACCAAGAGTTTTATATTCCTGGTCCACAACACTAATTTACAATTCTACAGCACTTTTCATCCCTCCAAATCACAAAGTACTTAATGAATGCTACATATGGAGTGCCATTAAAATGCAGCTACCAACCATGGCTTTAACTAATACAGCACTTTTTGTTTTGCCAATGGCTGTTCACTACTGTTGACTGGGTAGAATGGGTTACTTGAAAATGGCTCTGTATTCTGGTTTAATATATATTCTTGCACTTAAACAAAGCAATGTTTACATGGTGTTGGTTAAGCAGAAGCTGAAAAATAACCATGAAAATATGACTGTGAAACAGCACACATTATTAGTCATTTCTCTTGCTTTACTGATTTTCTTAAAAAAAAACAAAAACAACTTTGCTCTTTTATTGTTCTGCCTGTTACTAACACGACACCCTCCCTACCATGCTATTCATCACTCCCTGACATTTGGTTTGAAACGGTGTTCATAATAAAGTTGAGTTTAAAAAAATATCAGGAGAGTTGAAATCATTTCTCTTGCTAAGGCACAATACGCTGCTGTATCTGTGCAAATCATTCTTTAAAGATAAAATGGTCCCAATCCTACAAGGAGCTGAGTGCTCTCAATCTCTACTGATGTTAGTGGGAGCTAAAGGTGTTCAGTGGCTTAGCACCTTGGGAGATAAGGCCCACAGATAAGAATTAATTATAGCTCTCACTCTTTCTAGCTCTTGTGTACATAGCACTGCTAGCTATTGCATGGAATGCCAGATGTGCTCAACGGCAAGTGACCGCATTGCCCACTAGGGACTGCAACCCATAGGGAATATTAATACAGCTACTGGAGATTCAGCATTAGCTTAGATTTCTAGAGCAGAAGGTCCTCAGCTCAAAGTAGGCATAAACTCATTAGGCCACCAAGACCGAGTGTATAATATACCGCTGACCTTCAACGTGTGAGACATAGACCAAAATAAGAGACAACAAAAATAGCAGAGGGGGTTAGAAATTATCAGTTAAATTTTAGTCATCTCTAACAACTTCCATCCCAGGCTCTCAAAGCGCTTTGCAAACATTAAATGTACAAGGTAAGGAAATACAACTCATGGTACAGTTGGCAAAGATGAAACAACTTGCCCAAGTTACCAGGAGTCAGTGAAGCTGGGAATAGAGCCCAGCAGTTCTGACTACTGCTCTTCTGTTTGAAACGCAGAATCTAATTTTTGTAATTGTATTTTATTATTAAAATTCTCTGTATGCTCCCTTTCTCCATACCGTCCTTCTGGTGTCAGGAGAGGTCAAGGATTCGATTTTCAATAGGACCTGCAGCTGCTCAACACTTCTGACATTCAGGGCATAAGTGACCTGATAAAAGCAACAAGGGGAGGGATAGTCAGTGCAGGTATTTGATCTCAGAGCTCTCTGGTTCATGCTTAGATCAGACCATGCTTCTTTATGTGAGCTAGGGTAATCTAGGGGAGTAAAAGCACAAGCTTCACAGAAGCTCAGAGTATCTTAACTCCACATAGCAGGTTGGTATAAAAGTTACATTTCTGCACAACCCTCGTTTTATTCTTGTTAAAAGAGCAGCCCAGGTTTCTTTTAAAAATCCCCATTTTCCCCCATGGAAGTATTTATGCTTTGGAACAGAGAAACTGATGCACAGCTCTGAGTGCTGCCTGCATCTCCTTATACTCAGCGCATTTGCAGGCCTCTTCCAGCTTCAGCCAACGAAAAGCCTGATGCTCATCTGAGAGCTTGATCTCTGTGTTACAGTCGTTCATTTCTGCCAGCCAGTAGATGACTGTTTTGGGTTTGCTGCTGACAGTGTATTGCAGTTCCTTCTTAAACCCTTCAATGAGGGTGAACTGACTGGAATTGAGTCCCGCCTCTTCCTGTGTCTCCCGCAGGGCTGTCTGCAGGTCATCTTCACCTGGATCCACATGGCCTGCCCAGGGAGGGGAGAAAAATAAGTCTCTGAAAAGAAAACTGGCTGTTCAGATTGTGTTCGTTCGATTAGCAATAGGGAAAACACATATGTAGTATCTGATTTGCCATGAAGAACAGCTCATGTGTCCTGTTGTTTAGACCCATTTGCATTCAAGATTGGAGAACACACATTGCATTTCAAACCTATTTATGTCCATCTCAAGGGCTTTAGAATTAGGGTTCATCCCACGTATGCTGACACTGCCAATCAGCATCCAGTGCCCTATATGTGCCAGAAATCTGGTCCCAGTTATTCTCCTCCTTTCCGGTTCTGTGTTCCTATTGGAGCCCTGCACACCTGCAAAGCCCCAGATGAAGAGACCATATTTCTGACTAAGCAGAACAGGATTCATTAACGCTGTGCCTTAAGTGGCTTAGGGCCTGATTCTGCACCTTTTAATCAAGCAAGCAAGCCCATCAAAGTCAGTGGGATGTCACACATGAATACAAACTACTCAACAAAAGGGATGCATAAGCAGGCCTCCAGGAACCAGAATAAGGAAGTCAACAAGCCTGATGCTCATGAAGGGCAGCACCAAGCACTTGATCGTCAGTGTTCATCATTGTTTTATATCAAAACACGAAAACTGCTGAGTAGTGAATCATAGAATATCAGGGTTGGAAGGGACCTCAAGAGGTCATCTAGTCCAACCCCCTACTCAAAGCAGGACCAACCCCCAACTAAATCATCCCAGTCAGGGCTTTGTCAAGCCTGACCTTAAAAACCTCTAAGGAAGGAGATTCCACCACCTCTCTAGGTAACCCATTCCAGTGCTTCACCACCCTCCTAGTGAAAAAGTTTTCCTAATATCCAACCTAAACCTCCCCACTGCAACTTGAGACCATTACTCCTTGTTCTGTCATCCTCTACCACTGAGAACCTCCTAGATTCATCCTCTTTGGAACCCCCTTTCAGGTAGTTGAAAGCAGCTATCACGTTCCCCCCTCACTCTTCTCTTTTGCAGACTAAATAAATAAAACTAGGCTTCCCTTCCTGCCCAGGGCATCTAAGCAGTCAGCCACCAATACTGCGTCAGAGACTAGCAAAAAGGGGACTGATGAAGGAAGAAGGCTGCTATATCATCTTATGAGATGTCACAAGCCACGCTGATCTGGACAAGGTCGATAGAGGTCTTTCACCCAAGTAAGGAACACTGGTTTCATGGGTCAGTAGGACATGCTCTTTCCTCTGAATCAGTAGTGACCCATTGGCCTGCTAGGGCACTGTGCGCAGGAAGTGCCATCTTTCATCCGAAATATAAAAGGGAGGTTCCTGATCATTAACAACCACCTGGCATTTTTAATAAGAGAAAGATGCTAGTCCATGTCCTGGATCCAACATTGGTAGATTATGCCTACCTACATTTCCCCAGGCAGTTTGAATCAGATTTGGCATTCTTCTTCACGTCTTGTCCCAACATTTTTTGTAAGTTGATACAAAATAATTATTATTTTGTGGGAGATTTAGGTTGGATATTAGGAAAACCTTCTTCACTAGGAAGGTGGTGAAGCACTGGGATGGGTCACCTAGGGAGGTGGTGGAATCTCCTTCCTTAGAGGTTTTTAAGGTCAGGCTTGACAAAGCCCTGGCTGGGATGATTTAGTTGGGGATTGGTCCTGCTTTGAGCAGGGGGTTGGACTAGATCCCTCCTGACGTCCCTTCCAACCCTGATATTCTATGATTATTAGTGTAGCTCTGCACTATTCAGGAGGAGTTGTGGTTCACCTCCCCTACATGTGGCTCCGTTTCAGTGGTGAATCAAGAGATTACGAAAACTATCCACATACACACACAATTAGTAATGTTTCTAAAGTGGTTTGGATGGAAGCTGCTGGGTAGCTGTACGACTAATATCAAATTAAAGAGACCAATGTCGCTGCAATGGGATGACAGTACTGCGGCATGTAGCAGCTTGGAGTAAGGTTATTTCTCATTCCCTCTCCAAGCCGTCCCTCCAGCCAGCCGTGTTACTATTCTAGTTCTCTCCATTCACTCTGGATTCCTCAGGATCACAATCACCATTTCAAGCAGGGATAAATATATCATTCCCAAGTTGTTTTTACTTTCCCTGAGAAAAGCCAGATTTAGTTTTCTCATGAAAATTCCAGACAGGGATATAAATAGAACAAACCAGGCAAGGGCTCAGAAAAGCACATGCAACTGGGAGTCAAAGTAACTTTCAGAAGGAAAACAATATAAAGGGCTCAGTTCACTCATGGTGTAACTCGACTGGTTTCAACACAGGGCTGTAATGGGATGTGCAGCCTCCCAGCCACCTATAGAGGGAAAGACTTATTTTATACCACTATTCATAACTGCAAATCTAGGATCAGCAAGGGCTCAAACAGGCTCCCAGTAGTGGGCACCAACTTGATAATCTGATGGCAGACATCCTCCAGAAAGACAGAGGTTGACATACCAACTTCTCTAATCATTTCCCTCTCCCTATCAGCACGACCTCAATTTTATTTAAGTTGAAACACTGCCTTATATAAATTTGTTGAAGCCTAGATACCATGCTAATGGGTGTGTCAGTAAGCCAGATGCTCTTCATCGACCCTTCTTAAGTACCAGGGGCATATCGGCAATGACACCAACCACCCCAGCTAAGGCAACAGAGGAAGGTTATGGTGAAAGTAATGGTAAGACACTTGTGGCATTACCAGGAGTGAATATGCCTTTAGATCTGCTATAGAGACAGCTATAGGTTTTTTTGGTCCATACCTGATGATGGGAAAAGACAGAGACCCAGATCCTTAAAGGGAAATCAGTGAAAGTTAGGAGCCTAATACCTTGAGAATCTGGGCAAAAGTGCCTGTTTTGATCCTCCACCCCCCCATCTGCAGCCTTCAGTGTGACTGATCACAGGGTGTTGCGCACAACACCTGCAGAGCCCAGAACTGCCCTCAAGTGGCTCTGCTCTTTTTCCCCTGAGAGCACCAGAGACACGAGTGGGATCATTCTGCCTATGCCCCAAGATCTCTGCCATGTGTACTACAAGGTTCAGCACTCCTACCCCTCCCGTTAGGTATGCATGCAAGACGGCTATGGGGGATGTGGTACGGAAAGCATCACCTCCATGCAGTCCTGCTGTAGCATGAGGGTGAGCTTCAGATGGTACAACACGCAGTAGCCTGAGCAAGAAAGGCCAATGAGAGTACATGACACTGGGGCTCCCTGCTCTCCAATGACTCCTCATCTGAGACCTGATCCATTTCAAAGGTTAGGCTGTCATGCCATTAGGCTGTGGGAGGTCAGTTAGCTCTACATCTCTCTTTTCATCAGGTTCAGGCAACAGTGTCAGTTTTCTAAGTATTTAGCTGAATTTGGGACTCACATCAAAGGAGAGGTAGTTGATGCTGGTAGGCTAAGGGAAGCATCCGGAGACGATGAAGCAGAGCTCTGCCTGCCTTTCGGAATTTGGAAGTACAAAGTGATACTATGGGGCTTGGGGCTGAATAAGTTACTTTTAAAAGATCAAAAAACTGTTGTGGCTCAAAGTGGCTTTTCTACCCATGTGCTCTTGGCAAGATGGTTATGACTTTTTCTTTCAAATCTGGACTTTGCCACATTTATCCATGACTTCAGATTTTATCAATACCAATGTGCTCTAGTTATGCCTGAAGCCCATTCAACAACTGCAGATACTGCAGAACGCAATGGCTCCTTCACTTTGTATTCCAGGATCTGCAATGGATACCAGTTTGTTTCCAGATAAAATCAAAGATTGCCATAATGGTATGGACCTAAAAAGTCCTAAATGGTGTGGGTCCTGGCTATCTGAGGTGCCTCTATATCCCTCTGGGATACTGTGGCAGCTAGGATCAGCTGGAACACTTGTGACTAGCGGCAGGAGTTTCTTGATGAGGAACGCTCAGTCACGGAACTCTCTTTACACAGTGGATGGTCACAGTCCAGATTTGCTGGCTTTCTGGCACGCTGCAAATTCTACTTACCCATGTTTTTGGCTCAGAGGATACGGGGAGAGCTTTGCCTACCTTTTTCTTTGTATGGGGCAGAGTTGCACTGAGCTTATGCTACGAGATTGTTTTGGTTAGTGCACTGTACAAAATAAATATTTATCTAGGTGTGATGAGCACGTGCAACATTGTGTCTGGGATATCCAGAAACTATCAAGATGAGTTGAGGAAGTGGGAAGAGAGACTAAATCTGAAAGTTAAAAGTGATTTCTGTGTTGAATGCTCCCCACTGCCAGAGTCTGAGGGAGGTTCAACTAAATGCCTTCTCTGCCATTCACCATGAGTGATGAGTAAGGCTGCGATTTAGACACAGAGGTCAGGGCACTCATGGATTCCGTGACCTCTGTGATTTCTTTGGCTTCAACTGTCAGCAGCTGAAGCCAGGCTGGAGGCGGGACTATGCACCCCTGCCCTGCAGCTGTGGCTGGATCTGGGGCCGTGAGCTCCTGCCCCCAGCTTGCAGCTGGGGCTGGAGTTGAGGCTGTGTGCCCCTGCCCTGTGGCCTGCAGCAGGGGCTGCAGTGAGGGTCGTGTGCCCCCTTCCTCCCCCACCCTGGCTGGGGCTGTGCGCCTGTGGCTGGGGTTGAAGCTGGGACTACTTCTCTGCCCTGCAACTGTGGCCAGCTCCGGAGTAGGGGCTGTACGCCCCTGCTGTGGCTGAAACTGCTGGAGCATGGGCTGTGTCCCTGCTATGGCAGGGAGGCTTGGCAGTTTTCCCCCATACCCCGCAACAGGACTCCAGATGTCATTCCTCCCCCCGACCTAGCCCTGCCCCCTGGTTATTTTTAGTGAGAGCACAGACAGGTTACGGGCTCCTGTGAAATGTTGTTTACTGCCCATGACCTGTCCATGGCAAAAATCTTCACCTCAGTGATGAGCCTCTATGCTACACCCCAGGGTACTGCCAGTGCTTGCCTCCCATTTAGTTACGCACATTCTACTTGCCATAGAGACTGGGCTAATGCAAACCCAAGTCTGGCCATTGCCCAAGCTTCAATGCAGGATCAGGTGCATGCAGCTGAATAAACTGTGAGGGACACAGCTCTGGTGCTAATACAGTTAATTGTCCCAATTGCCACAAAAGACTGGAAGCCATTAGACTATTTGCCCTTAGAGGTCTTTACATTCTACAGTGTCTCTGGTTCTTGGATACAAGGAACATTAGTGCTGATCTCTGTTAGCGTTATTGGAACGAACATCACCTTTTGGTGGGGTCCAGTGATGCGTGCCATAGGATGTCTGCAGGAGAAGATATTCGATGTTGTCACTGACTTTAGAAGAAGGGGATCCTGCCTGTAGCCTCCTGTAGATTATCAAGCCACATGCTCTTAGAGCCATGGCCCTCCTACTACCTGCAATGAGAGCAAATACGACCGCAAGGATGAATCATTACAAACAGGAATAACAGCTCCGTAATGCAGCATCTACGGAGGCAACTGCACTCGAAGTGAAGTATAGGATGGGTAAAGCCCTTACTGAACCAGAAGTGAGGGGGAGACAGCTGATTTGCTAGACAAACTGTCAATTACCCAGGCAGTCAGGACGGGGGAAAACTTCCTTTCTCTGCAGGATTCTGGATAAGGACGCCCTCTGTAAAACTCCTGTCTCCATCTCAGCTACAGTCATAATTTTAGGACTGGTCATCTAGGGGAAGCTAGGCCTGTTATAAGAAATTGGGAGTACTCTGGATGGGTAAATGCACTGATATGATAGTATAGAAAGGTGTGTTTTGTCTGTTGGTTTTTTTTTCTGATTTAAAATATATTTTTGTTAAACTCCTCTGAACTGGCCCCTGGTGATTTGTTTGGACAACCATGCTACGGCGCTCTGCTAGAGTTCAGATGGACACCCCAAACTTCTCCATGATGTTTCTCTCCAGCATGCATGCAGACATGCACATAACAGTGTCAGTAGTTATAGTTACACCTCTGCTTATCAGGGTGAAAGCATATTCTCTTTCCTTTGCCTTGAAACCACCACGTCACAAACTACACAAAACCTGACACAAAAATCAAACAAGCTCAACTGGTTCCAGCTGTTTGAGCATGAAATCTTAGCAGTTGTTAACTACAAACCACAAAGAATACTGGAAGAGAAGAGAATAAAACAAAGGGAAGTCAATGATAAATATTCCATTTCTAAGTCTTCTATCCTCAGAGACTGCTTACACCTTAAAACGCACGGGAAGTAGCACAGTATTACACAAGCTATTTTCCAGATGTGATACAGCTTGCACAGGGCTGGCCAGCAAGTCAGTGGTAGAAGTGAGAAGGGGAAATCCAGTGGTCCAGGACCCCTGTTTCCATGGCTCTACCTACTAGGTTGTAATGTAAAAAGGCATAGTTGTATACAGAGGTGATACTGTTACCTCCATTTTACAGATGGGAAAATTAAGGCACAGAGAGGGGAAGTGACTTGTCCAGGAAGCTGTGGCAGTCCCAGGTTAGTATCCAGCTGTTCTGACTAACCAGTAGCAAGGCTGCTCCCCTACTGTTTAGTTGCTGTCAATATGCTGCAAGCTATGCCAGTATTTCCACCCATTGGTAAGGCACCTGTGGCAGGAGGGTAAGCAGCAAAGCTCTGAGATTTGTATGTATCCATTCTGGAGGAGCTGAAATCATTAGGAGTGATTCTATCTGCTCTTCAGGTCTGTTCCAATGCAAATCAATTATGTAAGATATTAGCACGATATCCTATAGACGCCTGGAAATTCCAAGCTTCAAGAGTATGGAAGCTAGACACGGGAATAACCTCCACTCTGAAGCCTGTCACCAATTCTCAGTTGCAAAGCACATCTGTGTCCAAGAAAACACGTCCAGCTGTGAGTTGTGCCTAGATAGCAGACACCAGCCCTGCTGGAAACAAGTGAAACCAGGACTAGCCCAGGTGTGTATTAACCTGCAACCATGTCCCCCACCGCCAGCTGGTTCATTCTAAACATCTACTCAGGATCTGCTCTTTGCACCCTATGTACATATTCATAGCTTTTAAGGCCAGAAGGAACCACTATATCATCTAGTGAGTCTGACCTCCTGTATAATACAGGCCAGAAAATCTCACCCAGCCATTTCTCCATCAAGCACACGTGGTTCTCAAGTCCCCTCACCAAACTTTTCAATGACAACTTAACACTACGTCTCTTCAACCTTCCGCTCATTCCTGTATTTCTCACAGAGCCAAGAAAAAGCAGTCAGCACATGAAGCAAATAATACTTGGCATTTCAAGAGTTCATCATCTACAGATATTAACTGATTCATCTTCCAGCCCTTCATGAGTAGGGCCTTACCAAATTCACTGCCATGAAAAATACGTCATGGACCATGAAATCTGGTCTTTTGTGTGCTTTTACCTTATACTACAGATTCATGGGGGACCAGCATTTCTCAAATTGGGGGTTCTGACCAGAAGGGAGTTGTGAGGGGTTACAAAGTTATTTGGGGGAGATGGGGGGTCACACTGCCTTCAGAGCTGGGCGGCCGAAGATCAGTGGCTGTTGGTGGAACATCCAGCTCTGAAGGCAGAGCCCCGCTAGCAGCAACACAGAACTAAGGGTGGCAATACCATACCATGCCGCTCTTACTTCTGCACTGCTGCCTTCAGTGTTGGATGGCAAGAGAGTGATGACTGCTGACCAAGGGCCCAGCTCTGAAAGCAGCAGTGGTACCATACTATCCTTACTTCTGTGGTGCTGCTGGTGGCGGCTCTGCCTTCAGAGCTGGGCCCCTGGTCAGCAGCTGCCACTCTCTGGCTGCCCAGCTCTGAATGCAGCAGCAGTGCAGAAGTAAGGGTAGCAGTACCACAAGCCTCCCTACAATAACCTTTCGACCCCCCCCCCCCCAACTCCTTTTTAGGTCAGAACGCCGACAATTACAGCACTGTGAAATTTCAGATTTAAATAACTGAAATCATAAAATTTACAATTTTTAAAATTCTATGACCGTGAAATCGACCAAACTGGACCATGAATTTGGTAGGGCCCCATCCATGAGGCAGCTAAGTGCTGTGATTCCTGTTTAACAAAGCACAGTAGAGAGACATCACTCTTTCTGGTGGAGCTGGCTGTATCGTTTGTGGGTCCCCAAAAACCCACTGGAGAATTAGGCAGGGAGCAGCCTCACCCTCTGCTACCACCAACTGCCAGCTGGCTCCTAGTATGCTGTGTTCTAACTTGAACCAAGGAGGTAATAGTGCTTGTTGGAGACACAGAGTTCAAGGCCACTTGGGTTGAGGCAGGGCATGAAACAGTGAGACATTTAGGTAGAGGTGGAGCAGCACACTCTGAGAAGTGGCTTGGCCTACTTGGCCAGGCCACTCCATTCAGGGAGGAATAGCATACATGGAGAAGAGAAGGAGCTGGGCTGCTGGAGGTTGAGTAGCAGATGCAGAAGGAAGAGGAGATCCAGGTTGCGCAGATCAAAGCAGAGTAATATCTACCCCTTCTATAGTGCTTTAACTAGTGCCAGGGTCAGCGGCAGAGCTGGGAAGAGAACTCAGCCAACGTGATCTTATTGTAATTCTTGTACTATGTGTCATGTTTTTTAAAGCCACGTGGAAATGTGAGACCCTCCATTTTCATTTAAAACTAAAAAATAAGTGTCTAATCCTGACTGTGGTGCAAAGCTTGAAAACATGACCCCTAGAGGCACAAATCCCAGAAGGCAAGTAAAAAGAACCCCAGCTGTATTGTGTTGTTAGAAATCTTGTTATGATTTTCAATCCCATAATTTTCTGGGGCCTGACTCATGATTTTTGAAAACGTGGGGTTGCAGCGCTAGTAATGCATGGAAGTGGTAGGATGGGATGGGGTCTGTAACTCTTCGGTCAGGGCAACGCAGCACATGCTGGGAAGAGGAGGGGTCTGGGTGCTCTGGGTGAGAGCAGTGCATGCACACTAGGAAACAAGGGGCGTGTGCGCCCTTCAGGCTGAACCAGGGCAGCGCACAGTGCAAAGCATGTGCTGGAGGTGGGACAGTAAACTGGGAATCGAGGGGCTGGGTCCACCCACTCCCACAATAGTGTTAGCTCCCCCCTCTCTCTCCCAATCAACCCCAAGGCCCCTCCTCTCCCCTAATCAACTCCAAGGCCCCCCTCTCTCCCCCCCCAATCAACCCCAAGGGCCCAATCACTCCCAGGGCCCCCTCTCCCCCCCAATCAACCCCAAGGCCCCTCCTCTCCCCTAATCAACCCCAAGGC
>NC_133774.1:5520443-5637338 GCF_003597395.2 Chelonoidis abingdonii
CCCTAACCCCGCCCTCCCCCCTAGCCGAGCCCGCCGTACCCCACTCCCGTCTCACCTGGCTGCCAGCTCCTGCTCTTCCGGGACAAAAGGAATCAGCGTTAAGGGGCAGGGCTGATACACACTGACACCAGCCTCAGCCAATCACACATGCAGAGAAGAGCCAATGGGAGGCTCGCTTTGGGACGCTGTGGCTGGGATTTGGCAGCTCGGGCGGCTCGTCACACACCTCTAGCTTTCGATTGGTCAGCGGGAAAAACTCCGCCCCTTCCTTTGCGTCCCATTCGCTTGTTCCGGACCTGGGCGGTGCCAATCTGGGCGCGAGCGTTCGAACTGGGCAGGCGGCGTTGCTATGGGGACGCGGCCTAGTCACGGCTGCCAGAGCCTGTGCAGGGCGGGAGTCACGAGTCTGCCGGGCTCTAGCCCCGGGGAGGGCGGGCGCGGTGCTGCTTGCAGGTAAGTAGCACGGGGGTTCATGGGGTCAGAGGGCAGCGGGGTCAGAGGGCGAGGGCACCCCAAGTGGGGGGGAGGTTAGGGTGCAGATGCCAAGGAGACGATGGGCCCAGTGGGCCCTGACCTGCCTTGGTCCTGGGCGTTACCATGGAGACAGCGGGAGCCGGGGGGCGCTGCCCATCCTCGATCCGAGCATGACGCACACAAGCATGTCAAATGGGGCCCCTTCTCTGGATCGCCTTGGCCATGGAGATGGTGGGTCCGGATGCCTGTCTGCATCCCAGCATTAGCAGGCATCTTATGGGTCCCCCTGAGCCGGTGAATGTCACCAGCGGGTCCCACACTGCCCCAGAGACCAGGAGGCCCAGATCTGCCCCTGCCCTTTCCCAGAACGGATGGCGCCATGGAGACTAGGAGGTGCCGCCCCATCTCAGAGAGACACAGAGTCCAAGGCCAGCAGCAACCACCAGATCAGCTTGTCTGACCCCTGCTTAGCACAGGCCACCCAGCTCCCGGCACTCGAAATGAGACCAAAGTATTATAGCATGCAGAAAACCAGAGTATAGGAGGGACTGAGGCACAGCAGCAGGGAAATGATGAAGTGAGATACACTCAGATACTCCCGGCAAGTGCCTGCGCCTACATGCTGCAGGGGAAGATGGGGGAGAAAAAAACCCAAGGTCACTGCCAGTCAGACCTGGAGGAAAATTGCGTCCCAGCATATGGTGATCAGTTAGCACTGATCTGAGCACTGCCAAAAAGGCGACGAGTCCCATCATGCATTGCCTCATTCTCATGTGAACATTGGTGCCTTATTTCACTGTGGATATTGCCTTGTGGAGACAGGATCTGAGCAGGTGCTGCCCCATCTTGATCTGAGCCTCACTGCAGAGATGATGGGTACCAGTGGGCACTGCCCCATCTCAGTCTGAGCTTTGCCAGGGAGGTGATAAGTCCTAGTGGATGCTCCCCATTGTCTGATTCAGTTTGAGTGTCACAAAGGATGTGACTACTGGACCCAGCTTGGAGTGCTCTGCCTTGATCCTCTTGGTTACCCTGACATTGTATTGTGGCTCCTGCAATCTCCGGTGGGCTGCCACCTCCCCATATCTATTAAGAAAACCAGATTAGCTGCAATTTTCTCTACTTTATGCAAATGAGGTCAGGCCCATGGATTCCTTCCTTCCTAGTGTGGTCATTTGCCTGCTCAGATTTATATTCAGCTCATTATGACAGAATGTTTATTTAGATTGTAAGCAATTTGGGGTAGGGACTGTCTCTTTCTCTTTCTTCTGTTTATACAATGCCTGGCACAATGGAGTCCTGGGCCATGACAGGCTATGAGGAGCCACAATAATATAAATTATTAAGAATAATAGTAGAGCTAAGTCTTTTCGTCTCAAAGCATCCGGCACATGGATATGCTGATACACACCCAGGAATCACTGAAATGCAGCCTGCTGAGGGGAACGGCCTAATAGATGTTTGAAATAGATGCTGTTCAGTTAGATAGCATATTTATAACAATTATGCTTCTTCTCACATACTCTGAAGGAGTTCACTGACATACTCAATCTATCTACTTTTATGGCCCCCACCACTTCTGAGTGCCTAGCACTTTCTCTTTGTGTGCACTAGCTATAGTGACTGGATCACATTCATGTACCTCTCTGAAAACCATATGCCCTCTTACCCATTCACTCTTTAAGAGCACTGTGCAATGAGATGAACTGCTCATAACTGTCCAACTGAGAGCGTCTCCATGACAGAGCCTAAATTGATTTTGATTTTTTCTTCTCCACTGAACTGGCAAATCTAAGCAATTGGTGAAATGTGGGGGCTTTTGGATTGGGGAAACTATAAATACAGAGGAAGTTGGTTGCTATGAAACTGATTCAGTAAACACATACATAGAGTGAAAGGATAACTACAAACATAC
This sequence comes from Chelonoidis abingdonii, assembly GCF_003597395.2. NCBI lineage: Eukaryota > Metazoa > Chordata > Testudines > Testudinidae > Chelonoidis > Chelonoidis abingdonii. The sequence goes on from NC_133774.1 coordinate 5,522,833, forward strand.
AGCAACTTGCCTTTATGTAGTTACAAAATGAAACAAACATTCTAAACCATTTGGAAGCGTTGCCCACAGGAGGAGCCTAGGCACAATTTTCAAATAATCAGCATCCTAATATAACCCACAGATTATTTTTCATTAGCATGTGGTTGACTATTGGACATTTCCCATCTCCATTCAGCTGTTGATTTAAGCAGTTGTCATGTATCAGCTGTGGAATGGAGTCTCTTCTGCTGAGGTCATCAGCCTATAATTAATAAGAGAGAATGATTATAATAATTAACAGGCTTTTGTAAATTAAAAATCCCATAATTTATTTCAAAAGAACAAAATTAGTGTTTGTTTGTGGCTTTTTAATCAGTTTCAGATCACACTTAAATTTAGTGGAAGTCTGATTACCAGATTGGGACATGATCATTAATGTATCAGTAACATAGGAATTAGGAAACTTGGTGTATGGGGAGGATAGAAATAGTTTTTCATTGTCCAGATGCAAAATGTTTATTGAATAACATGGAAGATATATGCTCCTCTTCCAAATGCTTTTCTCATACTAGAATCTGTAAACAGTTGTCCTTTTCCAGTGTTCAGCTTTCTTCCCCGTTTCTTCAAAATGGGCTTGTCTAATTCTTGTTCCAGCAACAGACAGAAGTATATAATATCAATGTGCATAAGTACATAGTGAGTAGCATGGTATAATATTGTGGCCCTATAAATGTGCCCTCTGCTCTGATAGTATTTTATATCCACAAATCACGTAACTAATTTATGCAAAATTTGCTCATATTACTGTTACCCCATTCCTTCTCATGCTTCTCCACCTGTTTGGTTCCCACCCCCACTGTTGCATTTTGTGTTCACTACAATCGTGAGCTCTTTGTTGGAGGGACTGTCCTTTACTATACGTCTTGTACAGTGCTTAGCACAATGGAGCCTTGCTGTGGCTGGCACCTCTAGCCACTGATGTAATACAGATCATAATAATTGATAAAATGATAGGGAGCTATAAATGGTCAGAGAAGTGTAAAATACCTTGAAAAGTGTAATTGGATAGTGCACTTGTCCAGAAGTGTGCAAACTTTTCCAGTCACGCTCCCCCTTACCATTAATGGAATCTCTGCATGTCTGACCCTCCTCTCCATTACTGGGGACGTATTTGGGGTGAAGGCAGAGCTGGGCCTGGAAGTGGAACAGGACTGGGGGCTGAACATGGCAGAGGTGGAGATGGTCTGGCAGCAGAGTGAGGCTGGAAGCATTGCGCTCACTCCTCACGTTTGTGGGGGCTGGGCCGGGCACTGCCGCATGCCCTCTTCAACATTCCTTTGTGCCCCCCTAGGCAAACCCCACAGTTTGGGGACCACTGCACTAGCCTTTCACCTCTAGAGTCCTGAGTTCAGATTCAGCCTTGGGCTACAGCTGAAAATCAGTTTGGAGTTCAAAGAAGGTGGCGATGGAGTGAGATCTATGAGGTCATGTAGTTTATCTCTACCCTTGAACCCAAGGCCAATGCAGAATTGTCTGGCTAGACTGGTCTAATTCTAGTTCCCGATTTATATACTTCATAAAACCACCAAGCACTTTGGCATGCTTAGCAGTCTGTGCTCAAGAGAGCTTCAGGCTGGAGTAGTACCTTGCAGATGACAAGTGAGATGTGTTGGCAGAACTGTGAGCTGGAGAGGTAGCATGCATAGGACTTGCCTATTCTGTCTCCCAGTTCCTCACTTTCATTAACTTGTTTTTTAAAAGTAGTTTAAAAAGCTGGGGACACTGCAGTGATAGGCACCATGCAAATACATAGGTAAACAAGGTACTGGTGTTGAAGGACATAGATCACCAACTATTAGTTAACCTGTCTGACATCAGCTAAAATCACCATGAGTAAAACATTAACAATTAAACTATCAGTAAGATTTAAAGAGACAAGGTGGGTAACGTAATATCTTTTATTTGACCAATATCTGTTGGTGAGAGAGACAAGCTTTCAAGTTTACCTCATCCACCTTGTCTTTCTAATATTCTGGGACCAACATGGCTAGAACAACACTGCATACATTAAGCTTTAGAGTTAACACCCCACTGACTTGAAGGCAGACATTTCAGGCCTCCCTCACACCTGTCGATTTGAAAGGCATCATTGCATTTGTTCACATTTTTAAGGTTGTCACCACTTTGTGCTTCATTTCCGCATGTCTGAAAAGGGGATAAGGAGACTCTGGTTTGTGAAGTACTTTGAGAGCTGTGGATGAGAAGGTCTATACGAGCTAATTTATGATTATGGTTATTATTTTTAGAAACATTTTTTAACGATGGCTCTAATCCTAGAGCACAATTTTGTGCCAAGAGGAGGATTGTTTAGAGACAAATTCCCTGGCTTCTGAAAACAAGGTTTCCATTGGCATCCACTCCTGTGCCCAGCTTTTCTCTATCTGTATGTCTTTTTTTAGAAAAGCAAAAATCTAATACCACGCACTGGAATTCTTTTCTGATGACAAACCATTCATGGTGTGATTCTATGATTATGATGCCACCATGATATAAAACGAAAGTACTGCATTACCTCTCTATTTTTCTGTTGTTTTGCTTATATGTATATTAGCTATCTGTTCCAACAAGTATAACAGCCACAGGATTGTCAGAAGATTAGTTAATAGTATAAGAAAACGTAGCACTTTACTCTAAGTTTTGGATATAGGTTATGATGATATTGTTTTATATTTTCATAATGCTTTTCAACTTACATATATTGGTACTGAAATGGAGCCAAATGGTTATTTGGCACACAGCACTCCACTGTGTGTGTGTAACACTTTGGCTGAGGACATTCCAACAAGCCTCTCTTATACCAAAATACCATGGCATTTTTAATATCCATGCACAGCAGACAGGCTCTCACATTTTAAGATCTTGTCTGAAAGACCCCAAAATACATAAAGCAAATTGTATGGAACTCAGCTTACCTTTCATTTAAGGATAATGGGCTGAATTGTCCCTAAACCAGAGATCCTGGGTGTTTCAAATCTGAGACTTAGGCCAGGTCTACACTGCGACTTTAAATCGGTTTAATGGCCGATATACCGATTTAACGCTGTATCCGTTCACACGATGTCGTCATTAATATCGAGTTAAACGGCTCCTTAAATCGATTTCGGAACTCCTCCCAAACGAGAGGAGTAGCGCTAAATTCGATAGTGATAACTCGGATTAGGGTTCATGTGGACGGAAATCGACGTTATTGGCCTCCGGGCGGCATCCCAGAGTGCAGCACTGACCGCTCTGGACAGCAATCTGAACTCGGATGCAGCGGGCAGGTAAACAGGAAAAGCCCCGCGAACTTTTGAATTACATTTCCTGCTTGCCCAGCGTGGAGCTCTGATCAGCACGGCTGGCGATGCAGTTTGAAATCGAAAAAGAGCTCCAGCATAGACCGTACGGGAGATACTAGGTCTGATCGCTGTATGGGGAGACAAATCTGTTGTATCCAGCTCCGTTACAGAACACGAAATGCCAAAGCGTTTGAATAAAAAACTCCAGGATACACAGCGCTGTGTGACAAGCGTAACGGGAAGCCAGAGACTCAAATGGACGCTCATGAAGGGAGGGAGGGGGTACTGAGGACTCCAGCTATCCCACAGTCCACAGCAGTCTCTGAAAATTATTTGCATTCTTGGCTGAGCTCCCAATGTCTGTAGGTTCAAACACAGTGTCTGGCGTGGTTCAGGGAACAGCTCCTCAGTTTATTTCCCCCCACCACCACGTGAAAAAAAAAAGGGAAAGATTGCTGTGCTATGGCGTTTGCTCAATGCACTCCGCGAAAAAGGCGCCAAAGGGTTGTCTGCTGCCTTCACAAAGGGAGGGGTGAGGCTGTACCCAGCACCACTCGGGGCAATGTTTTCTGCCCCATCAGGCACTGTGCTCTCAACACGGAAGTGGGAACTATGGGATAGCTGAGGAACAGCTACCCACAGTGCACCGCTCCTGAAATCGATGGTAGCTTTGGACCATGGACGCAAACAATCGATTTCGGGATCCCACTGTGGACGCGCTAAACCGATTTTATTAGATCTGTTTTGTAATATCGGTTTAAGCTAATTCGAAATAATCGTGCAGTGTAGACGTACCCTTAGATGAGTCAATAACTATCCCTCTGTCAGGTTGCATGTATATTAAAATAACTAGGGTACTGTAGGTAACAGACTCAATGTGTTTCATTTTTGATATGACAGGCCTGTTTCAGTATCTTCTGTCAAAGCAACTGTGTCACTTTGCATGAGAAGAATGTGAGCATTGCAAAATGAAGCTGAATCTTTGTGCCAACCAAAGATGTGAATGGCAACCACTGAATTGCAAAGAGTTGCAAAGCGCCCTGTGTTTCTATGAAGAACAGAAATCTAAAACAAATTGAGTGACAAATTGCTCCCTACACCTGATGTGGCTTGTCCTTATAAATATGTTTTGATAGAAAACTCTACTTACACAGAAACAGCTCCCCTTTTTCCAAATGTATTTCATAATCAAATATTTTAACAGATCCTAGGTTTGGGGCTCAATCCTGTTCCCAGTGAAACCAGTGGAAGTTGTGCCATTGACTTCAGTGGGAGCAGGACCAGGCTTTGATATTCAAATATTGTAGTGAAGTATGTTGTTTTAGATTTTTGCTTGAGAGAATATCATTGCCTGATGTGTACAAAATAAATGTACTTGCATCCTGATGAAAACTCAAGACTGATGGTTATTTATGATAGGAAAATCTGGGAAGTCTCCTTCACCAGCAGATGGCACTGCAGTTAACAATGTGGGTTTCTAGAAAACATGTAAATAACTGGGCTAGCTTCTCTCAAGAAATGAAACAAAAAAGCAATTTTCTTGAAGAATTGAATTTTTGTTTGAAAATCAAAACTTGTACTCTTCTTGATGCCTAAAAAGATTACATCAATTAAATTATCCTTTTGCGGGGAAGAATGCATTCAACTCTTGGTACATTTCATCATGAAATATTTATAAAAAACTTAATTTCTTATAGAATCTTGGAACTTTAAAAAAAAATCTAATAATTTCTGTCCCCAGGCAAGTCTACCTATTTTCCCTTCTTTTTTCACTCTCCACAAAGCTGAACCCAATTCAGTTATATGGGAGTAAATAGTGTAACTGGCTTTTGTGCTGCTGTTAATGTGTTTGTGTTTAATATTATATATAATATAAACATGGTAAATATAATCTAGGGCATAATCCTGCACTGGCAAACAGGAAATGGCCAACATGGAATCTAACAGATCTTGTCCATCTTGAACATCTATGATTTTTGGTGTCTGAAATTAGTTTGCCAGCCTTGCGTTCCATTTACTTTTTCCGCCACACAGACAAGGTCATCTGTACCAGTGAATGGGATCCTAACTAGAGTTACTGTTTGAACATATAGGCTGGGATAATGATGGCTTAACTTTTCTCCCATTAACTTCCAAAATAGTAAAGTTAGCAGAATGCTGAGTGCTTTTAAACATTCCACCCATACTGTATGTGGTGGCCATACTACTGGAGCTATTGGATTTCTCACACCTTTTTCTTTTAATTCTCTGTTCTTTTTTTCCCTGAGGAATTAATAATCTCAGCCGCAGCTCTGTCTTTTCTTGGAATTTCCCACCGAAACATTGATTAGTACTCCCCATTTAACAGTGGTTTTGCCTTCAAACTTGTTAAGTTTTATTGTTCAGCCACTGGTAATTTTATTCTGGTTGATCCTTCTTTATAAATCAGATCCCTGCTCCTAAGTCTAATGCAGCTTTTAAATTTCTGTAATATCCTATTCAGTCAGCATATTATTAGACAAAAAGTATATTTTCACTAGACAGACTTAGTTTGCCATAAATTTTAATGATAGCAGGTGAAGATTTGGGTTTTGTTTCCAGCAAGTTTATTTTCTTAAACAATACATTGCTGTGGAAATGAATGTAACCAGCATTGCTGGGGGAGACAGCTTTTAGTAACACACAATTTCTTATTTGTTAACAGTCAGAAGTCTCCAGTCAGGAGTGAAGCCCCATTGGTTTTAGGTACTGTACAAACATCTAGAAAGATATTTTCATATATTCGGTAGGCAAAAGATATAGGTAATGTTAGGATTTGTTTGTCTTGTACAATAAGTATTTCCAGCACGATTAACATCTGCCAAAATTCTTAAACATTTGCAAAATACATCATGGTAGGAAGACAAAGGTTTGAGAATTGAAAGTAATTTCCACATTTAATTACAATGCTGGATATTTTTCAAATATTTCCAGAAAACCTGAGTATGGAGTTCCAATAACTTTATACAGATTTGGAGAGACTACAATACATTTCAGTTTATGGATAATATGTTCCTGTCAAATACGGCTGAGAAAATTCACTTGATCCCCAGTATACACAGGAAATCTAAACTTAAAAGAAAACATGTAACTATGCCGATGCTGTAGTGTGTGTATTCTAGATATAATACATATAATAATCCTTTGTCTTTTAGGCTTGATCTTTGAATCTGTCCTTATCCATTTCTTATACTTTTGTTAATTAATCATGGGTATCAGTAGGACCACATGCCTGGACATTAAGTTGAGCATCTAAAATTAGGCATGTTACATTCTGTAGCTGGTGGACTAGGTTTCAGTAGCCTGTGGCATTCATTGAATAGACATCACAAGTGCAGGGAGTCTGCAGCAGTAAGTGACTGTAGATATGTGTATATCTCTGTATGTTTTATTGTACATTTTTGTATGTATAGAAATAATTTGCTTTCCCTTTATTTGGTATATTTTTTCCAGTTACTACATTTCATAATGTTAGACAATTCAATCTATGGCAGCCCGGATTTTAACTTGTGCCTAGCCTAGTTGTAGATAATAACATCTATAGATAGCTGGGGAAATGCTATGTTTTTTCTTTGTTACCTTTCTCAGCTATGACTGACTGTTTTGTATGGATCTAATGTTTCCTTTGTTTGATTTCTAATAGAGCTTAAATTGAAGATGGCATCGTGTCTGTACGAATGTCTTTGTGAGGCAGAACTTGAAAAATATTATCCTCAGTTTGTTGCCCTTGGCCTTCAGAAGATAGATGAACTAGCCAAGATTGCCATGAAAGATTATGCCAAACTAGGGATACATAACATGAATGATCGCAAGCGCCTCTTTCAACTCATTAGAATCATCAAAATTATGCAGGAAGAAGAGGAAGGAGCAGGCACAACCAAGCAAGATTTTCAACCATGTGACCTCTACATCCAACCTCAGGTGACCAGGTCAGGTCCTCGTAGACAACTACATTTTGAGTCCCTCTTTGAGAAAAAGGATGGAGCAGTTAAAGACTGTGAACTTGAATTGCAGAGTTTCTCTGATTTCTGTACTAACAAAGAGAAGGAAAGTTTGGTGGAAATCTTAGGACATGTTCTACCAGAGGACTCAGAGGACAATAAAATAACCAAAAGAGAGATCCTGAATGTTCCTGGAACATGCACGCAAAATGAACTGGACTGTCCTACAATATATTCATCAAATAATATTGCCCACCTGTTGGGGGATTCTGAAGCTCCCATCATACAGAGAGTGACTCATATTTCTGGGTATAATTATGGACTACCTCATTCTTGTATCAGGTAATAACTTTTATTTCACTATGTTTGGAGTTAACTGGCACAATTAATCACTCCTTTAGGAGCTTAAAAAGGAAGATCCTTCTTCGTAGACTCTAAATTAACATGTATAACTAGAATCAAACAATGCATAACTTCTACAAGGATGATCGAAAATCCTGTGGGGAGGGAAGCATTAATTAGCACTTGGGACTTTCCAACACTGATAAAAAAGATTGAATTCACCAACTGCTATTTACCAGAATTGGCTAAGAATAAGCTTTAGTATCTTGCATTGCTTATGCTTTCATTTTCCCTTTGTTCTGGTCAGTTTCTCATATTTTTCAGTATAGTCATCTTGCATAATTAAAACTGTTTTTTCAGAAAATATTGCACTCCAAGCTGAACACAAACTGTCACAAGTTTTCCCCAGTAAAAGTGATACACATTACAGTGGATATAGTTTTTTAAGGGAACTCCCAAGGTATCACTTTAAAAAAGAATCTGGATAAATTTAATGTTTATGAAAATTAAGAACTAAGAGTATTGGCTTAGACTGGGCAGGGTGCAGGCAAGTACTGTATAAACATCACCTGCATGGAGACCAGCTGATGAACTTCCTTGCTGAGCTGCAGCACTCCCAAGTTAATCCAGTCATGGAACTCCCATGCTGCTCTGCCAATACACCTCCGTACTGAGTTACTGACCACCTCCATGCTGTTCCAATATAGGGCATTTCTTAAGTCTTGGGTATTTTATGATGTGCATAGATGAGACTAGAGGAAACCAACACAGTCATTTTCATTTGTGAACTAAATCAGAATTTGAACCAGAGTCTCTAGAGGTAAAAATTTAGTGTGTATAATGCCCCTGTGTTTCTCAAAGAGCATTACGTTTTACTGGAAATACATTTGAAAACCTGTTAGCATTCTCTCTTATTTTGCTTGGAATATTTCCATGCACACAAATCCAAATCAAAACCAAAAGCACTACATTATACAGAATATTTCTGAAAATACCTTTATGGGCTTGGCAGAGTCTACAACGACATGATGTTTATAAACTGCCCAAGACTGAGTCGCTGTCAAAAGCTAGTTTTACAGCTGTACTGCTGGAAAATGATGTGAAACATACTTTGGCATGGAGAATTTTTAATCCACATCATATTTAAATCTATTTTTTCCGACTTATAAATGGATTTTTGATAAAATGAAGTAATATTTATTATTATTCCCGTTTGTATTACTGTAATATTTAGAAGCCCTAGTCAAGGATCAGGACCACATTGTACTAGGTGTTATACAAAGACAGAACAAAAAGACAGTCCCTGCCCCAAAGAGTTTATAGTCTAAGACAAGATGGCTATAGATAGAGGAGTCCAAGGAAACAATGAGACACTCTAGGTCAGCATGGCGGGCACACCAGCAGCTGACGTCGTTAGAGAGTTTTAAGGAGGGAGTGAAGGTAGATAATGAGGTGGCTTTGTGAATATTTATGGGAAGCTCCTCCAAAAGGTGAGGGGCATCACTGGAGAAAACACAAAGGTACTTGTTTGAAAATCTAATAATGGGTAATGGAGGCTGGCATCTTGGGCCAATCAAAAGTGGGAGTTTACACTTCAGTAGTGAATGAGAGAGAATAGGTTGAATGGGGCTAGGTACCAAAAGGCAAATATTACTACATTCTCAGCTGTCAGGAACACTGTAAAATGATGTCATAAAACTAAGCATACAGAAACATAAATAACTCTTGTTAATGTTTTTCTCTTGCTCATAGCAAATGATTTAATGTTAATGTTAGCAGACAGGGTCACTTGTAAGTTTCTTCTGCCCTTATTGCCTCTGCCAGGCTCCCAATTGCCTTTCTTCTTTTGAAAATAATATAAAATACATCTCAATGCCATCTGAGAACAGAACCATTATTGTTTAGATTTCCTATAAATCTGTCTTAAATGCCAAGTGCAGTACATGGAATTAAAACAGAAACTTTCATCCAGTACAAAGTATATGTAATAAAATGTCTCTCAACAAAACAGAACTTCTAAAAATCCCATCTCTAACATCAATAAGGTCTCCATTAAGGCTTTGAGCATTCGTTTTCATGAATCCCTCACTAATTTTCCCTGCTTCCTCAGCATCCAGAAAAAGCCTGGGAGAAGAGGTGACTTATTCATTGTGTCCTGAAAGTCACCAAATCCAGGCTCTGGTAACTGAGCTGGGAAGTAAGTTCCAGAACTAGTGATCCTTCACTGAGAACATCTGGCCCCTAGCATCATCCTGGTTATACAGAGGGTTCCCAGTATACATCTCCCCCTTATCCATCCTTTCACACATCTGTCGCTCATCAATAGGGGAACATGTTCCGATTCACATCGGTTCCGATCTGTATATCTGTCGCTTCACCTTTTGCATGGCTTTTCTTTCGGTGTTTCCCCTGGCGCTTAGGAGGTGCTGAGAGGGACAGGAAGGAGCGGGGACAGGGTGCGCTCAAAGAAGGGGGCAGAACTCCACGGGAAGAAGCGGGGTGGGCCATTGTTTCTTACGGGGAAAAATTCCCTGGTATCCGTTGTTTCAGTATCCATCGCCTTTTTCAGGAATGCAACCCAAATGTACACCAGGGACCCCCTGTATCAGGAAGGGACTTTTATCTCAAGCATGTCAGATGATCTCAACTGTAATGTTCTCTCAAGGGTGAAGAGGTTTCCATTCAAATATAGAGACTGTAATCCTTATTTATGTGAGAAGTTCTACTGAGGAAAATTGATGGGAATACATGTTTGACTAAGAGTTATAAATCAAGCCCTGTATTTGAATGGAAACCTCTTTTCCCCTTGAGAGAATAGCTCTTAACATTTATGTCTGAGCACTGTACTTTTAGGTTAATCAAAACTGGCAATACAATAGCATTGAAATCACGAGCCTATAGTCCCAATAAAAGTGGAAGAGCTGGTACAAATACCCTTGTTATATTGTTGTTTTTAATATAATGGAAGTCTAGTGCATGTTTGCTTTAAAGTTGTGCATTAAAAGATTTTGAAAGAGCTTTTGGACATCAGGACAGAAATTTTACTTTCAGGTAAGGCAAGGGTTTGATTAAAATGATAGTTACTGACTAATTCACATTCAGAGCCAGGTGGAAAATCATTTTTCATTTGGCTGAAGAGTGCTTAAAAAATGGAAAATTGGAAATGACACACTTTATTTTAATGACAGCATCTTCCATACATCGTATGTCAAGGTGCTTTACATAGTTGGTTAATCAGCTAGAGAAGAAATTACTTAGAGCTGATCTACACTGGGGGGGGATTGATCTAAGTTATGCATCTTAGTCAACGTACTTAGATCAACTTACCGTGGTGTCTTCACCGCGTTGAGTTGACTGCTGTTGCTCTCCCTTCGACTCTGCCTGTGCATCTTGCCGAGCTGGAGTACAGGAGTCAAGGGGAGAGCGCTTGGAGGTTGACCCTACTGGATCGATCACTGCCCACCAATCTGCTGGGTAGTGTAGCCATACCCTTAATGTCTCTTAGGGTGGTGGGAAGAGAGTTGAAGTAGACTTGGCAGGCAACACAACTGCTCTGATTATAGATCGTACCCCTCTCCTTCTTAGCTCTTCTTAGACTGAGCATTTCAGGTTATAGACAATGTCTCATGATCAGGTTATACAGCACCTTGCACATTGTGGGTGCTACTGTCCTACTACAACTAATTATTATGTGATAAGAATGTAAGGGTCAAAGAGATATGAATTCTAGCAACAACATAAGGATGGTAATGGGCAGATATACAGCCAAGGGAAATGTGGGAGGAAAAGATCATTCAGAATCAAGTTTGACTGAGATTTATGGCCTTGGAACAGAGCTGAGTCACCACCACATTCAGACAGTTTGTACTGGAACAAACTGTCTGAATGTGGCAGTGGCTCAGCTCATGTGAACAAAGCCTCATCATGGATTTATCATGGATTTGGAGGTTTTGATGAACTGGATTGAAGGGAGGGGAATGATTTAAGTAAGATGTGATGCCTACAAACATTATCCATCAGAATCATCCTTTTTTTTTTTAAGTTTAGAATTTGAGCAACTCTTGGTGTTTCTTCCCTCCGTCTCCCCCCCATTATAAAAGACCATCTTTGTCTCTTGAAGCGAAAGCTTTCGCCATTGAAAAGTGAGTTTCCAGAAGAGCAGCAGAGACTTATTTTGAACCTCTGCTCCACCATGGCTTTGCCAGTGTCACCCACCTTTGGGGTCACTAAGGTGGTAGAAGTGAAATATACGCTTTAGCCATGCTTAAGCTTGGCAATGCTCCATTTAACAAGTTGCTTGGCTGGTCACAGGGTTCACTGATTTTTGATACCGGGAAAGCTATGATGGAGAAATTGGAGAGCGTCCAGAGAAGAGCAACAAGAATGATAAAAGGTCTAGAGAACATGACCTATGAAGGAAGGCTGAAAGAATTGGGTTTGTTTAGTTTGGAAAAGAGAAGATTAAGAGGGGACATGATAGCAGTTTTCAGGTATCTAAAAGGGTGTCATAAGGCGGAGGGAGAAAACTTGTTCACCTTAGCCTCTAAGGATAGAACAAGAAGCAATGGGCTTAAACTGCAGCAAGGGAGATTTAGGTTGGACATTAGGAAAAAGTTCCTAACTGTCAGGGTGGTTAAACACTGGAATAAATTGCCTAGGGAGGTTGTGGAATCTCCATCTCTGGAGATATTTAAGAGTAGGTTAGATAAATGTCTATCAGGGATAGTCTAGACAGTATTTGGTCCTGCCATGAGGGCAGGGGACTGGACTCGATGACCTCTCAAGGTCCCTTCCAGTCCTAGAATTTATGAATCTAGGTTATATCTGGATTATGGGGTGTGACAGATGTGGGAGAAGGAGCTTCTTATCAACTAATTAGACTTCAGTCTCTGAAGCACTGAGTAATAGAAAGTTATGGTGTAGCCACAAGCTGACAAAGTAGAGACGCAGGCCGATGGAAAAGAGAAGGATTAGCAGGTATGTTGAAAGATATATAATGTTGGATGCCAACCACACAAAAGTTGTGTCCACAGCTGAAACTGGCAGTGAGACAAGAAAGAGTGCTAAAGGAAGAAGCTTGTGGTGTTCCACAGAGAAACGGGTAGTGGGAAGGTGTAAGCCTCTAACCAAAATGAAAAGGAATGATTAGAAGAACAAGATTCAGGCCAGGAGAAGAGACTGCAAGAGCCACAGGTTTCTTAATGAAAGTACTCAAGAAGGACAAAGAGAGACCGATATTCATGAAAGCTGTGTGGAGATCTATTAAGAGAGCTGGTTCCATTATGAGAGGCAAAGAATATGTCATCATCTGGAGCAGGGCAATCTTATTATGAAAAAGTCCAAAGAAATTCCTGGTCAGAACAATCTCCAGAAAACGGGATCTTGCATTATTTTGGATCATCAGTTTGTGGACGCCCAAAGTTATGCTGGGTCAGCAATAGGCTCAGAATTACAAGGAAAATAGATACAAAAAAAATCAGTGCTGTCACTTTAACAAAAGTACCCACAAGAATTGCATTCCCGCTTTTAAGAGAAACAATAGACGCTTTCACATATATCAGTGGTCCCCAATGCGGTGCCCGCAGGTGCCAGGGCTCCCGCCGGGACATTTATGTGCACCCATCTAGTGCCCAGCAGGGGAGAGAAGCTCCAATCCCATGCCTGCTGGAGACAGAGAACTCCGGGGCTGCAGGCTATGGGCACCGGTGTTCTCGGTCCCTGGCAGGAATGGGGCCACGGCTTAAGCCAGAGAGAAGCTGTGGCCCCGCACCTGCCAGGGACAGAGAACTCCGGGGCTGCGGGCGCCGGTGTTTTTGGTTCCTGGCAGGCGTGAGCCTGCCGCTTCTCTCCAGCTTCTCCGGGGCTGCAGACTGCGGGCGCCAGTGTTCTCGGTCCCTGGGAGACGAGGGGCTGCCGCTTCTCTCCGGCTTCTCCGGGGCTGCAGACTGCGGGTGCTGGTGTTCGCGGTCCCTGGCAGGCGCGGGGCTGCCGCTTCTCTCCGGCTTCTCTGAGGCTGCAGGCGCCGGTGTTCTCCGTCCCCCGCAGGTGCAGGGTCCGCCTAGTGCCCAGCAAGGGAGAGAAGCCGGGGCCCCATGCCTGCTGGGGACAGATTACTCAGAGGCTGCAGGCTGTGGGCACCAGTGTTCTCTGTCCTCCCAGCTTCTCTCCAGCTTCTCTCTGCACTGCCCAGAACTGGCGCCAAAAAACACACACACAAAAAAAACCACTCCGACTCTGCAGAATGGACGAAATGCCATCCCGTAGCATGTGCTGCCCCAGGCACGTGCTTGTTCAGCTGGTGCCTGGAGCTGGCCCTGTATGTGAGTAATTGTTGGCGCCCGCCACACTCTTCTGAAAACATGAATGTGCTGCTGGCCACAGAAAGGTTGGGGATCACTGACATATATAATATCCAGTTCCTGGAGATCTTTCAAAATGAGAGGAACAGGGCTAGCTTCACTAAACAGTAACCGCTAAAAGTTGAGTTTATGGCCAAGCCCATGGATAATTTGAATTGTCTAGCATCCTCTTTTTTAAACACAAATTTGTGATCCTGTGTTCTAGATCTAGTACCTCTGAGAAGGAGGTGCCGTGGACAGAGACTGACAAAATCCGAGTGTGTGTCAGAAAACGCCCGCTGGGCCTGAGAGAGGAGCGGCGGGGGGAAGTTAATATCATCAGAGTGGAAGATAAAGAAACTCTTCTTCTCCATGAGAAGAAGGAGGCTGTCGATCTTACCCAATACATTTTGCAGGTAATGTGAGCTTGTTTTGTCCGTAAAACTCCTTTCCGTTTATAATACGTAGGAATAGTGTGCTAGCTGCCTGAGTGGTGGAGCGACAGTGTAATGCATTAACAGTCAAGTGAGAGATGAAAACAGGCTTGGGATTTCCATAATGGAAATAAAAAAAGATCTTTTTTTTTTTTTTTTTTTTCCACATTAAAACACAAAAGTCTGGGTTCTTCTCTCACTTACCCCATTGGAATTACTCTTAATTTACACCAATGTGTGAGAGGAGAAATGAGCCCAGAATTGTAATCCCCAATAAACACCTTTTTTCTCTAAAAACTATCATTTGCTCCCTGTCTGCCTTGCTTCTCGAAAAATGAACGTGCTTTTTCTGCTCCCTGGGTGCCAAAAGAGGACCCTCTGCCAAAAGCAGGGTTAGAATGCAGTTGCCTGCTGAGTTCCCTATAGCTCCTTTCCACAGGGCTTCAGTGCAGTAGTTCTATTGTAATGAGTCACACACGTCTTCTGCTCCTTTCCTAGTTTTCCCTCATGCCAGAGTCAAATGCTTTTCAAAGTGCAGTTCTCATTTGGTCTTTGTTTCTAAATCCTGGGTACCTTCTGCTGCCATAGTTCAAATTCTCATTCTGACTGACAGCACCAGCAACAGAACTGATTTCTAGAGAGCAGCAAGCTATCCTGACCGAGTGTGTGTTATTTTTATAATCGGAGGACTGGCAACAACTGGACAGGGTAGTAAAATTAAGTTTGCTAACTCTCTCAGGCACCTGTTCATATAACACCTTTTGCAGTCCGATACATGCTGTAATTCCACTCCCTCAGTCGCCACATAGCTAGCTATCTTAGGTGCTATATAAATGCCTATCACCTTGGCATCTAAATGCTGAAATAAATCTCCCCAACTAAATTATATTCTGGCAATACTGTCAAAACAAATCTTGCTATAAAGCACTGTAGTGCAAGCAGAAATATGCCATAGCCTGACTGAAACTGATTTAGATTTGCATATATGTTAGTGTGGATCATTTATGCATAATTCATGTAGTCATCAGTTCTGCAACTCTTCTATTCAAGATTGGCCAGTGGTGTTTTGTTTGTACTGTGCTAAAGTATAATGTTATAGATGCTGTCCTACTGGGCTCTCACTGAAGTGAGATGTGTATCTTATAAAGCTACCCCAATATGCAAAATTTCAAATCTGTAAGGGGCTGATCCAAAGTCCATTAAATCAACAAATATCTTTTTATGGACTTAAGTGGGCTTTGGATCCGGCCCTAAGTGCAGGAGTTCTTCTGCTTCTCAGCTAGTAAAATCCAGCTTTGCATGTGAATGGTTTGATCCTTTCCAGCACAAAGCATTTTAAGTGTGTGGAATAGATCACAATGGATCATGACCTGATTTTGATCCTCTCTACTATATAACCATACTGTGTTGCTGTGGGTTGGTTCATTTCAGGAATAGATTTTCTTTTTAAGTTACTCTCATGCTTTTGTTTCTTGGCTGCTGTACATTCTTCTTGAAGATGATGGGGCAGAGGGACACAATCTTAATTTTCTACTTGCGTATTCTATTTCTTATTGGGTTGTGGCTGCATGCTGCTGAAAAGTGAGTTTTACTTGGTCACTTAGGACCAGCTCCAAAGCCTCCTGAAGTCAATGGAAAGACTTTGGTTGACTTTAGTTAGCTTTGGATCAGGCCCATAGCACGTGCTACATATTATGGGGTAAAGGAGAACTGAGAGAAATTTATTTTCGTGTAAAAAAAAAAAATCACATTTATTTTTCAGCATGTTTTTTATTTTGATGAAGTCTTTGGGGAGGCATGTACCAATCAGGATGTGTATATGAAGACTGCTCACCCCCTCATTCAGCACATTTTTAACGGGTAGGGAGCCATTGCTTGCATTTATTCCTTTTAGTTCTCATTTTTCATGTACGACTTTGGTGTAACTTTTACGTTTTCTCTAAAAAACATTAATTTCACCTTTTCAGCTTACCCTGCTTTTTTAAGGGGGTGTGTGTGGTGTGTGTACACAAAATATAGAAAAATGTCTCTGTGTACAATTTTGACAAACTAAAGGCTTGACCCGTTGTAGTCAGTGAAAGATTCGTCTGCAGAAGGAATGCACAATCAGACACCAAGGATTACTGGGAAGGCAGTTTGGTCTAGCTAGAACAAGAGATTACCAGTGTCAGGATTCCAGGATCCTAATTCTCTGCTCTAACAGACTTTCTTGTGATTTAGAACTCAGTTGCTCAGTTTACCCATCTGTAAAAGAGAAATAAAACACCTTCATGGGACTGTTGTGAGAATGTTTGTAAAGCACTTTGAGATATGTATATAGTTCACAGTAGTATAAAGGAATTATACACTTTATCAATAAAACTGTGGTTAATCTTTATTTTATTTACTTACTTCTATTTAGAGAGAATTATAATATATCTTCTGGTTAATGGAAAAATCAGCTTGGTTTTACATGTATAATTGTATTTGAGTACAGAGAACAGCAAGCTTGAATAGGTCATAATTTCATTTTGACCTCTTGATGGAAAAGAATTACATGTCTATACTGGAAAATGAACAAGATGAAGCTTTCTGTTATCAAGAAGCTCCAAGTGTCATCACCTGGGCCAGAAATTTTATCACCAGTGTTCTCATTGTTGGGTTTACAGGAATCAGGCCCTTGGGGAAAGGGAAGGGAAATCTAAGAAGGGAGGATAACTTGCTGTGTAGTCACTGAGAATTAGTTTGCATTTTATGAACTTTGTTCATGTACGGTTAAAATGAAACCCATAGACAAAAATACAGCAACTGAGAGTAAACTGAGGTAAGCGAACTTCAACATGCAAAGTGTAGTGCTGGGGTTGTTACACTTTTTTCACTGAATGGACCATTTGTTAATATGGAAGTGACTTGATGGACATCCTACTCCTTGCTTTCATAATCATGCAGACTTGCTCTCCTTCAGTTCACAATCAGTCCTTTCCCTCACTCATGATCACATAACATCCCTGTGGTAGCTACCATTTTTTATGTAGAAAAGTAATACTGCAAGAGTAGTTAATGCATTTTTAGCTTCTTTTAATGCACTGTGTCTCTACCCCGCCGTCCACAGAACACAATTTGAGAATCTCTGATATAACAGATTGTATTTTTCAGGATCTCAGATGGCTATGAATGGCTATGTAGGATAAAATCCTATCGCTGAGGGTCAGCAGTGTGTGTAGATATTAATATTGCAGAATCTCTTTTAATAGACCTCAGTGGATCAGATGTGGTACTAAAAATAAAAATTATCTTTACAGCGGCAACGCCACTTGCTTTGCATATGGACAGACTGGTGCTGGCAAGACTTACACTATGATAGGTAGTCACCAGAACCCAGGACTCTATGCACTGGCTGCTAAAGACATCTTTAGACAACTAGAGGCATCCCAATCAAGGAGAGACCTCTGTGTGTGGATCAGTTTTTATGAGATCTACTGTGGACAGCTTTATGACCTGCTAAATGGAAGGAGAAGGTATTTAAATAAGAGATGCGTTGCTGTGAAAAAAGGATGATACATTAGTTTGTTATTAGTTTCTAATAAGTGAAATTGATTTAAATGGAGCTATTGATGGAGTAAGGTATTGCTCAATGTGAGTAAACATAGTAGAATCTGTCTCTAAATTTTGTAGCATCTATAGACACTCCCGCTGTGTGTTATTTCTACAGGAATAAAATAAAGCAAAGACGGAAATCTGAGAATTGAGCTCTGTATTAGATAAGCTCTGCCAGGCTTCACTCCTTGTGATGAATTGTGACAAGACAGATCACATGGGACAGTCACATTAACTTTTCACCTTTCTTTAGCAAGGTAACCTGAGATTGAACTGGAATTTTACACACTCTAGGAACAGTTGAGTAGGGACAGCTCAGTGGTTTGAGCATTGGCCTGCTAAACTCAGGTTTGTGAGTTCAATCCTTGAGGGGGCCACTTAAGGATCTGGGGCAAAAATCAGTACTTGGTCCTGCTAGGGAAGGTAGGCGGCTGAACTCAATATCTCCTATTATTATTATTATAAGGAAAAAATGCAACCTGCTCCTCAATCTTCTCTCAACCCTGGCAGTGCAGTGGGGCTCCTGACTCCCCTAAGATGGCAGTTTACTAATCCCTTTTCTGAAGAGGATGTGATTTAGAGTGCAGACATTAATAATTCCGTAGCAAAAGTATCTAGGTCAGTACAGTGGCACTAAACCCAAGGAAAATCAAAAGAACTCAAGATGTTCCTCAGATTAAAAAAAACTTACCTGACCGAAAATATCTAAACACAACAAAGCAAGATAACGTTCAGTCTAAATCCTGCTGATCAATAAAACCATCCTGCCAGGCTTTTAACTTTCCTCTGGAACCAGTAGGGCTCTTGAGGGGAGCGCACTTTGAGAGCATGTTGCAATGCTTAGCAAAGAGGCTTTCTTGTGCTTAGGAGAGTCCATGCCTTATCATGAGGCAAGCATGATTCTCTGTGTTGTCTCTCCTGCAGCCCTTTTTAAAGGCCTTCTTGATGTTGAGCTGTAGTCCATAGGGCTGTGGAAGTTCCTTTTCCTTGGACATAAGCCAACCAGTTAGTATTACCAATTATACTGTAACATTCATTTTTCTGTAATTTGTAGCAGAGAGTCACTCGTGTGCTCTGATTCTGCACATGTCGGATCTGCTGCAGAATCCACCTATTGCCTCAGAACTATGTTCCAGAGCCTAAGCTGTCATTAAATGGATTTTTGAGCCTTTGTGGTTGTGAAGATAACCTTGAAAACATGAATTGAGTATAAGTGATGTAATGTGATCTTCCTGAGCCTGGAGACAGCCTGAAACAAAAGCTGTCAGAGAGGTGTGAATTCTGAAATCTAAAGATGACAATTTAAATGCCATTATTAACTATTTGAGTGCTGATCATCTCAGCAGGAACATCGAGCTATTAAACACTTCCAGCGTCCCTTTAATAGTGAAATTTGAAAAGTACATATTATACATGACAAGTGATATATTAATGACAACCTGATTTGTAGCCTTGTTAGTCACTCCTTGCAGTACCTCTCTATAGCAGTGGCTCTCAAACTGCGGGACGCGCCCCCCGGAGGAACTTTCAGGGAGGCACGCATCAGGGTCGGGGCCAGCCCCCATGGCGGGCAGGGAGGGAGTGCCACACTTTCAGACCTGCTGCGCCTCCAGTCCAGCACTGACCCCAATCCTGTTCAGCCCCCAGTCCTTCTCTACCTCCAGACCCAGCTCTGCCATCACTTCCTGTCCGCTCCCAGCTCCAGCCACAGGTCCATTCCACCCCCTGCTCCGGCCCCAGCCCAGCTCTGCCCCCATTTGCTCTCTGCCCCCAGACCAGGTCTGACACCAGCCGCAGCACCTCTCCCATTCCCACTTCTGTGTCTTACCTCCACCTTCAGCCCAAGCTTCATTGCTGAGAAAGCCTTGGCTATGTAGTCATGGGAGGGGGAGGCATGGACAGATTCTATTATTAGTAAGGTGGGGGCATGACTGAAAAAGTTTGAGCACCACTACTCTATAGCACTGAGATGTAGAGAGAATCATTACTACTATATAAGACTTTCTTCAGAATGACCCTTTTCTACTAAGCCCTGTTGTTTCCTCTGCAGACTTTTTGCCAGAGAAGATAGTAAGCATGTTGTACAAATAGTTGGCCTGCGTGAGGTTCAAGTGGATACTGTAGACCTACTATTAGAGGTAATTTGATTGTCAATGCTTATTTTATCTTCTAAAGCCCCTGTTGCACTAACTCATCTAATAGGTTACAATGGAGTGGAGAATGTCATTTCTGGCATACGCAGGTCTTCCTGCTCCAGGTTGTATAATGTACACATGTGCATTCCATTATGGGGCTCCAAAAGAGCCTCAGAACAACTTTGAACAGCTTGGTGGCCACAGCAGAGCATGAAGGGACACTTTCAAAACTGCCTTTAATGAACGAGTGCTTGTGCTGCTCAGACAAGTTACGATGACGCACATCAAAAGCTGACTTGAAGCTGTCACTGCTACAGCCACACCTCAGGTGGGATCTTTGCCAAGAGGTTGAATGAACCACCCAAGAAATAACAATATCTCAGCAAAACAAACCCTGAAATATCTTAGAATATAAAAAAAAGGCTTTGTCCATATTTGCAGAAGAGAGGTATGAAATATTTTTGCAGTAACTTTACATCACTAAAAAGAGTTCCAAAAGAAAAACGTAAGTAAACTTTACAAACGGGCATGCACTGCATTTGACAAACAAGTCAAGACATGGATCGCTGATCTGAAAAGTTTACAATCTAAGTTGGACACAGCACAACAAGTGAAGGCAACAAAATGTCAGAAATAGCGAGGAGTGAGGGACAGGATTACATCAATAAGCTCATGTGGCTGCTTAGTTTGTTTTTCACTTACCTTCATGGTTCCAGGTTTTTCTCCAAAGAGGCCTTCTCTGGCTCCGACAGTTTTCGCTTTATCTCTTCCTTCTGTCTTCTGGGTAGTTTGATGGTTTTTGTGTAAATTTGAAAGTAAATAAAGTTGAATTAGAAATTATAGAATACTTTGGATTCGGCAGAATTGGCAGGCAGCTGCTTTTTAAAGCTAACTTTTTTCTTTTGATAAACAGCTGATACTCAGCACAAGCAGCACTTCAGTCTTCTTACTCCCTTACTTAGCTGAGTAAGACATGGGCACAGTCTAGTTCCCTACTGTGTCCTGTACTGAGCAAGCTGGTCCTGAGTCCAGCTGCCATCAGACTTGGATTTTGTGTAGTTTAATTTTTGCTCATGAGGAATTGAAAACTATTACCTGATAGTGTAGTTGACTTATTGTTTAAGACTTGGGACAATATTGTTCATTTATATACCACTCAACGGACACCATGTTCTGAGGTTTTGTTTTTCCATTAACTTTAAACACAGGATATGCTGGAGACATTTCTGCAAATTTGAGTGCAGATCTGCTATACAGTAGATAAATACATTCCTCTAGATTATCACATCCTGCTCACAAAAGAGTTATTACATGGTTTGTAAAAAGCAACAGAGTGTCTTGTGGCACCTTAAAGACTAACAGATGTATTGGAGCATAAGCTTTCGTGGGTGACTCTGTTGCTTTATAGATCCAGACTTAACACAGCTACCCCTCTGATATGTTACATGGTTTTGTTCTCACAGATATCTTGGCAGAACAGCTCATATCATATTGTTCATGGGCTCTTTTGAGCACAGAAAGAGCCTTTAGACTGATTGGATGCTCTTGAATAGGATGCTACCAAATAAGAGTCTTCAATGCATGCCTTGTGATTATTCATTATTTACTGATGCATTGGCCTCTCTTCACAAACTCTCCCTGAATTTAGCTCTGGTTTAACAAATATGCAGGAGCTATAGCAGCCAGCTAGATTGCTGATCAAGAGTGTACATCCAGTAGAAGGCACGAATACTGTATATTTGTATCTAAAGAGTGTCTTGATTTTGCTAGGTTAACATTTTATTGTATTCTTATTGTTTCAGAAACTATAATAGACTCTATTTTGTTTCCTTGTGATGCCCATGGTTGGTGGGCTTGCTGAAGCAATCTTTAAAAGCAGCGAAGAGTCCTGTGGCACCTTATAGACTAAGAGACATATAGGAGCATAAAGGTTTTGAAAACCAGTTTCATCAAGCAATCTTGTGACTCTTCAGAGATTTGGGACAGAGACTTGACCAGAGTTGTAGCCCTGAAGGTCCCAATCTTCCACCTCACGCCTTGTTCTGTTCTTGGTAGTTAAGTCTGAGTGTAATTGATCATGTCAGCCTTGCTGTTTGCTTTGGCAATGTTTCATTTGCTTCTGGGTACAGAGATGGATGAATGGATTGGCACTTGGTGTCACACTATATTACATGCTTCTTAAGATTTCTGGCTGACTAAACCTTTTGATGAGATTAGAACATGCATGTTTAAAAAAATCATCCTGCTCAGGAGTTCTCAACGGTAACCTCTGAAGCCTCATTTTGTTTTCATTTCCACTAGACATTTATTCCACGTGATTTTGTATTGTAGTAATTTAACAAATAGGAATGAAAGTTCAATACACTGACATTCTTATGGATGGTCTCACTTTATAAACCCTTTGTCAGCTGCACTGAATCCAATACGTGGGGCTCTGAATCAATAGGCGATATGAATAATGTGCATGTTTTGTATGTACAATTTATCTTTGTTTTGTCCTGTTTGTTTTCCAGGTAATTTTGAAGGGTGGGAAGGAGCGTAGCACTGGGGCGACTGGAGTCAACTCAGATTCCTCCCGTTCTCATGCTATCATCCAGATTCAGATTAAAGACTCTGCAAACAGAACATTTGGGAGGTGAGGTTAGAAGCTGACTTATTGAATTTGATAGAGATATTTCAATTTCATCCTGTTGGCTTTAAATGAGACCATGCACATAGATTCATAGACTCTAGGACTGGAAGGGACCTCAAGAGGTCATCGAGTCCAGTCCCCTGCCCTCATGGCAGGACCAAATACTGTCTAGACCATCCCTGATAGATCATATTATTCTAATAATCTCTTAATATCTCCAGAGATGAGATTCACAACTCCTAGGCATTTATTCCAGTGTCCACCCTGACAGTTAGGAATTTTCCTATGTCCAACTAAATCTCCCTTGCTGCAGTTTAAGCCCATTGCTTCTTGTTTATCATTGAGGCTAGGTGAACAAGTTTTCTCCCTTCCTCTGATGACATCTCTTAGATACCTGAAAACTGCTATCATGTCCCCTCTCAGTCTTCTCTTTTCAAAACTAAATAACCAATTCTTTCAGCTTCCTTTATAGGTTGTTCTCAAGACCTTTAATCATTGTTGTTCCTCTTCTCTGGACCTCTCCCATTTTCTCACATTTTTGAAATGCGGTGCCAGAACTGGACACTACTCCAGTTGAGGCCTAACACGCATAGTAGAGCGGAAGAATGGACTTTCTCGTGTCTTGTTACAACACACCTATTAAGCATCCAGATCATGTTTTTTTTTTGCAACAGTATCACACGTTGACTATATTTAGCTTATGTCCACTATGACTTAGATCTCTTTCTGCATACTCCTTCCTAGACAATCTCTTCCAGTCTGTATGTGTGAAATGATTGTTCCTTCAAGTGGAGCACTTTGCATTTGTCTGTATTGAACTTCATCGGTTTACCTCAGACATTTCTCCAGTTTGTCCAGATCATTTTGAATTTTGACCCTGTCCTCCAAAGCAGTTGCAATCCTCACAGTTTGGTATTGTCCGCAAACTTAATAAGCGTACTTTCTATGCCAAATCTAAGTCGTTGATGAGATATTGAACAGAGGGTCCCAAAACAGACCCTGCGGAACCCCTTATTATACCTTTCCAGCAATTGGGAGCCACTAATAACTACTTTCTGAAATGTTATCCAGCAGTTATGCACCATCTTATATAGCCCATCTAAATAGTATTTGCCTAGTTTATCATAAGGATATCATGTGAGACCGTACCAAATGCCTTACTAAGTCTAGTATACACATCCACTGCTTCTCCCTTATCCATAAGGCTCGATCCTTCAAGAAAGCTTAGATTGGTTTGACACGTTGTTCTTTACAAATCCATGCTGGCTATTCCTATCACATACCACTTCAAGTGTTTGCAGATGATTTTTTAATTACTTGCTCCATTATTTCCCTGGCACAGAAGTTAAACTAACTGTCTGTAGTTTCCTGGTTGTTTTTATTTCCCTTTTATAGATGGCACTATATTTGCTTTTCCAGTCTTCTGGAATCTCTCCATTTCCCATGACTTTTCAAAGATAATAGCTAAAGGTCAGATACTCCTCTATTAACTCTTGAGTATTCTAGGATGCATTTCATTCAGGCCTAGTGATTGCAGGCATCTAACTTTTCTAAGTGATTTTTAACTTGGTCTTTTTTGTTTTATCTCTCTAAACCTACCCTTCCGTAAGCATTCACTTTGTTAGACATTCTTCAGACTTCTCAGTGAAGACCGAACAAAGAAGTCATTAAGCATCTCTGCCATTCAAGTTTCCGGTTACTCTTTCTCCCTCCTCATGAGCAGTGGTACCCTGTCCTTGGTCTTCCTCTTGCTTCTAATGTATTGATAAAAGTTTCTTGTTCCCTTTATCCCATGCTAGTTTGAGTCATTTTGTGCCTTTGCCTTTCTATCTTGCCCTCGATTCCTGTGTTATTGTCTATATTCATCCTTTGTAATTGACTAGTTTCCATTTTTTATATGACTCCTTTTTATTTGTAGGTCATGCAAGATCTCGTGGTTAGCAAGGTGGTTTTTGCACATTTTCTATTTTTCCCATCAGAATAGTTGCTTTTTGGTCTTATAGTGTCCGTTGAAGAACTGCAACTCTCCTCAGTTGTTTTTCCTCAGTCTTGATTCCTATGGGCCTTACCTATCAGCTCTCTGAGCTTACCAAAATCCGCCTTCCTGAATCCATTGTCTCTGTTTTGCTGTACTCCTTCTGCCTTCTTAGAATTGCAAACTCTATGATTTCATGATCACTTTCACCCAAGCTTCCTTCTACTTTCAAATCTATGAGTTCCTCCCATTTGTTAAAATCAAGTCTAGAACAGCTTCTCCAGTAGCTTTTTCAACTTCTGAAATAAAAAGTTGTCTGCAATGCAGTCCAGGAACTTATTGGATAGTCTGTCGCGCGTGTTATTTTCCAACATATATCCGGATAGCTGAGTCCCCATCACCACCATCACTTGGGCTGTGGATGATTTTGTTAGTTGTTTAAAAAAAAAGCTCTCCACTCTTCACCTGGTTAGGTGCCTGTAGTAGACTCCTAGCATGACATACACCTTGTTTTTTACCTCTTTATCTACCCAGACTCCAACACTTCGTCTCCTATGTCCTCTCACCTCAGTCCAAGTGTGCACATCTTAATATATAAGGCAACACCTCCTCCCTTTTTCCCCTGTCTATCCTTCCTGAGCAAACTGTACCATCACCACAACCTTCCAATCAGTGTATTACTCACCAAGTTTCAGTGATGCCAACAATGTCATAGTTGTGCTTATTTATTAGCACTTCCAGTTCTTCCTGCTTATTACCCATACTTCTCTTTTGTTATAGGCATCTAAGATACTGGTTGATCTTGCCTCCCAGTTTTGCCTGACCCTCCTTTCTCTCTGCATTATCGCCCACGCTCCTCCTGTTTCCGACCCTCTCCCAGGTCTTCATGTTCCCCACTTACTTTGGGCTTTGCTCACCTGTCCCGTCGAACCTAGTTTAAAGCCTCCTCACTAGGTTAGCCAGTCTGTGTGCAAGTAGGGTCTTTCCCTCCTCGAAAGGTGAATGCTATCTCTGCCTAGCAGTCCTTCTCAAATAGATCCCGTGGTCGAGGAAGCCAAAGCCTCCTGGCGACACCATCTTTGCAGCCAGGCATTCACCTCTATGATGCATCTGTTTCTGCCGGGCTCCTTTTGCCAGAAGAATCGAAAAGAAATTCCACCTGCGCTCCAAACTCCTTCACCCGTACTCCCAGAGCCCTGTAGTCACTCTTGATCCGCTCAGTGTCACACCTCGCAGTATCATTCATGCCCACATGGATGAGTAGCATGGGGTAGTAGTCAGAAGGCTGGATAATCCTCGACAATGCCTCTGTAACATTTTGGATACAGGCTCCCGGCAGGCAGCATACCTCCTGAGATGAAATGTCAGGGCAACAGATGGGCGCCTCCGTCTCCCTCAGCAGAGAGTCTCCGACCACCACTACCCTACGTTTCCTATTTTCAGTGGTGGCAGCAGACCTCCCCGCCTTAGGGGTACGAGGCTTCTCCTCCTTTACTGTAGGGAGTGATTCCTTCTCTCCTGTATCAAGAAGTGCATAACGGTTACCTATTACCACAGTGGGAGGGTTCTCAGCAGGGGGGGAGCACTGCCCGCTGCCAGAAGTAACCACATCTGCAATGGCAGAACAGCCATAGATGGTTAGTGAGTGGTAGTGAAGAAGTCAAGTGCAAGGACAGTCAGGATGCAAGCTGTGATTTGAAGGTGCGTTTGCTGAGCTCCTGGGCTGTGTAGAACAGTGACCCAGTACCAGAGGCCCTTACTGAATGGCCATTGGCTGCAGCAGTAAGTGGGTATCCTTCCCACCTAGTCAGAGAAAAGATGGTCAGCTGCTTATTATTATTTTTGCATGTCTAAAAATGTGATAGGCACCTTCCAAACAAGTAAGATACAATCTTTATCCCAAAGAGCTTATTCTAAATGTAAGACAAGAGCAAGTCTAAGCAACAACTAATTTGGAGGGTGGGGGAAGAAGGAGGGCGGAAGAGTGCATAAGATTACAAAAAGAAGGATATGTGGTTATGTAAGTGTGCCAGGTTTTTAGTTACTGACAGACTGATGAAGCTGGGAGGGATGCAGGTGATCGGAGAAGATGGGGATATTGTGGAAGAAGAGGAAGAGAGAGGGAGAAATTACAGATCGGTAGAATAGCTAACAGCCAAAGAGGAAAGTTAGGGAAGACTGAGAACAAATGGAGATCTTGAGGGAAGTAAGAGCAGCAGGAACGTGGCTGTGAAACCATCTGACAATTCAGTGCATCAGTTACTTCTCTTTCATTTGCTTTATAAACTGCACTGCATTTCTGTTTGATTAGGACAGACAACACTGGAATGAAACATGTGTCTTAGCTGGAAGGAGACCCAAAAAGTTATTCTTGAAGTAATCTGTGTTCTCTCTCAAATTACTGGCATTGTGATCATCTAGAGATGGCAATGTGTTACGCTTGAAATAGCTGTTCCATTAAACCGTGGAGCACTCTCAAGTAATTAGACTTCCTGTTATGACTGTCTGTTACAGTGCCGGAATGCTATGACTCTTCCAGTAGCTGCTGGTATTTCATTACTGTGATGCCTCTGAGACACTTGCAGTGGGTATTTCACCCTGTTTTATGGTAGTAATGTTTCATCTTTCTGCTGATGGTATCGTGCGTTGCTGCTATGAGCTTTAAAAAAAGAAGCTAAAATAAAAGCATCTTTTGTTTTTTCTAGGATCTCTTTCATTGACTTGGCTGGCAGTGAGAGGGCAGCTGATGCCAGAGACTCAGACAAACAAACAAAAATGGAAGGAGCAGAAATAAACCAAAGCCTTTTAGCTGTAGGTTACTCACATTTGTAGGGAAGATTTTTGTAATTATTGTTCTTTAGGTTGGTTCTTAGACTGACAGTAAAAAAGGAAGTAACATGTGGATGGATCCCAATGGAAAATACACAATGCTAAATGCTGACAATTAAATTGCTCTCTAGTCATGAATCAGATGAGAAGAAAAAGGTTTTTTTGTGAGGAAAAACAACTTTCTAAATATATTTCTACAGCCAGATAAAGAGAGCACTGAAAAAAGTCAGATATTTTATAGTAAGTCTATGCCATCTTTTCTATAGTAAATTCAGGCTCTCTTTATCTGTGAGGCTTAATGCAAGTTTATGAAAACATTAAGATCCACTACTGAAAGGCCCTCTAGAATTGGAGAGTATTTATTATTATTATGGTGATAATCTCAACTCTAATTTTGTGCATATAAACACATTCTAATACCCCAGAACAAATGGTTGGAACCACTGTTGTCCATTAGTGTACCACAAAAAACTGTTACAGGACACAGAAATCAGGCAATTTAGATCCAAGGTTCCTACAACAACCTTATCTCCATCCACTTAAGTCATATATGCAGGTAAATATTTTAAATTTCACACTGCTGTGTGATTTTTATGTGGTGGAACCTATTGTAATATTTGTGTACAACACCTTTTATTTTGTTATCGGAATGCAAAATTATGCCTCTGAAAAGTGGGAGGAAAACCATTCCCCTGATTGCCTCTGTTCTCATACAATAGAACCTCAGAGTTACGAACTGACCAGTCAACCATGTACCTCATTTGGAACCGGCAGCACCCAATCAGGCAGCAGCAGAGACAAAAGAATAAAAGCAAATACAATGCAGTACTGTGTTAAACATAAACTACTAAAAAAAAAAAAAAAAAAAAAAAAGGGAAAGCAGCATTTTTCTTCTCCATAATAAAGTTTCAAAGCTGTGTTAAGTCAATGTTCAGTTGTAAACTTTTGAAAGATCAACCATAATGTTTTGTACAGAGTTACGAACAATCTCCATTCCCGAGGTGTTCGTAACTCTTAGGTTCTACTGTAATTCCAAAAAATCTGGATGAATTTTTAATCATACTTTCCAGAAAATTTTCCTTCGGGCCAGGGGAAAAGCGTGAGACTTTTCATGCTGAAAGGAAATATTATGAAGACATTTATAAGCTCATTGAAACAAGTGTTTAAAGAGAGAGAGTCAACTTGATATTAGTGAGTTTGAGAGTTTAAAGTATTTTCCTGTTAAAAGGAGTAAAGCCCGCCCATGAGTCTCTCTACCAACTTTTGTTGTTTTAGAGTTGGAATTTTTTTTTCATTTCTTGCTGTGTGAATAACCCATACAAAATTGACTATGCAAGACAGTGAAACTGACTAAAAGTGCATTACAAAGCACTTTGTGAATAAATTCAAAAGAGAAACTTTTTCTTCTCTAGTCTCCCCTCAAGGTGCAATCACAGGGGTCTACCATTGAACCCTACCCCAAGCAGAGTTTTTACCCCAAAAAGAGAGAAATACCATAGAATTTTAAGAGTAATTCACCATTGGAACAACATTGGAATCTGCTGTGGCAGATTCTCCATCACTTGAACTCTTTAAATCAAGGCTGGATATCTTTTCAAAAGATCTGCTATAGCTCAAACAGAAGTTTATGGGCTCAGTGCAAAAATTATTGGATGAAGTTCTCTGGCCGATGTTGTTAGTAGCTCAGACTAGACTATCATAATGGTCACTTTGGGCTTTAAAATTTATGACATTCACTAGAGACTTTGTTGCTATTGATTTCATGTGGAAGGTGCTCAGATACTTGTTATGATCAGCAGTATAAAACTCTAAAATGGAGAGAGAATCTCTTTCAGTTAGAGTCCTCTTAGATGTAATTTCTAACAAAAATTAAAATACATTCAGAAAAAAATGTGATTTGAAGTGGATGGTGTCTCATTAAGAATGCAATGTCTGTCTCAAGCTGGAGTTACTACCACAGTACTGTAATCTATCTCAAGATATTTTCTCCTCTCGCTGCTAGTACTCTCACTAGTAATGGCTTGCCTCAATGGGCCCACAGTCCATTTCCTCCATTGTAGAAAGCATCAGAGTCTGGTACGGATTGTGACACACTTCTACTTGTGCTGGTGAAGACACATGGTAAAAAGAGAGGGACATTGGAAAATGTCAGTCTTTTAATAGGCAACGAATAAATCAAGAGGCAGATGTGTCTCCAAGATTATGTGCTGTTCTTGCTGATAATTATTAACAAGAAAATAGATCATGGGTATCTTTTTCAGGAAGGCTCACTTGCATTTAACTCCTCAAGTCCCATTGATTTTAATGGGAGTTCTATAGCTAAATCCCACTCTCTGTGTTGAAAGTGAAGCCCTAATGTTTTGTGCGTGTCCATTATTAATCTATCAAAGAGATTCTTTTGTTATGGGATGGTGAAATAGTCAGGCTTTAAGACTGCAAGTGTTATTGTGCACATGTTTAACTGTGGGTCTCCGGAAGCTGGTAGCCTTCCCCACTCCTTGTAAGGAAGCATAGTCTAAGGATATAAGGGTAATAAGGGAAATAGTGACCTCTCAGTTTTGGGTGCAGGTGTCTCTCCTTTTTCTTGTGTGACTGATACATTTTTTTCTCTCACTCTCCTTTTTAGTTAAAGGAATGTATTCGGGCTCTGGATCAGGAACATGCTCATACTCCTTTCCGGCAAAGCAAATTAACTCAGGTAAAACCAAAAACCAAGCCAGTGACTGACACTGCACTGAACAGAGTTGAAATGATAGTAATAAAATGAAATAAGCCATGATTTGGTGACTGTATATTGTTAACCCTTTGGAGACTGGACACTTGCATAGCTTCCCAAGCATGCATTCTGATCATAGAGGAAAACATCAGCATTCATAGAGTTAATACCAGCTGACAGCAAAAGCTATAAACAGTTACTCCCCGGAGTATGGTGTGGTGGAGAGTTTACTAAACTCCAGGATAAAGTTACTTTACTTCTATGTGAAGTTCTATATGGAGAATCTTGTAGGCTAATTGTTCTGAGATATTCATATGGTGGACAACCACTTAAAGAGATAGTCTAGTGATTACATTCTTTGTGGTACTATCATGCAAGCTTTAATCAGTATTAGGTTACTCTAATTGTAACAAATGCTTTATTCTCCCAAACACACCAGCACTTTTGGGGTGCCCAGAAAGAAAATGGGCTTGTTTAAAGGACAGATTCAACACTTGAATTCATTTTAAATTTTACATGAAAAATCGCAATTGAGATAAGTTGTTTAGGTGGGAGAAGAGAGACACACTTGGTTCTAAACTGTTTAACTGGATTGTTTAAAAGAAATACATTAGTTGCTAAGAATGTTAAGCTGTATTTTTCCTCCTCCTCCAAGGTACTAAAAGATTCTTTCATTGGAAATTCTAAGACATGTATGATAGCTAATGTGTCACCTAGCCACATAGCTACAGAACACACCCTGAACACGTTAAGATATGCTGACAGGTAGGTGACTTAAATTTTCCATGTTGAGAGTCAAAAAGGAGTAATAGTTTGGGATGAAAATATTTAGATTGCATCAACTGGTGAGTTCACAGGGCAAAGAGCAAAAAATGCAACTTACAGCGCATAAACATAATCTTCATCTGCTGCACTATTATATTGAGGCACTTAATGCTCTGGGTCTTTTAAATTCTTCTTTCAGAGGATATGTAATTTAGGTCCTAACAGCTTGCAGTGATTCAGAATCTCATGGTACTCCTCGTAACAGTAAGGTTGATAACCCCAACATCCTTGACAAACTAGTGTTGTTTGTATTATGGTACTTCCCAGAATGTTAGATGCTGTCCATACCCAGAGGAAGATGGATTGTGAACTCTTCGGGGCAAGGACTCAGAACACAAGCAACACAGAAAAGGGTGGAGGAGACAGATAAGAGACAATCAAAAATGTTCTTGATATCAGCTATCACCAAAAGCCATGTTGTTAGTTAGTTAATTTCCTATAGACATCAAGATGGACGTGGGTCTTCAGGAGGAATTTGGAGGAGAGGAGAAGTAGATACAATTTCCTTTAGTTTAAATTGGTCAGAGGTATTCTTCACTTCCTAATTTAAACTTGTCATAAATAGATAGCTAAGGGTTAATGTTTCTTTTACCTGTAAAGGGTTAACAAAGGGAACCAAACACCTGACCAGAGGACCAATCAGGAAACTGGATTTTTCAAAGTCAGGAGGATTTTTGGGGTCTGAGTCTGTGTGTGTTCTCTAGCTATGAGAGGTCTTTCTATCTTCTAAATCTTCTGTTTCCAAATTGTAAGTAAGGCAGAAAAACAATATAGGCTTTTATGTTGTTTGGTATTGTTATTATCATGTGTGGTAGCTTGCTGGAGGTTTCAAATTGGATTATCTTTTGAATCAGATGGTTATTCATATTTTTTCTTGTAAGCAATACTGTATAATGTATCATATAATAAAGAGAATTTTTGATTGTTTTTTTCTTTCTTTTTTTATATACAAAGCTTTCTTTTTTAAGATTGTTTGAGTTTTCTCTTCTGGGCTTAGCGCTAAGGAACGAAGGGGGGGACTTCTCTTGTGTTAGATCTACGGAGGGTAAGCTCTGTTTAAGCACTGGAATTTGGGATGGTAGGGAAGAGATAGAAATATCTCTGTTTCCTTTGTATTTGCGGTTGTGTCTCTTTTGTGGAGGGTAAGGCGAGACATGCTTCTTGTATTGTTGATGTTTAAAGAGATCTGCATCAGTAACTCTCGGTTAGCCCAGAGAGGAAGTCTGTGGTGGGAGAGAGATGGGGGAAGGGAGTGGTTATTTCCCTTTGTTGTGTGAGACTCAGTGTCTCGAGTTTGGGGTCTTCCAGGGAAGGTTTTGGGGAGGCCAGAGGGGGCCAAAACCCTGGAATTTTTGGATGGTGGCAGCGAGATCAAAGCTAAGCTGGTAATTAAGCTTAGAAGGGTTCATGCTAGGCACCCAGATTTCTGGATGCTAAGGTCAAGATTTGGGAAAGATGCTTATGATAAAACAGTTGTGTATTGTTCCCCATTGAAACAGCTGCTACAAACCTCCATAGAAGTAACTGTATTTCTGCAGCAGATGATCTGATGCCTCCATGGATTAGCCAGTGATTAAAATCCAAATTGTGACATTGAAGTCAATATTTAATGTACCAAAGTATTAGTTTGCTGTAATGAGACTGTAAATTATTTGAAAGCATTTAATTTTTCTAATGCACTATCCTTATTTACAGGGTAAAAGAACTGAAGAAAGGGATTAAATGTTGTACCCCCGTCACAAACAGATGTCGGATAGCTGGAAATGTATCTCCAAAACGGATCCAAAACTCTCCTTCCGCGCACGTGGGAGATAAGAGCTCTCCAAAGAAAGTAAAACTAGGACTTCATCATCCTTTAAGTTCTTTGAGAATAAAGGCATCCCCGTCAGTGTTCCATCCAACCAATGTCCCTTTTTCCTCTACCCCAAAAGGAGCCAAGAGTCATGCCCACAAAGGAAATCCAAGCTCACCATGGCTCAATCACACCAGTCCCATTAAAGGAACGCTAAAGATAGGGCATCCCATGAAGAAAAAGACTGATGATCTGACACTGCCGTCTGAGAAGCATCATACTGCGAAAGATTTTGTTGTTGCTACAGCTGCAGTCCCAGAGACAAGAGAGAGTGGGCAAGGAGATAATTGTATTCAAGATAAACAACCTGTCAGATGCCTGAAAGTACAGACTGTGCAACCTGTACAAAAGCAGCTCATTTCCAGAAACGGCTTTTCCTTTGGAGATGGAAATCACCCATCAGACAGCAGTCAGCGCTCTGCAAATGTTTTTACCAAACAGTGCATTGAAACCTGGGAAAATCTCCCTCCACATCAGAAAGAAAGGGAACAACATTTGCGTCTTTACCACCAGCAGTTTCAGCAGCCACCTATTCTACAGCAGAAGTTGAACTATCAACCACTTGAGAGGTTTTTAGCCCAATACAAGCCCCAGGAAACTGGAGTTAAACAAGACCAGATCCTTCCTCCCACGGACTCACAATGCAAAGAGGGGATGCTGCTGGAAGACCTGGACGACAGTGATTTTAGTGAAGACTCTTTCTCACCTATATCCAGCCAAAGGAAAGTTAAAAGAAACACCAGTGAGAGCAGCCAACTTTCATTTTTCCTTCATCAGAGAGAACAAGAAAGTGAGGAGGAGAAAGGCCGAGAGAGACAGGGTTTATTTTTTGAACATGTAACACATACACATGAGCATGAACTTACTGACAGCTGGGACTATGGGAAGGGCTTTGCATTTCCAGAAGCGGGGGAGCCCATTAGAGATGGAGAAAGCAGCAAGACTCGGTCTGACTGGAGCACAGAGGATGACTTCACTATTGATTCTTCTGTGAACAATAATACTGCAGAAAAACCTTATTGCTTGCAGGAAGAACTTGTCAGTAACTGGAAAAACAGCAAGGATTTACCAGCTGATCATAAACAATACAAATCCGAATACAGACCTCTAGTTTATCCTGGTGAAAGCTCCACATTCCCAGAAAAGAGGACACAAAGTCCACAAGTTCCCCACACATTGGATTTAGGGACTACAAAATGCAACAAGATCAGCCTTCCACATGCACAAAGGGAAGAATCCATCAAAGATGGACAAGCTCCAGCTGCAGGAAACTTAGAAGGGAAGAAACTAAAAAATGGAACTAGCCCCTGTGGAGCTTTTAATACTTCATCAGAATTCACTTCTGAGCTAATGGTCCCTCTGACAATGTCTCTCCTTGACAGTGAGGAGGCAGCTGATGCAGAGAACATCCTTTCTGATCAGGAAAAGGCTCTCCAAGTGAAACAGATGTTGGAAAGAAAAACCATTAGCCCCAGCAAAAGGTTAGAGGGAGAGGCCAGGCAGTTTCTTAGAAATAAAGCCTCACCAACAGGCAGGATGCCAGAGCTGGGTGAACAAATGGACCACAGTGAAAGGAAGTCCACTCTGCAGCACTCCCCACAAACTGAGAACAAGTGGCTCTCACAGTCCTGTCGTGATGCAAAGCCTTCTTGTGGCCCTGGAGGTTCATCTTCATGGAACACACATCGAAGTTCTATTAATGGTTTATTTGTCCGAGATGAAGACTTGACAGAAGCATCAGCATCTGTCAGAGTCAAAAACCCTTGTGGAGAGAATGAAGATGAATTGTTTCTTCATAACTTAAAGTGCAGAGAATACCTGGATAACAGCAGGCAGTATGATGCTGATACTGAGAATACCACTGGTAGTCTGCTGAGCGGCCCAGAAAAATCTAGCCTGGGTAAAGGACCCAATGTGGGGCCCACGGCTCAGACTGTACATGCTGATTTGCCTGAAAAGGGTTATTTTTCATTTGCACCATCCATTCTGAATGCAGGAAGAGTGGAGGGTACAACTTCATCCCCCTCTAGAGAAGGCAGCCCACTGCAGCCCAGGTCAGAATTCAGGAGCAAGGACTTGAACCATTCTGAAGATACATTCAAGTTGTCATTCAGTGGTGAGGAAATAGGGCTGCTTAAGAATAAACTGATGCAAAGTATTTTTACACAAGACTGTTTTGATGCTGCACAACAGGATTCAAGATCCGTTACGAAAGAGATCAGATCATTAGCAAATCAAAACACTCACCCAAATCCATCCATCATTAGCACCCAGATTGATACGTCAGAAACATCAAACCGGCACAGAGAAGCCCTCGGAAAGGCACAGTAAGTTTGTATCTGCTACACTATCTTCTGTTGTGTGAACTAGAAACACTGAACAAACACATTGTACATTTGCTTAAATGTTTTATATAGTGCTATATGTACTACACAAACACACACACACACGCACACTTTTTTGTAGTCAGATATATAGAGAAGTTGTTAGATAACTACTGCATCCATTCAGAAACAAATATGAAACAGCCAGTCCAGCTAACCAGATAATGAAATCAGACACTCACCTTCAAGATAGATAATGGGAGGGCAATGTCTAGCTTTTACTAACAGACATGGATCCGGCTGACCTGGCTGTGACTCAACCCATTTCAGACAGAAGCAGTGCTTGCTGGCAGAGAGAAGCACCTAGAGGAATTAATAGAGGTGTCTGCACTGTGTATTGAAGGTCGTGTGCCTGACTTTCACCAACATGGTTCACAGTCTCAAGGTTCTATTGGGCAGCATTTTTGCTCCTGGATTTCAGCTGGTAAGAGGCATTATGAGCCACTGTGCCATCACTGACTAGCCAAGAAGCTGTGGGCCACTCCCCACTTAGTCATCCATGGCTAGACCACTGTCCTTGGGGCTCAGACGGTAGCTGGGGTACAGAAGGTAGCTGCTCAACCTTCTGCGTTGTGTGGTCCAGCATAAATACATAGCTTCTGTGCTAAGGTCTCTGCACTGGCTTCGTGTTTATTTCTAGACTCAGTTCAAGGTGTTGAAGACTCTTCTTTTCTTGTACCCCATCATCACAGCAAAGACCAGCTGAGAAGTACTTGCAGCTGAAGCCTGTTTAAATACCCCAGGCCAGCTCTTCAGCTGATGTAAATTGGCATAGGCCACTGAAGTCAGTGGAGTGACATCAGTGTACACTACATGAAGATCTTGTCTGGAATATGTTTAGTGGCAGGGCCTTCCCACCTGAAGCCCTCCATCTGTGGAATTTCCTCTCCTTAGAAGTTTGTCAGAGCCCACTAATAATCGTTACAGGTGGAACGGAGGGCTACGTAACCATCATTATTTTTTTATTATGTTAATTAGGCAGGTTGTGATTCAAGCCCATCGAGAGCAGCTGGATGAAATGGCATCCCTATGTTTTAAGGAAGAGACCTTGATAAATCAGATGTCGGCAGCAGTAAGTGTTTCAAATGATGACTTCAGTGCTCACTGAACTTCTCTAAGAATCCTAAAGAGCATTAATCTGAATTAGTGACATCCTACCATCAATTCCTGTTCTCAGTCTCTCCCCTTTTTTGGAGCCTACCTTTATCTGAGCCCCGAGTCAGATTAAATAGGAGACTGCTCAGTTCCAAGACTTCTTGTGCTTTGGCTGATCTCCACTCTGCCAGTTACTTGGCTAGAGATTTGAGAATGACATGCTGACTACAAACAGTTTAATTTAAAACATCTTTTTCTTATCTCACACCAGTCTCCAGGGATATCACAGCATTCACATCCCGCATGAAGCTTTTGTCACTGCAGTGTGGGTTAAATGACAGTCAGTAGTACAGAAACATGATTTCTCCCTGTACATAGACGTTAATAAAATGTCCTCACACATCAGTCTCTCACCTGGGATTCCCTTACCGGTCCCACCACAGATCTGCTGATTCCTAGTCAGCAAGGCCTTGCTCTCTCAGTTCTTTCTACTGTGCCCTGCTCCATTACCGCAGCTCTGGCTTGCTTCCCTCAGTCACACTACGGATTTCTTAGGACAGTGGCTCTCAACCAGAGCACATGTGCTCCTGGGGGTACGCAGAGGTCTTCCAGGAGGCACAGCAACTCATCTAGAGATTTGCCTGGTTTTACAACAGGCTACATAAAAAGCATTAGTGAAGTCAGTACCAACTAATATTTCATACAGGCAATGATGTGTTTATACTGCACTATAGACTGAAATGTAAATACAATATTTATATTCCAATTGATTTATAATTATGTGGCAAAAATGAGGAAGTCAGGAATTTTCCAGTAATATTGTGCTGTGACACTTTGTTATGTTTGTCTGATTTTGTAAGCAGGTAGCTTTTAAGTGAGGTGAAACTTGGAGGTACACAAGACAGATCAGACTCCTGAAAGGGATACAGTAGTCTGGAAAGGCTGAGAGCCACTGCCTTAGAATATCCTTGTCACAGTTCAGGGCAACTGTCCCTGTATCCCCCTTTAGGGTCCAGGCAGGGTTCCCACTCCGGGCTCCTTTTCTATCCCCTCTCTGGGGTGGAGACCCTTGTGTGTCTTCCTCCAGATCAGCATATTTCCAGGCAGCACAGTTCCCAGACTATGGTGTGGTATCCTCAGCAAAAGACAGACTTCCAAAGCAGGCCTGCTTCACTTCTCTCCTCAGAGAGAGTAAACAGTGTAATTGACCACAGGTAAGTTACCACCCAGCTCATTCTACAAAAACACATTAATCCTTAGGGTAAAAGCATTACAGAGAAAAGATATTAAAACAATAAAAGAACCTGCATGTATGTTAATAAGCTTACCAGAGATCACCCCGGCTGCAACCAGGATTCAAGGTGCTGATCAGTCCTCCAAGCTCCACCCAGGGGGTTTTCTGTGGTCACACGTTCATCACAGCTTTCGCTCAGAACAAACACACTCATTAGTTATACAGTTGGTCTTTGAACTTCCCTAATGTAACAGGTGAGCAGCAGCAACCCCCACCCCCTCCATCCCTGCGAAGCTTCAGAGGTTGAGTCCACAGGGAGAAGTCTGCAATCCCCTTCTCCTTAGTAGTTCCTAGGAATTCCACTTCTCAAAGATTGTCCCAAAAGATCAGTCATGTCTGCTGCATTGTTCAGCATAATCTTTTGAAGCTCACAACACTTCCCAGAGATTGCATGAATCTTGTCTTCCTCCTGAAGACGTTCCATACAGTCCCACAATAATCCATACTCCTTTGTATTTGTAATACAATGAACTCCGACAATACTTAGACTTAATTCAATACAGTTTAACTTAATTCAGTCAGTTTCATCCAGGGTATCACAGGAAATTGAATAACTGTCACAATCCGCACCTTGGGTTTTAGTCCCATTACCTTGTGCAGGCATCTGCACAGCCCCATGTGCACCATTACCAGCCAGTGCTCTCGGGTTATCCTCTTCTATTGCTTGTAAAAGCACACGGTTCTCAGCTGATTTTGTAGCAAGGCCCTCTG
Organism: Chelonoidis abingdonii; assembly: GCF_003597395.2. Taxonomy (NCBI): domain Eukaryota; kingdom Metazoa; phylum Chordata; order Testudines; family Testudinidae; genus Chelonoidis; species Chelonoidis abingdonii. Next base: position 5,561,247 of record NC_133774.1, read on the forward strand.
CTCCTCTCAACCCAGAATTGTTTTACTTTACATTTCCCAGATCGCTGTCTTGCTGCCTTTTCAGCTCTGTGTCTGTATCACTGACACTAAGCTCCCCTTCTGTATCATCTATGGTCATAGGCATTTTCATTCCAAACAGCTTCAAACTTCAAGTGTGGCTATAGGGACTCTTGCCTCAGAGAATTCAGAAGGGGATCCACCATGTGGCAAGTCTACCAAGCTTTCCAGCTGCCAGCACTGGTGCTTCTTTACTGAATAACGTACCAAGGATGTTCCGTAAGGGGCTCAACAAGTGCCATCCTAATACTCCCTTTGTTTAGCCAGAGGCTGCTCTCCTTTTTTTAATAGTTCAGTTTTTCCTCCTGAATTTCTATCATTCACTGGAAGGGACTTGGAAAATATATTCACCTGCTCCCTACAGGCAAGAAAGAGTCTTTCCGTGGCATTGGTATGTTACTCTGAAAAACAGGTTTTGGGGTGCTCCTAGAATAGCCCACCTATTGCCCCCTTAATCTCTCTTCCCTTGGGCCTGGGTCCTGAAGGTAGCTTAGGAAGTACATGGAGGACACAGATACAGCCTTCCAATACAACGATTGACACAGGCAGTATTCTGTCCATAATAAAACACCAACTAATAATCCCTAATACAATAATAATCTAGAAACACAAATCCCTTTATAACAAGTTGTAGAGCATCCAAACTGCGTAACACACAGTTCAACTGATTCTAAGTGATTGTGCTCTGTAACAATCGCTGATGGTAATTCTTACATTTAAATTTATGTTGGGATTGAATCAGAGCTTCCTTACCAAAACTACAAATTCCTACCATGTGAGCTAATGGACTGCGTTCAGTTCTTAGTATACAGATATCAACAGCACCAGTCTATCCCCACCACCTTCCCTGCCCCCCCAAAAAAATCACATGGACTGGCCCAACTAAGGGGGACCTAGGACTTGAATGAGCTGTGGAGGCTGTCCCAGTGCTGATTCCCACCAGGTCAGGCCTGAGGTGCATGGACAGGAAGGGTCTTGCACTGCAGCTTTCCTGTAGATTGGAGAGAAGAGGATGGGACAGCTGAACTGGAGAATGGCAAGAGCAGAGCCCATTTCAAATGTGCTTTTCTTACTACTGTATCTGGCACCCAATAAATAGCATAGTTACGTAGGACTGTTACCATCCCGATGTATGGTCCAGCCCCCTTTGCCAGCACTAACTTCACTGGAAGACAAGAGTACAGGGGGATGACTAGGGAGGCAGACTGTAAATAAGCCAGTTAGCCCCATTAGCCGGGGCCCTGAGACTCCTGCAAAAAGAGCTGTGCTGAGCTGTGCTGTTTTTCAAGGTCAGGCCTTTAACAAGAGAACATTGAGTGCTTTGATGACAATGGAAGTAGAATGCAAAATGTACTTGTATTTACTGCTTCAGAAGAGCAGCTCTTTTCCTCATGCCTCACCCTCTGCGTGCTAGTTATTCCCCCTTCGCCCCATCCTCCACCGTCCAGCATTAATTTTATTGATTTGTTTTCCACTCTAGGATTTTGAAAATTATGTGACCAAACTGGACGAAATCCTCATGCTGAAATCAAAGTGTATCCAAAGCATGCGAGCCCAACTGCAGCTCTATTTAGCCTGTCCCGAGACTGATGCTACCCTGCAAAGAACTACAACACCTTAGTCCGCTTCAGATTGCATTCATCCCACACGGACTAGTTACAGCAACAAATGCTCACTATTTTCCCACCTGTGGGGTTAGGTTCTCCTGCAGCAAGGGAGGTGGTTAGTGTAAAGTTTGGTGTTTACGATTAACATATATTTTAGATAATGGCTGAGGGAAATTTAAGTAAATGAGAAATCTTTATAGATCTAGTTTGAAGCCAGGAGCGCTCTAGTCCCAGATCCACCCTTATAATAGGAAACCATATGATCTGAAGCAATAATTCTGTAGCCTTTAAATGCACCCGCAAGCAGCAGGAGTCCCCGGCTCTGGTTTTCATACTCGCTTCTCTTGTTAAAGGCACTTGTGTGCTGCTGAGAAACTGACGCAGCCGGGAAAACTCTCTGAAACCAGAAAAGTCTGTGAAAAGAAATATTCCAGACTTACAAGAACTGTTTTAAGAAGCGAGTGAGGAAATGGAGGGGAACAGCTGTTTGCTGGAATAAAATAAGCAGGCAGGTGTTTAATGAAAGTCTAGTTAGAACCAGACTGGTTTATACTTTCAGAAGAACCAAGGAGGTAGCTACAGTCATTCTGTGCCTTATACTAACATTGCAGACCTAGTGTAGAATGCTTTAAGTGATGGACAATAAATGACTTATTAGACGGCTCATGTGCAAGAGAACTTGCACTGAAAATTCACATGCTGCTGCCTGTATTGATTTTACATTGGTGACAGTTAAACAGAGGATCTTGGCCTAGAGGCAGGTGGGATAGCTGTGGGTCTGTCCACTGCTGCAGCGTATACAGTAGTACAGTTCTCCCAATCAGATCAAACTGCAGAACTGATTTCCCCGCTCAGAGCCAGCTGCAAAATATCACCAGCTTGTTGTGTTTGGGTTTAGACACTCATTAGCCTCACTAGTTCCTGAAGTTGGCTGCTGAATCCCACACCTCAGAGCCATCAACTGGATCCCTCCACAGATGCAATGGACAGGTCTCTTACGTCCCATGTTTGCTCCACAAAGCAGTATACCAGCTTAAGCCATAAGTGACCTTGAAGAATGTGCAGCTCAGATCATGTACTCCAGAAACTGAACACATTCTAAAATCTGTTCTCAGAGGAATCTGAGTTTATAAAGAACTTCGACATAGGCAAAAGGGGATCAAAATATTGGAGTTAATCATAAATGTAAGGGTGAAACAACAGTGTATCCTCTGAGAATCTGAATTTCCAGTCTGAAACCATAACTGCACTGGAGCCTGGGCTTGTGACAGGCAGTAGTACAGTAACCCTTCAACTAGACAGACCTACAGTGTTAGCCAGTGGCTTGAGGCTTTGCAAAGGTAACATCCCTGTGCAAATGCTCCTAGAAACTTTACATATAAAACAAATGCTCAGGAACAGATTTCTAAGGCAAGAAATATGCAAAGCAACCTTACATTCAGAAGTGATCTTTCCAAGTTCTCTGACTTCCCTTGTTGTCAGGTCTGCCTCTTGCAACTGGCTGGCTTATCTCTGGGAAACAGAGAGGATTTATTCCAAGATGTGAGGAGTTACCGTTTTTCATGTATTCAGATGACAAGCCAGCATCAAGTCACAGTTGAAACCAGCAGCTCCAGGAAGCCAGCCAGGTTGCCTTTGCCTCTTAGAAAGCATCTAAAGGAAATGAGGCATTCAGACATGGAGAGAGAAAGTATCTGTCTTATATCCTTTAAGCATGACACCTTGGCATGTACCAAGGCAGACATGTTTGATAGTCAGTAATCAAGAAGAAAAACATGGAGGAACATGGATTTCGTTACACTAGTCCCTAGGCGGGGTGGGTCGTTCTAATTACTGAGTGGTAAGAGGAGAAGTGACACTGTTTCTTTGGGAATTTTCCTTTCAAATACATGATTGTTGGAAAGCCCCTTCCCCTCCCCTCCACCCCTTGTGGGTCAGGAGTGCTCAGAGAGGGGCCAAGATACACCAGACAGTCAATCATTGAACGTTCCAGGCCTGCAAGCAGGTAGATACTGACATTTTACAAGTGTCCATAGCAATTTCTTAGCATGTTTGCAGAAGACAAAGCTTGGTGGTGGAGTGCTGTGGATAGCACAGAGGTTAGGCAGGAGCTGAGGAAAGGAGGTGAGAGGGGAGTGTGTGCAGCGGTCACAGGAAGAGGAGAGGAGAGGGTTCCTCTGGGCAGATGCTTATATACAGAGCAGGAAATGAGCGCCTGCCAAGACAAAGACTAGAAGCAAGTGGCAGGACTCGGTGTCTTTAAAATTGGGAAGCAGCAGGGCCCCAAAGGCACGCAGGCAGGCACAGTTGAGTAATAAAGCCTCCACATACCAGGGAGAAGAATTTTAAAGAAAGGTTCAGCAAAGCAAAAGCCTGAAAGTTCACCAGGAGAAGGGTTAGACACGTTCCTACGGGGTTATTTAAAATGGCCATTTCTAAGCGGGTGGCTGGAGAAGACCCATTTGTGACACCAGTTGCATAACAAACCCATTGATCTTACCTCACCAGTTTTCCAGACTGTATCAGTGACAATATGGATGAGCGACCCAGCCATCCGTCCAGGAGGTGGGAGTACGTTTGGATACAGGGTTGTTGCACCTCAGCTGAACCACCATGGAAGCCTTAAATGTTCTGTCTCAGTGCTCAGTCTTCAGTGCTGTATGAAAGGGATTAGAACTGGCACAGTTCAGCCTAGCAAACCCATTTCACAAGGAGAGTTCACTGAGCAGAGCGTGAGTCTCCCTGTACATTTTAAGTTAAAGGGCACCCAAAAACTTGAAATCTAGGCACTTTTTAAAAAGGAGTTAACTCCTATCAGGTACTAAATGTGTCCTTGGGTTGTGGTGGCAGAGTCCAATTTTCTACTTAATGGTTTTCTCACCTGTTACTGTGTAAGAGATTCTCATATACAGGAGAGGAAACAAAGGCACCAAGCCTGGAAACACTTGCACGCATTAACGTTAAGCACAGCAATCGTGTATTATAGGCCCACTTGTTTGGAGAATTGGATTCTGAGTATAGAGAGGCACATATACTAAAATTGACTACACAAGCTGCTGTCGAATGCACTAACAATGCACTCCCCTCCAGTCTTTCAGTTCTGTTACTTAGCTGTTACTTTAATTCGTGTGCAAGTTGGCGTCCTTTACAGGTCTGCGCTTGCTATTACAGTGAAGTCTGATTGAGATGGTTTTCATTTCAGGTTGATGAATGGGGTGTGTACTGTTTATAAACCAATCGGTTGTATGAAGAGCCTGACCATGTAAAAATCACGTAAACTAAGAACTAACATGAATTCACTTTTGAATTTGAGTGCAGTGAGTGGATGCTAGTGTGCATGGCCGACTTTTGTGTTGCTTTAACTTACTGTATTTAAATTAAAATTCTATTGACCACAAAAGGCTCTTGTACACTTTGTCCACAATTAAATGTATTTTTGAGCTCTAATCCAAGTTAGATTGTAAAAGATACCACTCAGTGGGGCAGAAGTATAAACACCACGTACCCACACACAAGCCCAGCACTTCCATTGACATCTTGATTCAGAAGCATCATGCCAGTAACTTGGCCATGACTGATCATTTTAATTTTTTAAAAAATAAGTTGCAGCCTGCAGCACCTCCCATCAGAGGGTCTTGCACTGTTCCAGTGAGCACAGTGACAGGGAGAGATGATTGACCACACCAGAAACCTGTGGCAGAAAAAAGAAACGAAACAGGTTTTGAAGTTTAAAAATGGACCCTGGTGTAACAAGCGCCAGGACAGGCTGCCACTGGCAGCCTGGTGCCTGTGCGCTCCGGGGACAAACGGAGGACGCTGAGGCAGAGTGAGAGTCAGTTAACTGTTAAAAATGTTCACCTTATTTCCAGTCTGAATTTGTTTAGCTTCAACTTCCAGCCATTGGTTGGTGTTAGACCTTTCTCTCCCAGACTGAAGAGCCTGTTATTGAATATTTGTTTCCCAGGCAGATACTTCTAGACTATAAACAAGTCACACTTTAACCTTCTCTTTGTTAAGCTAAACTGATAGACCCAAAGATCTCAATCACTGTAAGGCAGGTTTTCTAATCCTTTAATCATTCTCATGGCTCTTCTCTGAACCCTCTGCAATTTATCAACACCCTTCTTGAATTGTGGGCACCAGAACCAATCCCTGTGGAACCCCATTGAAACAGATCCGCTAGAGAATTCCCCGTTTACAGCTGCACTTTGAGAGCTATCAGTTTAATATGTGCCCTGTTCATTGTATATCATTTTTGGTTTTTAATCAAAATATCTTGGAGCAATATGTCAAATGCCCTACAGAAGTCTAAGTATATTACATCAACATGATCTTTTTGTCAATCAAATGTATATGCTCACCAAAAAAAGTTAGTTTGACAGGCTCTGTTTTCCATAAGCCCATGTTGATTTGTATGAATTACAATATCCTCCTTTAGTTCATTATTAAATCCCGGATCAGCCACTCCATTATCTTGCCAGGGATCCATGACAGACCTATAATTCCTGCATCATCCCATTTTCCCTTTTTAAAAATTGGCACAATGTTAGTTTTCTTCTAGTCTTCTGGAACGTCCCCAGTTCTTCCCCAGAAAAAACAACATTAACAATTCAGCAAGCTCCTCAGCCAGCATCCTCTTTTAACACGCTTGGATGTAAATTATCTGGACCTGCTGATTGAAAAATATCTAATTTTAATAGCTTCTGTTTAACATCCTGTAGAGATACTAGTGGAATGGAAAGAGTTATCACCATATGAGACTGAATTGTCTTTTTCCCCAAATACAGAACAGAAATATTTATTGAACATCTCTGCCTTATTATTGATAATTCTACCATATCCATCTAGAAATCGACTAAATACTGTTGTCTATTTTTTGTTCCTAATATATTTTAAAAGCTCATTGTTCTTACCGCTACTGGCCATACATTTCTCCTTGTGTCCCTTAGGAACTGCAGAAAATTGATAAAGGGAAGCTAACTTCTGATTTATATTCATTACTCTCCACTTCCCCTTTCTACCATTTGTTTTATATAATATAATTGAACCACCACTGCCTTTTCCCTAGATTATGGCTTTTGGGGCATCTCAGACATTCATAAATGATTCCCAATGATCATTTGCATTTTTCTGATTAAATTATTCCCCCCAGCTGATCCGACTCCTAATTGTTTTCATCTTTGTGAAATTAGCCTGATTAAAGCATCAAGTGTGTATATAATTACTAGTCTGGACTTTATTCTGCTTGAATATTATAAATGTGATCAAATCACGATTACTTGTACCTAAGATACCATTAACCTTTACTTCTGAGATTATGCCTCTGTTTAGACAAGCTCTAATCTATACTCCCCTGCGTTGCCTGCAACACTTTTTGAGTCAGGAAATTGATATAATGTTTAGAAATTGCAAGGCTGTTTTAGGCCTGGCAGTAAGAACTCCAGCATGTCACTCTGAAGCCCCTCATAAGATGGTTACTCACCTTTGTAACTGTTGTTCTTCGAGATGTGTTGCTCATATCCATTCCAGTTAGGTGTGCGCGCGCCATGTGCACGTTCGTCGGAAGATTTTTACCCTAGCAACACTCGGTGGGTCGGCTGGGTCGCCCCCTGGAGTGGCGCCGTTATGGCGCTGGATATATACCCCTGCCGACCCAACCGCCCCTCAGTTCCTTCTTGCCGGCTACTTCGACAGTGGGGAAGGAGGGCGGATTTGGAATGGATATGAGCAACACATCTCGAAGAACAACAGTTACAATGGTGAGTAACCATCTTTTCTTCTTCAAATGCTTGCTCATATCGATTCCAATTAGGTGATTCCCAAGCCTTACCTAGGCGGTGGGGTCAGAGTTAGATGTTACAGAATGCAAAACTGCTGAGCCAAATGCTGCATCATCTCTGGACTGTTGAACCAATTTGTAATGTGAGGCAAAGGTGTGAATCGATGACCAGGTAGCTGCCCGACATATTTCCTGGATGGGAACATGGGCCAGGAAGGTGGCAAATGAAGCTTGAGCCTGAGTAGAATGGGCGGTGAAGTGGCTAGCCGGAATGTGAGCCAAATCATAGCATGTATGGATGCAAGATGTTACCCAAGATGAAATTCGTTGGGATGAGACTGGTAGGCCTTTCATCCGGTCTGCCACAGCTACAAAGAGCTGAGGTGACCTTCGGAAGGGTTTTGTTCTCTCAATATAAAAGGCGAGAGCCCTGCGAACATCTAGGGAGTGCAGCTGTTGTTCCTGACGCAATGGGTGCGGCTTCGGAAAAGACTGGGAGGAAGATGTCTTGATTGACATGAAAGGCGGACACCACCTTAGGGAGAAAGGAGGGGTATGGTAGCAGCTGTACCTTGTCCTTATGGAATACTGTATACGGGGGGGTCCGCTGTCAAGGCCCAAAGCTCAGATACTCGTCTTGCCGAAGTAATAGCGATGAGGAAGGCTGTCTTCCAGGAAAGGTACAGCAGCGAGCAGGTGGCCAGTGGTTCGAAAGGAGCACCCATAAGCTTGGCTAGCACCAGGTTGAGATCCCAGGTAGGGGTCGGGCATCTGACTTGAGGGTAAAAACGTTCCAATCCCTTGAGGAACCTTGAAACTATGGGGTGAGAGAAGAGTGATCGGCCATTTTCCCCTGGGTGGAAAGCGGAGATGGCTGCCAGATGCACCTTTATGGAAGAGACTGCAAGGCCCTGTTCTTTCAGGGACCAGAGGTAGTCCAGAACAGTAGGAACTGACACCTGCCTAGGGACTGAGTTACGCTGAGTGCACCAGCAGGAGAAATGCTTCCACTTGGCCAGATATGTCATCCTAGTGGAAGGCTTCATCCTGCCCAAGAGCACCTGTTGGACCGAGGCAGAGCAACACAGTTCAGACTGGCTCAACCACGCAGCAACGATGCTGCGAGATGAAGAGACTGCAGGTCCGGATGGTGAAGCCTGCCGAAGTCTTGTGTTATGAGATCCAGCCAGAGTGGCAGGGGGATCAGGTCTGCCACTGAGAGGCAGAACAACATGGTGTACCAGTGCTGCCTTGGCCACGTTGGAGCAATCAGGATCAGGTGAGCGCTGTCCCTGCGGAGCTTGAGTAGGACTCTGTGGACGAGCGGAAACGGTGGGAAGGCATACAGTAGGTGCCTCTTCCACAGGATCAGGAATCTGAGAGGGAGCCCAGGGAGCATCCCTGGAAGGAGCAGAACACCTGACATTTCCTGTTCTCTCAGGAGGCAAAGAGGTCTATGTGGGGAAACCCCCACTTCTGGAAAACAGAATGGATGATGTCCAGACGAATCGACCACTCGTGAGACAAGAGAGATCTGCTGAGGTGATCCGCCAGAGTGTTCTGGACTCCTGGGAGAAAAGACGCTACCAAATCGATCAAGTGGGCTATGCAAAAGTCCCAGAGGTGGAAGGCTTCTTGACAAAGGAGGGAGGAGCGTGCTCCGCCCTGCTTGTTTATGTAAAACAAGGCCGTTGTGTTGTCCGTGAACACTGATACACAATGGCCTTGGAGATGGTCTCAAAACACTGGCATGCTACATGGACTGCTCTCAGCTCCCGCACATTGATGTGTAAGGCCAGCTCTTGAGGCAACCAGAGGCCTTGAGTGCGAAGGCCCTCGAGGTGGGCATCCCAACCCAGAGATGATGCATCCGTGGTTAGGGCCATCGAGGGTTGTGGTGGGTGGAATGGCATCCCTGCACAGACTAGAGTGGGGTTTAGCCACCAGGTTTTGGAGCCCAGAACCTTCCGGGGAATAGTGAGCACCGAGTCCAGGCTGTCTCTGCGTGGTTGGTATATTGAAGCAAGCCAGGTTTGAAAGGGAAGAAGGCGTAGCCTGGTGTGCTTGGTCACAAAGGTGCAGGAGGCCATGTGACCTACTAGGCTGAGGCAGGTGTGAAACCGACGTTGTCGGGAAGGTTTGCAGACCTCCAATAATTGAAGCCATTGCTTGAAAACGCGACTGCGGGAGGCAGGCTCTGGCCAGATTGGAGTCCAGAACCGCTCCCATGAAGTCTATTCTCTGCACGGGAGTCAGAGTAGACTTCTCTGTGTTGATCATCAGGCCTAGGCTCCCGAAGAGGTCTTTGACGATGCAAAGGTGCTGCAACACTTGTAACTGGGAAGTCCCTCAAATGAGCCAATCGTCGAGATACGGGTAGACATGTACCCAACGACGCCGGAGGGAGGTGGCGACTACAGCCATGTATTTTGTGAACACACACGGAGCCACAGAAAGGCCAAATGGAAGTACAGTGAACTGAAAATGTTGATGGTTGACCACAAAACGGAGGTACCGTCTGTGTGGTGGGTAAATTGCTATGTGGAAATACGCGTCCTTCATATCGAGGGCAGCATACCAGTCTCTCGGATCCAGGGATGGGATAAAGGTCCCCAGAGTTACCATGCGGAACTTCAGCTTTCTCATGAATTTGTTGAGTTCTCACAGGTCTAGGATCGGTCGTAGACCTCCCTTTGCCTTGGGGATTAGGAAGTAGCGGGAATAAAACCCCTTGCCCCTCATGTCTTTTGGCACCTTCTCTATGGCTCCCATGGCTAGGAGCGACTGGACTTCTTTTAAGAGGAATTGCTCGTGAGAGGGGTCCCTGAAGAGGGACGGGGAGGGAGGGTGGAAAGGCGGGGTTGAAACAAACTGGAGGTGGTATCTCATTTCCACCATGCGCAGGACCCAACGATCTGAAGTTAGCTGGGACCAGGCAAGGAGGAATTGGGAGAGGCAGTTGAAAAAGGGAGGAGAAGGATCCAGTAGAGCAACTGGTAGGCCGCCCTCGGGCGTCTCATCAAAAGTTCTGCTTGGGCCCCTCTGGGGGTTTACGGGGGGGGGGGGGGCCTGATTTTGACCTCCTTGAGGGCCAGACTGCCTCTGACGATTCCCTCTACCACACCTTCTGCTAAAGTCCTGTCGCGGCCTAGGTGGGGCGTAAGGGTGGTGTGGCTGGGGCCGGAAGGTCCTGGGTTGGGTCACTGGCGTGTGCATACCCAGCGAGCACATTATAATGCGATTGTCCTTCAGACTTTGCAATCTGGGGTCAGTCTTATTTGAGAACAGGCCCTGGCCTTCGAAGGGCAAATCCTGAATAGTTTTTTTGTAATTCAGGGGGAACACCTGATACCTGGAGCCAGGAGATACGCCTCATCATCACTCCTGATGCCAGAGTTCTGGCTGCAGAGTCCGCTGCATCCAGAGAGGCTTGGAGGGAGGTTCTTGCTACCTTTTTACCTTCTTCAAGAAGGGCCGTAAATTCTTGACGGGACTCCTGAGGAAGAAGCTCCGTAAACTTCCCCAAGGACACCCACGTGTTAAAGTTATATCTACTTAGAAGGGCTTGTTGGTTTGCCACCCTAAGTTGGAGGCCCCTGGCTGAGTATATTTTGTGGCTTAGGAGGTCCATGCACCTAGCCTCCTTTGACTTAGGAGCCGGGGCTTGTTGGCCATGACACTCCTTTTCGTTCACCGATTGCACCACTAAAGAGCAAGGTGGTGGGTGAATGTAGCGATATTCATACCCCTTTGAGGGGACATGTATTTTCTCTCTACTCCCCTTGCTGTAGGTGGAATTGAGGCTGGGGATTGCCAAATGGTGTCTGCATTAGCCTGTATGATGCGGATAAACGGAAGAGCCATTCTAGTAGGTGCCTCAGCCGATAGGATGTCCACAACAGGATCCTCTATTTTAGGGACCTCCTCCACCTGTAAGTTCATATTCTGAGCCACTCATCTCAAAAGGTCTTGATGGGCCCTGAGATCAATTGGTGGAGGGCCTGAGGAGGAAGTTCCCACCACTGCCTCGTCAGGTGAGAAGGAAGAGCAGGAGAGGCCCGGGACCAGGGGGTCCTGTGGGGGCTCCTGTATTTGAGGAGCGTCATCTGCATCAGGTGGAACCTGGGTCTCTGCAGATGGTATTGGAGCCTCATCCGTGCCCGTAGGGGCGGGGGCGGCTTACTGTCGCCTCTGGTACCCAAGTGTTCTGATGGGATCGACCGTGGAGCCACTGATGGAGCACCTTGGGCTTGGTAGTATGCCCACAGTGTCCAGAAGGACCAGTGATGAGGCCCTTGCTCGTGGCTCTGGCTCTCTGGAAATATATGGCTGGGGACGTCAGAGTCACGCTCCTGAGGACAGGATGCGCTACCAGCCTGCGATGACACCGATGTGTGTCTCGATGGCCACGGCGGTGCCAATAGACCCTGGGAGGGCGCCATTGTTCTGGATGCTCGATCTCGGGGCGGTACCGGGAGCTATAATGGTACCGTGAGTAAGACCGGGACCTTCTACTGTAGTGGTGCCGGGAGGTCGACCAGGATCTCGAGTCCCTTCGTCTGCAATGACTGCGGGATACACGGTGCCGAGAGCAGTCCCGTGAGTTGGATTGGTACTGGGAGTATCTGGCCGGCAAACGAGATGTCGAACGGTGCCGCGAGTGCGACCATTACTGCGATGGAGAGCGGTGCCGGGACTGCGAGCGGCGCCAGGAGCGGGAATGGCGTGATCGAGAGCGTCTGTGAGACCATGATCTTGAACGACGTCTCTCTGTTGGACCAATGGAAGGTGGCCTTACTAGGGCCGGTTTTCCAATGGATTGTATGACCCGCACCGGCAGTGCCGGGGGTTGAGGCCGTGTCAACTCTGTCATGGCGATGAGCTCCCTTGCCGTGGAGGTCTCCGGTGTAGAAGGGAGGGCAAGCTCAACCACAGCATGAGCCAGGGAGCTGTCAGGCACCGGACTCAACGGCCCTTGTGGGACCAGAATCGATGGTGCCGCGCTCGGTGGAGCCGCAGTCGGCGGTGCCACAGTCGACGGTGCTACAGCAGATGATGGTGCCGGACGAACCGTCTTTGAAGAGCACTCCTTCTGTGGAGCTGAAGCAGCTGGAGCGCCATGTTGCTTCCTGGGTCTCGGGGACAGGGAGCGGTGCCGAGCAGATGTCGGTGTTGGTAAGGGTCGGTGCCAGGGCTCCTTCTCGGTACTGGAGTGGTCCGAGGCCGAGGGGGCACTCCTTACAGAAGCGGTCTGTTGGGCGCTCGGTACCGACACTGCAGGACTAAGTGCCGACTCCATGAGGAGCTGTTTCAATCGAAAGTCCCGCTCCTTCTTTGTCCTTGGTTTAAATGACTTGCAGATATGGCACTTATCGGTAAGGTGGGATTCCCCTAGGCACTTGAGGCAGGAGTCGTGGGGATCCCCTATTGGCATCGGCTTTTGGCACGCCGAGCATGGTTTGAATCCCGGTGCCTTGGCCATGGGCCCATACCGGGATGGAGGAAAGGGGCTAATCCCCGATCCCCCCTTAAACTATATACACTAACTAATACTAACTATAACTACAAGAACTCTAACTATACACACAACAGCAAAGAACTACGAGTAGCTAGGGACGTGGAGATCAGCTAAGCCACGCTCCACAGTTCCAGCGACCATCACGGACGGTAAGAAGGAACTGAAGGGCCATTGAGTCGGCAGGGGTATAGATCAGGTGCCATAACAGCGCCACTCCAGGGGGCGACCCAGCTGACCCACCGAGTGTTGCCAGGGTAAAAATCTTCTGACGAACGTGCACGCGGCACGCGCACACCTATTTGGAATAGATACGAGCAAGCACTCCAAGAACTCACAGGTTTTTTCCCTACACATTGGCTAAGGAAGCAGCCATCTTATTCCCTAGTGTGAGTTGTAGTCTGTAGGAAACAACTACTACCCCAGCTTGTGCTTTAGCTGTTATCACACTGATCCATAGACATTCAAGATCATTTTCTTGAGTTATCAGTGACTCGGAAACAGGTACATCCCTTTTGGACAAAGTGATTTCCCCCCTTCCCTTTTGCCCATTTGGTCCTTCCTAAATAGGTTAACCACTGACTAATATTCCAGTTGTGTAAATCATCTCAATAGCTTTATGTCAAATCTCATTTATGCTCATAAACAAGCACTTCCTATTCCTGTTACCCAGGCTCCTAGCATTAGTGTGCAGCCAATTCAGGAATTTCGTCTCTTCAGGGCCTTTGGTTTCTTGACTAATTTTGTTCTCAACATCTCCATTTTGTGCTAAATGAGTGCTCAGATCTTCCCTCTTTTTACCCTCCTCTTCAGTTATTAGTTTAACTCCCTCCTGAGTACTGTAGCTAACCTATTCCCAAGATTGGTCCCTATTATACAGAGAACAGGCAACAGACCCCTCTTAGGGCCAAACTGCTGCTTTGAACTGTCCTACACTGGCCTCTCTGAAACAGATCTGCTTTCGGAGGATATTCACCTGGACACAACAACGGGCAAATATTCCTCGGGGACCTTTCATACCAATATTAGTTGAGAAAAATACAACACAGGGAAAAGGTATGTAGATGTAAGTGTGCCATGCTGTTCACCTACCATTGGTTTCCCATTCTCTACCAGCAGGGGGAGACAGCCAGGGCCCTGTGAATTTCTGGGCTGTGGACTCTGTTTCTTGCCTCAAAGTTGTGCTTCAAAACCTGAGTGTTTTTTGTTTTTTAAAGTTACTGTTTCTAGCCCTCGCAGTTGGGTTGCTTCCACGTTTTCATTGTTCTCTGCCTCAGACAATATCTCTGTAGGCTGCAAACTGCCCCATTAATTTAAACAGGTTAACTCTGAAATCTAAAGATGTCAATTGAAGTGTGTCACATTGATCATTTTGCTGCTGATGGTTTTAGAAAAAAATCCCCCAGATGTGCTTATGCCAATCCCAAACTTCCTGAGATGAGGCATAAGTACTGGCCTATTGCACTGACTGTATTAACTTGTATAAATACAGTCCACCCTTAAGGAAAGAATGAAGGTGCCTGAGAATTTCCACCCTGCTGCACCAAGTACTACAGAATTCAGAGACCCTGCTACATAATTTAGGACCAGCTGGCTGGGGAAGACATTGGTTGGGGTCTTCCATGACAATTTTGTTTAACAACCTGAAGCAGGCTGGCTCTGTATATGCCCACTGGTAAGTGTCTCCATAGTTTCTCTCACCAGCTGAAAAGTGATACTGAAACTGCTGTGTGAGTTAGCATGAAGCAGCTATCAGCTCCAGGGTAAATCGGAGCCACAGCAGGTTAGTTTGTGCTTGGATACTCGAACAAGTGCTGACATATTTGCTCTCCAAGAAGACTTACAAAAAAAAAAAAAAAATGTGCTGACACAGAACCACAAGGAGGTGAATTTGTATAAAAGGAGGTGTGATTAAAGTAGGCTATGCTTCTCTGTCAATGCATTTCATGCCCTTTCTGAGGAATGTTCCTTCCTAGACAGAGATTTTTCATGGGGAAAAATTCAACTTTCAGAAGTAAGGAGCAAATAACACAGACAAGTGAGAGCCTCTGTAACAGTGACATTTTAAAGCTGTTCTGATAATTCCTTGCAAGTTGTGTCCAGCTCTGTCAAATAGACACAATACAAGCATGGAGCATTGGCATGGCAGAAACTGCCTGGGTCTGGAGGATCTACTAGGTGGGCCTGATTATGATTACACCTCTCCTCCCAATTGTAACAGGAGTTCTTCTCTACTGAAACCAGAGCGCAAGAGAGAGAAACGGGACACTGGGAATTCCATTTTAGGGTTTTATTAGTAGTTTTCTACAGAATCAAAATATTTAGCAAATTAAAGATTCATCAAGAAACTGCTTGTATTTTATGCATTTAGATCTTTAACAATGTACAACATAATACACTTTGAACTATCAAAACCAAACGAAAAAAACTGATGTCCATTACTAGATGTTATTGAATATTTAACTAAAGCAGTGTGGGGGGAAATGGAACTAATGCAGTGAATATACTGTTTGTATTGAAAGAAAGTGCTTGAACCCCCCTGCCTCACACTGAATATCATTTAAAACAGACCATCAACTGATTTCCTAAGAGGGCATTTGTTTAAATAACCTATAAACCTGGAGGGGAGAGATTGCAAAGGCCCAGCTCTGACCTCTTCGGTTCAAGGACCAGCCACTGGCTGTGAGTCCAGCTAGAGTTCAGAGCTTACCTGTTGTGAAAAGACTCTGTTTACAAACCACTCAAGCACTGGACACCTATGCCTGGCAGAAGTGTGTGGCAGAAGGGCCAAAAACAAGAGGGAAAGGAACGGCTTCTCTCTTTATGCATAGTGACAGGTTAGAAACCAGTGTTCCACTAAGTTACAGACTAATTCTCAACCCAATAAAAATTAAAATCCATTGCACTAAATGTCAACTTCAGTTACTCTGAACTGTGATACAGCCAATGTTTCAGTAGAAGCTGACACCATGAAAGCAGCTTCAAAGGACCAGAGCATTCTTGTTTCAAAACCAACTTTGCATTCCTCTGTCCAAGTCCAGTGCAACAGTGAGGAAAAAAAAAACACTTCCAGGTTTGTCTATGTACAATTCCAGTAGAGGTCGGGCAGTCTAAATTCTTCGTGGCCAAACCAGAAAACGGAACCTAGGAAAGGGCACTTTCAAAATTTAAATTTAAGAAAGGAAGTTACCTCCTCTCAATGGGAAGAGTGCGCTGGAGTGACGCACACAGATGGGCTCGGTCAGTCGCCTTCTCCAATGTACACAAAACGCAGGGCTTCTTCCCAAAGAGAGAGCACATCACACTCTTCGGCTGTGAAGGTGGCAGAAGTCTGGTCACACGGGCAGGCTGCCTTCCCCTGGAGGCACTCTCCATTATACTCCAAGAACTCCTGCATCTTCAGCTGGCTCCAGCACGGGCCATTAGATCTTCCAAAGCATTGTCCTGGTCATTGTTATGTAATAATAAGACCTCCTTAATGTCTTTCAGTTCAAAGCCCATTTCTTTAAATTTACTCATAAGCTGGAGAAGTTCTGTTGTCTAGAAGAGAGAGACACATTCAGGGTTTGAGAAGGGGAAGGTTCCAGGGAAGGCTCAGCTTTGAATCAGGGGATGGTGAGAGGGGCTGGGAAGGCAATGCAAGACTGGTCTTTTGCCACTGGCCAGAATGGGGGCTGCTCAGTTAATGGCCAAAACTCCCAGATGCCCTAGACAAACGAGTTCAACCGCACTTGTTTAAAGGACGCACACTTAGCGGCATGGCCGCCATTCGGCTGTGCTCATTATTCACCTTCAAAACCCTCCTTTGCAATCCCTACAAGAAGCTGCACCATGGTTAGACGGCTGGTGTCAGAGACCACTGCCCGCACGTTGATCTACGCTGCTCATTGTTTCCTCGTACTCCTGCGTCAGTCTCGACTCACACTCAGACTGCTAGCTCTTTCAGCCAGGCCTGTGTTCATACAACATCCAGCACAAGGGAGGTGGGGGTCGGGGGGGGGGGATCTAGGATGAGGGCTCCTAGGCACTGTGGTGGTCCTATTACTACTAAGGAAACCGGCAGACAATGAAGCTTGGGCTGCAGTGTGTCTCTTATGCATCATTAGCTTCCATTGCGTGAATTAACCATTCTAGGGCAAAGACCATCACTGGGGCCTACACAGTCTCCATCGAGAGTTAGGGATCAGTCCCCAACATGCTCTTCACTGGGGCCACCCAGAGCCTGATGGTTTCGTGGGCCTTTCCCAAGGATGGGACAGAACCAGTCTGAACTCTGCACTGGCCATGTAGGCCAAAGCCTGCCCTTGCAGTTTCTGCTGCATCTGAAAGTTGTATCAATTTGAAGTCATGACCATGCTTGTTAGAAGCTAAAAACTCCTGAGGCTGAGTCTGGGAACTGTACAAGTGCCCTTGCTATCACATGGCTCTTGGTGGGATCAACTCAGTTTCCAGCAGACAGGTGTCCACCAACAGCACCACGAGAACTGGGAGCCCTGAGTCTCAGCAGACACCCCCAAGGCTGACAGAAGGAGGAGACATCGGAATTGTGAATTCACAGAAAGCTGTTTCATTTGCAACTCATGTCCCTAACAAGTCCCCTGGCTTCCCCCTCTCCCATTAAACGTGTGTAGCTTTTCCCAAAGTGGGTGTCACCTAAGGACTGGCTACTTCCTGGGTTTGAGTGAGGCTGGTTCTGTTGCCAGGTTCACAGGAGGGGCTGGGTGCAGATTCGTTCCTGCAGCCAAGTCCACGCCACTCCACCTCTGCCATGCCAGGAGCTGCCCCTTGTGCTTACCTGACCCTCCCTCTGCCAAGTCCTATTCCCATCCTGAGCCCAGGAAAGGGCAGGGGAGTTGGCATGTACCAGCAGCACAAGCTAAAGCTGAAGGAGCAGCGACTATGTGAAACAGATAGGTGGGGTGAGGCTGGCTGTCTAGTCTTGCTGTCAAAGCCGTAAGTCAGGAGATGGCTCATTTTAAAGAGGGAATGGTAGAGTAAAGGGGGCACAGGGCACAAGCTGAGGGCACAGCCTCACCCTTGAAGTGTTCAGGACATGAGCCCCAGGACCTCAGTGCAGTGTTTGGAGGGTGATTAAACACCAACCTTTCTTACAGTTAGCTTCCCAGCCTCACAGGAGCCAAGGCTCTGGCATTAAAACAAAATCAGAGTTTAAAATAATTTACTGCTGCTGAAATCAGTCCTTTGTGACATCGGCTGCAGCAAGCAGTTGGTGCCACAAACGGATGCAGGACTTCAAGCAAGGCAGCTCGAGCAGATGAGACCTCAAGGCAGGTCTCCTGTTTTCATGCAAACATTGCAGTAGCAAAACTACTGAAAGTGGCTGACATTTGGAAGTGGAGGAAACAATTCTGTAATCGGAGCAGAACCATTCCCAAGTAAGTGGTTTCTCAATGGCCAAACAGGTATTCACTCGACTTCCACCGCGAGAGATGCTCTCTGAAAGTCAGTCAAATAACCCTGCCGCCACAACACAGCAAAGCACCTCCCCTTAGCATGTAACCAGGACAGCCTCACCTTCTCCTCTGAACACTGGTACATTTCCAGAGCTGCTTCGACAAGGAGAGGATCGAAGCCCTTCTCACAAAGCTGGCTGTGTGCAAACAGATAATCAAGAACCTGTGGGGGGAAAATTAGACAGGAAAGTAACTCACCACTCGGCTACTCACTCTACTTGCCCCACAGCCCATTGACAAGGCTTCACTAACTGCTTAGAGAAAGTCCTTCTTGTTGCGACGAACAGGTTCTCAGCACGGGAACTCGTTCAGAGAAGCTGAACTAAACTCTTTTGGCCTTTCATTCTCTCCCTCCGTGAGCTTTGGTTTTCACTCTTTCAGCCAGAAGCACTCTATAAATTAAGGCTGGCCATTCTTTTGCTTTTCAATACTGATGAAATCTCTGCCATCAAAGCATTTTTTCAGAAGTGGCTAGTACTCCTACACAGCAACCATTTTTAACACCCTACTGAGGGTTCAATGATCAAGATGAAAAGTCTCTTGAACCCTGGCTTCCCCACAGACTTGAGGGAGCTGATCCAATCTGAAAGCTGTCGCACCTTTTGAGATCAGTTCAGCTTACTGGATGCTCTGCTGAGATAAGAGCCAAATTCACGGTCCATTTTGGTCAATTTCACGGGCATAGGATTTTAAAAATAGTAAATTTCAGCTATTTAAATCTGAAATTTCAGGATATTGTTAACTGTAGGGGTCCTGACCCTATAGGGAGTTGTGGAGAAGGTTACTGTAGAGAGGAGGGGATCACAGTACTGCTACCCTTACTTCTATGCTGCTGCTGGTGGTGGCGCTGCCTTCAGAGCTGGGCAGCTAGAGGGCAGCGGCTGCTAGCCAGGGGCCCAGCTCTGAAGGCAGAGCCACTGCCAGCAGCAGCACAGAAATGAGGATGGCAGGGGATGGTATCACTTGATGATAACCTGTCTGCTCATTCCCTTTGGGGCACCTGCCATTGGCCACTGTCAGAGGACAGGATACTAGGCTAGATGGACCATTGGTCTGACCCAGTATGGCCATTTTGATGGTATTGCCATCCTTCCTTCTGTGCTGCTGCCCGCAGCACTGGGCCCTCGGCCAGCAGCCGCCACTCTCCAGCCACCCAACTCTGAAGTTAGACTTTTCATAACTTGGCACCTTATGCGGAGTCTCCAAAAGTCACATACACCATGACTGCCAGCTCTTTGTTGCTCCTCTAGACTAGCAGCTCTCAACATTTCCAGATGCCTGCACCCGATTCAGGAGTCTGCTCTGTCCTGCGCACCCCTAAGTTTCACCTCACTTAAAAACCACTTGCATACAAAAATCAGCCATAAAAATACAGAAGTGTCACAGCACGTTATTACTGGGAAATTGCTGACTTTCTCATTTTTACCATATAATTATAAAATAAGTCATTTGGAATATAAATGCTGTACTTCTATACTTCAGTATATAGAGCAGCAGAAACCAGGCACTGTATGAAATTTTAATTGGTACTGACTTCGCTAGTGCTTTTTATGTAGCCTGTTGTAAAACTAGGCGAATACCTGTATGAGTTGCTGCACCCCCCGGAAAATTCGTGCGTACCCCTAGGGGAATGCCTGCCCCTGGTTGAGAATCACTGCTCTAGAGTACAAAGAGGCTTTACATTTGCTATTGGCTGGAAAGATGACGAATCACTCAAGCAGCCAATACAAAGTATCCTTTCTACTAACTGATCGGGCACTAAACCCATCCCCCTCTGCGCTCCTGGTGGCCAGGGGGACGCTCTGAAGAGGGCACAGAGCAACTGTAAGAATAAGGAAAATTTAGCAACATTCTTCTCCTATTTGTTTGGGCAGAAACATTTTCTGGGTCTGAAGCTGATCCAACAGACTCGTAACTACCACTTCACTATGCAATAAAGTGAGCTCTGTGACCTGACCTTTCTGAGGCCGTATGCTGCAGTGACTGAAGAACGCCACACTCTCATAAAGCTAGCATGTGTCATTTACACCCTATCAAACCCTTTGGGGCCAAGGCTAAGTTCCCTCTAAGCTGCATGGCCACACAGCAGCCTATTAAGCGCCATGCAGGTGCTCAGGGCTGCAGCAGGGAGATTTGCCTCTCCCTACCAGCTCCAGCCCAGACCTGGACCTACTGCAGCAGGGGAAGAGGTGCCTATAATGTGGCCCCAGCCCCAGCCCCAGCCCGGACCTGCCACAGCCTGGAAAGAGGTGCTTATCCCGTGACCCCAGCCCGAGCTCCTGAGGTGGGGAGAGGCACCTACCCCCCACATTCCAGGTGCTGCTGCGGGGGGAGGGGGGATTGAGAAGAGAAGCACTCTCTCCACACCATAGTGCCAGGGCAGCCTGCACCTCAAACCCCTCATCCCCAGCCCCACCCTTGAGCCTGCACCCCCCTGCACATGAATTTTGTTATGTGCCCCAATATGGAGACGATGTGTCACACAGGGTCGCACACACAGGCTGTCACACACCTCCATATTGGGGCACATAACAAAATTCATTCCGCACATGCATGGGAAAAATGAGAGGGAATATTGGGCCCAGATCTCCCAAACAGTGAGCCTGCAAAAAAGCCCTCAGGCACCTGTAACTGCAGTTGGCCCAGTTGTGTGGCTTTCACCACCGTTGTATCTGAGCAAGGCGAAGGTCCATGCTGAAGTTCCTCACCTGAAGTCTAGATCTCCAAGCCCAGCATCTCTCCCCGCAAAAGAGGAAAGGCCATGAGTGGCTGAGGTTCTCCAATCTCGTAACAGTGGGCAGGAAGCATTTCTAGGCTGGTGCTGACCTAAGGAATGTTTCACACCTGAAGCTGCCACTGGCCGCAACCAGTTCACCTGGTACTAGTGACACCCACACTTCACCTCGTAACCAGTTCACCTGGTACTAGTGACACTCACACTTCACCTCCAAAACTCATTCCCCGTTAATCTGCAAATTACGGAAAACTCCAGACCTCCATTAGGTCCTAAGTGTTTTGGTTTTCGTAAGGCCATGGTGTTCACACTACTGATAGAGATGGCTGCACCTTTGGAGTTCCCGCTCCTTTGCGAGAGCTTTCACCTGTTCTATATTCTGTCCTTTCTTCTTCATGGCTGTCATGACGTCTTCGTAAGAGTATCCCATGTTGACGACTGTTTCCACACACTGCCTCTCACTGGCAGACAGGGCCTGCAGCACATCTGAGTACATGGGACCGCTTGACCATTTAGTGCAGCTGGTATTACTGGGCACTTTAGACATTGTGAAGTTTTGGTGCATTACCTAGGAATGGGAAGCCAAGCAGAAATGAGTGGTGATACATCTCTATCCCAGCACCAGGTCCTTCCCCTCCCTGCCAGTGTGGGACTACTCCTTACAGGACTCTGAAGGAGTTATCTGACCTCGTTTGAAATTAATGAAGCAGGGCTTCCCACACTTCCTTTGGGAGACCAATCACTGTTGGGATGAAACTGAGCAGTGGCATACAAACACATTCCCTCCACTCCCAATGATCTCTTCTAGGACCACCCTAGCCAGTTCCTCACTTGATAGCCCCTTCTACTTTGAAAGTACTAGAACCACGTTCGCTAATTTAGCTGAGCTCTGTCATCATGAGATGACAGCCAGCTAGAGAGTTTAGGTAACAAAAAGAGCATTTATAGAATAAGCAGAAGCAACTCGTGGCCCTCAGAAGGTACAGATGACCACACCCAGGTGCTGATCACTTTAACTGTCAGTACACTCATAGGAGCCATTCCTTCACACAAAAGAACATTACCAATGTATGGGTAATTTAAGAATGGACTACGCAACATGCTATTTTACGTAGGTATTTGGGGACTTACCAAAGAGAACTCTGATTCCTTGTAGTCTGGCTGTACCTGTAAAAACAACAGATTAATGAGAAGATTGAAGAGATGTCTACTATACTGGCAAACAAAGATTCTAGTGAGAGAGGGGGCCTGGAAGGACAGAATCAGGAAAGATGGGTAGAGAAGCAGCAATTGCCATACTGGGTTGGACCAATGGTCCATCTAGTACACACCTGCCACTGACAACAAAATGAAGACATCCTGTAGTAGAGAGTTACAGAACAGCCTGCCTATAAAAGAGGTTTCTTCCCAACCTGTCAGTCAGCAGATGGCCCAAAGAGGAAGGATTTATAGCCATTCTCGGAATAATTCTAAAACATTTTAATCTAATGTAATTGTGGATGCTAATTATCCATGTAAATGTCCAATAGATTGCTGAAGCCTACTAAACTTTTGACCTGAGTGATGGCGTGCAGCAGAGTTCCACAAGCTGATTTTGTGCTAGGTAAAAGTATTTCCCTTTATCAGTTTAAGGCCAATAGATTTCACTGAATGTCCCTCTGAGTTTGTATTATGAAAAAAGTAAAATGGACACCCAGCAATTTACCTCCTCTCACCCATTCAGCACTCTGTCTCTTTCATCCCCCACCTTACTGGTCTTCTCAAACTAAACTAGCCCATTATTTCTACTCTCTAGGCCTCTAGCTACTTCCATGGCCCATTTCAGTATCCCTTTGGCTATACTCTTTTCTGAGGTGTCTACAACTGACTGCAGTATTCCAGGTGAGAGCATAACATTGATATTTACATGACAGAATTTCAGTATTTTCTACCTATCGCATTCTTGATACATCCAAACGAGGCCTGCTTTTTTCACTACCCTTTCACCGATCGACATACACTTTGTCTAGAAGCTGGGAAGTGGGAAGGGCTCACTGTTAATCTTTTGCTGTGTTGAAAATTGGCCATTTATTCCTACTCTGTTTTGTCTCTGAGCCAGTTTCTAATCCTCCCATCCCAGGCTCCAGAAAGCAGCTTTGAGTTCTCCCATGACTGTTTAAAATGCCCATTGGATCTTGAGTTTACCTGTTATCTAAATTAGAATTCTAAGTTCAGGAGCATACGTGTATCAAATACTGGAAGCTGATCAGCTACGTGTCTCTAGCCCAGTTAAAGATTTGCTCCCCTTTCACATGTGCAGCAGAAAGGTGTTGCTTACCCACTACTAAATCAGCACAGGCCACCATCCAGCTAACTGGAATTCGGGCCCACTCAGATTTATTCCAGACTGGACCAACTTTGCCCAACCATGGAAACTTGCCAGGAGCCTGAAGGCCCCATCTGTTTGAACAGAAAGGTGCAGGCTGCACTTATTCATGGAGAGAAGCCTTCAGACTACACATCCCAGCATGCAATGCTTCATCGCAATACAATAGCTCAAAAGTTGGTTGCCAGAACTTTACAAGCTTGAAGTATGAAGTGAACACGCTCTCAAAACTCACGAGCACCATTTTCAATCTTACAAAAACATAAGTTGCCTATTTACGTGGGTGTGAGAGCAGGACATGGATTATAACTGGAGCTAAGAGGAAGTCATCATCTCAGTTCCCTCTTCAGAAAGCTTTCTCCCCACAGCTTCCCCTGACCAGATGGCTAAGAGCCATTTGGCGAAATGTAAGTACAGAGATTTGCTTGGCTAGGGAAAGCGTTGTATACTAGCATACTGCATTCTCCATAGCCCTTACTACTGTGCTGAAACCACTGATAGTCCTGGACTGCATCTGGTCCACACGCCAGCCAGATCTGGCTTACCAAAAAGCATTTAGATAAGAAAGCCAATGAGCAGCACCCAACTCACTGAGGTAGTTCTGTTTCATTTCACTTCACTTGTTCCAAAACAGCTATTCCAGCCTCGCCCCAAGAGAATGTGACTTTACAGTTACTCATAGTCGATATCACTTTAGTGCTGGCGGGACAGTAAGTGGATTCTCTTCTGGGAGCAGACACTTGTTACAGAAGGCTCATGTATTCGGATACTGATTTGTCCCAGGATGTCTGATTTCTGTTAATTAAATGGTACATCCCAGAGCTGCTTAATTTTTAGGGGAGGCAGGAGACATAAGAGGCCAGTTGCTCCTCATCATCCGCCTCCCAAAAAATATTTCCAACCAAAGGAGGAAATTAAAACTCCAGAGGAAACTAGTGAGAAAGGAACAAGTGAACTTGTTTCTTCACAAAGCGAAAACCATTCACCACGCTCACCAACCTGCACTTCTATAAACCACAAGCCTCTGTTGAATGTACATACAGGATTGTGGCTCAGCACCTGCCCTATGCATGCTTTAACAATACTGTTGCCTTATACCGGACAGGCCAGAAACCACAACAAAGATCAGATACGAAGTCCACTGAAAGTGTCAAGTGACATCAAAAATTCAGTATATAATTGTACCAATAGCCCAACTATCAATACCCACATCCTAAGCAGCACCAGGTAGAAACAGCACCCATCGCAAAATGAAGCCTGCAGTTCATTTGTCAACGCTACACCTAGATCCATTTAATTTCAATCCATTAGTCCTCGCAGGCAGTTTTTCTATTTGTCTTCTTGCCTACTTTGTGTAAACTGAAGATCACCAGTTGCCAGACACTGTGTATGACATACAGCAGGGCAGAGGCCAAGAAGTTCAGCATCTAAAGATCTAAACTCAGAAGAGGAAGAGGAAGCCACTTTTACGACAAAAGGCAACTTGTCTAGTTTCAGGTAAATCCCAGTTTAAAATGACCAGTATTCTTATGCAACCACCATAAAAATCTAGTCTCTATTGGCAGTTATTAAAAACATTAACAAGTAACTCAAAAACCAAACCACCAAAGCCTATCTCAATACAGGAAAAGAAGTTATAATGGGACACCAAGACACACGTGGATGATCATGACACTTCCCAAATGGGGCAGACAGCCCGTCTGAGGATGGACAGGAAGAGGCTCTGTATGGACATTTTACCCCAGATGTCAAGAGCTGCTCTTAATAGACGAAACCTTCAAAATTACCTCAGATGATCCCGGCTTTCATCCGTACAACCATGATCTTCTGAACAAGAGTATATTTCCCAAGTCCTTAAGACTATAAACATGGGAATCCAAAAAACCCTCAAACTTGTTAAGACTCTTAGAAATTCGAGACAGGAGAGCCCAGTTATGTCAGTGTACCTATTTCTTAGCTCTAAAATATTGTTCCAACAGCATTTTTCCCTACAACTTTGTCCAGTCTAGCGTTAAGTGTCTCAACTAAGGAGACGTCCATCCCCTTCCTTGGGAAACACATCTCAAGTGTGGGAAGCTTTTCTTGCAATTCAATCTAATTGTTGAGCAATTTCCTTCATGTCCGTCCACAAGTCCTTATCCTCCCTGAAGCATCCCAAAGAGTGCCTGCCTCCCTGGGGCTTGCAAGGGTTTCTCTAGTGTAGATGGGCCCAGCGATGGTCACATCTCACCAACTCTAGCTGCTCAGCAGAGCTATTTAGATTTTCATCTCTCTTCTCAAGCTCTTTAGAGCCGCAGGATATTCTGCCTGAGACATGTGTGAAGATAAAGCTATCACAGCCACCCGATTTCATGAATGATGCTCTCTAATAAACAATTTTCAGAGCAATGACTGCTCACTGATGGGTTGGACATATTTTCTTTTCCTGCTGCGTTCTGGATTAACAGTGTTTGCCTCTGCACAATGCTATTTTTATTGCTAAAGGTAAAACTCATCACTTTTGCTCTGCTCCAATGACTAGTTATTTTCCAAAATGCTGGGTTTCTGTATTAGCACTTCGCGTGCCTATGCCTGCCAGCTTATTGATGGACTTTGGTTTCAAGGCTGTACGAACTGACTGTGGTAGAATGATCACCAAAAGGCAGGTATTCCTCAAGGGCTCTCTACCCCTTTGTTTGGGCCTGTGCTAGGTCATTTGCCTTCTGAACTCCAGTGTCACGTAGCAATCTACAAAGCCTTTGAGTGGAGAATGTACTCCAGTGTTACCACAGCACCAAGATGTAATGTTTTATATGGAACACAAGGGGTGTCCCCACACCCTACCTTCAAATCCTTCCCTGCAATAGCTAGGGTTGAGATTTTCAGAGCCAAGTATGGGGTCTGAATGTCCAATTTCCGTTCATTTCAATGGGAACTGGATGTTCAAATCCCTTCAGTTCTTTGAGAAAGTTCAGCTTATGTTTTGAAGGGAAAAGGAACAGATGGAGTAAGCAAAGTTTGCTTCTTCCCTTCAAGCTATGCTGGACTGAAATGGTCTCTGATCTCTAGGCCAGAGCCAAATGTTTAGAAGCATTTACTAGTCATGACAAAGTTGATCTAGAACTCAGAGCACAGAAAACATCTAACTTATT
Source organism: Chelonoidis abingdonii (assembly GCF_003597395.2). Taxonomy (NCBI): domain Eukaryota; kingdom Metazoa; phylum Chordata; order Testudines; family Testudinidae; genus Chelonoidis; species Chelonoidis abingdonii. The sequence goes on from NC_133774.1 coordinate 5,587,909, forward strand.
CCAAGCACTTTTTCAGACCATTTTTACAACTGTACAGCAGCCGATTTTACAGTCCTGGTGGTTTGAGACTGATCTGTAGAACTGTCAGAAGGACCTCAGAGCAGCAAGGCACTTTCGGCCCAGGTTCAGGCCTGAGAAAAGCAGGCACCAGATTTCAGACAAGGGTCATTTTCACTCAAATAAAAGCCCCCTTATGCATTTGGCAGGGATGCTGGAGGGAAGAGAATTAAAAGGAGTGGCTGCCAGTGCAGAGTTTATTGTACAGGTCAGAACTGAAGCACACAGCTCTACAAGGGAAGTGGGATATTTGCACTACCACAGTCTGCATCAGTTATAACTCTTGAGTTATAGAGCATATCACTTTTTGCAGCTTAATAAAGTCATCTCAAAGTGTCCTGCTTGGAAATGCCATGTCTCACTACTGACCATCATCGGACATTCCTAACACAAGCATTTCAACGAAATGTTTGCATAAAGCATTTGATGAAATCCATCATGGTGGTTTAGAAATGAATGTCTCAGTTTGGGGTGAACAGCCAGAATGTATGAGAATATAGCAGTGAAAAAAATCTTACCAGAGCCTGAAACTGAATGTGTCCAAGATCTCTTACCACAAATACCTCTAGCAACTTGCCAGGAGCCACAGAACACCTCATGGCCTAAAGTGAATTAGACTACAGCTGTCTACATCCAACCCAGCGACATGTGATCCTCTGAGACTAACTCCCAGCATCCAATGTTTCATCTTTACCTGATCAGTTCTCCATTTAGATCAAGATGGAGCAATGCATGAGGGGACACGTATTGTCAGCAGCCCACATCCGAGTAGTAAATCAAAGGAAGCTACAGGATACATTTTAGAAATATGAGTCACATTCACTTTCCCTTTGAACACCCCAAACCTATTTTAACATGTTGAATCCTTACCTTCGTTGCTGTGTTTTGAGATGATTGTTCTTCTGTACAAAGTGTTGACACAGATAGAGAAGGCAGCCTGGATGAAGAGGATAATGTCGACGTCTCCATTCCACTGTCCACATGTAAAGCAGAAAGTCCAACAACATGGTGTCCGTTGAGTTCGCTAGCCTTACTCGGAGAGCAGGCCTGTGAAGAGCTGAGGAAAGTGCCGTTGTGGAGACAGGTAGAGCTATGAAAAGTGCTTGTGAGCTTTGACATTTTCTGATCGCTCTCATCCGAGTCAAGTTTGGGAAAGGAGAGAGATTTGATATTGCTCACTGACGTGATGGGGGAGAGGGACACTTTGGAAGACAGGGACATCTTTTCACAGTTTTCCAACTGTGGTAAAGTGATAAAGCCATTGGGTTTGTGAAGGGGCTTGAAGTCCAAGGTAGCCCTTTCTATGGATGCCAGAACTTCCTGATCTTGTAACACAGATTCCGGCCCTACTTTGGGCAAGTTATTCTCCAACAGTTGGGTGACAATTGGCCCAGTCGTACCAAGAATATTTTTCAGTTCTTCTTTTTCATCAATAGTTTTTAACTCCAGATTGTCAAATGGGTCTTCTTCACATTCAAAATCTGCTGGGTTGAAGTCTGCCTTTGGGTAAGGTGGACTAAGGACCTTTTGCTTTACGGCACTGCTGTTGGCAGGAGTGGGAGTAAGAATGTTATTGTGCTGTAGACTAGCGAGAATAGGGTTAATGGGAAGTGGCACAGCCTCCGAGAAGCCCATTTTGCTGTTGTCGTCTGAAGCAGCCCTGGAATTAGCTATTGCTTGTGCAGCCTTTCGCTCTGCTTCTCTCTGAGCTGCTTGGATTTTTTTGATGTCTTCCGCCCACTCAATAGTTCTCTTTTCCAGGGAGAAGTCATACTGTAAGAAGAAATGAGATTCAAGGGTAAGGAGCATACATAGTCCACTACTTTATGACGGCAACATCAGTCTATACATAGCAAGGAACATGGAGTAACAACTTAGGTATATTGCCCAAGGGGTGGGGATGATTTCTCTTAACTAATATCTCTGTTGCTCACCTACAGACAAGAAGATGATATTCTCTGTGCCTCTAGAAAAGACTCCTTTCTGACAACAAAAATTACTACATGACCCCAGGAAGGGGGACCAGAGCCTGAGCCCGCCCTGGGAAGGAGGGCCAGTGCCAAAGCCCAGACCCCACCACGCCAAGTGGGTGGGCCAAAGCCTTAGCCCAAGGGCTTCAGACCCAAGTGTGGGGTCTGTAACCGTGAGCCCCACCACAAGGGCTGAAGTCCTCAAGCTTCGGCTTCAGCCCTGGCCAGTGGGGCTTTGGCCCTGGCGCTCGGGCCCTAGCAAGTCTAACACCAGCCCTGGCAACCCCATTAAAAAAGGGGTCTTGATCCACTTTGGTGTTCCCATCCACAGTTTGAGAACCGCTGTTCTAGAAGCGAACCTTGGCTATATGCCAATGGATCTATTGTATTCCTCCTTTCCACATGATTTTGCTTAAAAAACTGTTATGAAGATTAACAACATACCACAGCATCCATCTCCCACAGAAAAGAGCATGCGTAGAGTAGAAATCAAGCACACTGCTCAATGGTAGACCTCTACTATGATCCAGCTTCAGGATTTGCTGCTAGGCTGCAATTTTCCCTATTGATGAACTGGTCACAAGCCACACAAGAATAGAGTAGATTCTGGATTACTAAAGCACTGGAAAGATCATGGACTTTTTTATCTCTCTTCAGAAGAGGTTAAAGCCCAATCAGAGTTTAGTACCCAACAGAAAGAAGAGGTACTAACCTAAGTATTGCCCATGCAAGAACCTAGCAAAGGAGTCATAAAACTGAGATATTAGCCTCTAGCTTAGAAGCAGATCTGTGTCGCTATTACCAGCAAGACAGGGGCCCCTGAGCTTTTTCACATTTTAATATGAGCTCTTCCAAGGAAGTGCAAGCATAAGGATCAACTCTTACATAACCCACTGTGGCCGAATGTCCCTCCCCATATTCACACACCACATACCACTGTAATAATTTTTCTGCAAGGCATACCTTGTGAGGTATCATTTGAAAACTAATAAGCTAGCTGGCCAATGTCATGCTGAAATGTACGTAGCAACGTGATCTGTAAAGTTATGAACACAAGCTGAAATGATGACTGAGATGTGTTTACCAGGCAAGTCTGAGGAGGGGGCAAACCTGTTTCTCAAAGACAAAAGACAAGCTGGCACCTCTAGCCAGGTGTCAAAGTTGACTGCCAATCACCGGTCAAGAGGCCATTCTTTGGCAGTGAAGGGGGGCTGGAACAGATTGAGACTCTGTGCCTCCAATCTCATACCTGAAAGGAACTTTAACTGGGATAACCCTCAGGAAAATGCATCTCAAAGGGTGGCTGGACTATAAACTGAGGGACAAAAAACACCCCAGACTCTCTCTCCCCTCCTTGCCCCATTCCACCCAGGAAGATAAAGGAACCAGCCTTTGGACTTCGTGTGAGATCTTGACTTGAAAATTTGATCAGTAATATTGCTGTGAACCTGTGGTAAGGATTTTACCTTGAACTAAGTCTAGTTTGTTAAGTTTACTTACTAAAAAGCATTTTTCTCTGCTTCTCGTGTACCCATTTCTCACTTTAATGCCTTATAATTGTACTCACTTAAAATCTCTTTGTAATTAAATAAACTTGTTTTACTCAATCAAAACCAATCCAGTGTTGTGTTTCAACTGAACTGTTTGGTAACTCCAATTAAAGTCACAAACTGTTGTACACGGACCCCTTGCAGTGTCAGTGGACCTCTAATATCCCAACCGTGCAAGAGAGTGCTGGGCAGTGCGGAACACGCCTTTCTGGGGAAAATCCAGGACTGCGAGTGTGTTGGGGTCACCCTGCAGGTCGTAACCAAGGCTGCTGGAAGCCAGAGCGGGGCTGGTGTGTACCTGACAGGCTGCTGGGATCAATTGGTGGACCAGGGCTGTGGCTATATGCAGACACTCAGCATGTGACCTGCATGCTGTTTGTCAGAGGCCTAGGTTGGGAGTTACAGCAGCACCCAAGGCTGCAGGATGGGTTGTGACAAAGCCCCTCACTGGTCTGGGCTGCACCCCAGAATACAAGACCTGCCCATAGCCAGTTTGCAGGACAAGAGAATTTACTGTTGCACAAGTGACAGAACAGACCACAGCCAAAATTACTTAATGTGCTAATGCTTTATAAGAGCAGACAGCAGTATGTTCTGAGAACGCAGGCAAAGGGCAGACACTTCACAAAGCAGCCTTGGCCCTTACACCGCGCTACAACACTTGACATGCTGAAAGCAGACAAGCCTGGCACCAGCAAGCTGGACTGTCTTCTGCTGCAGATCTCAAAGGAAGCAGTGTGCCATGATACACGAGCAGTTCCTTGACTTCACTGTGTATGTCACTGGCTTGGAGGGGAAGGAAAAGGAGAGTTACGCTACGTCCCACGCTAGCCATTTAGTGTTAAAATAGACCTTGAACACATCAGATCAATTCCTTACAGAAAGCAAACTATGAAATCAAAAGACTTAACTATTGATTTGATTGGCTCTGTGGCCATGACCCAAAATCTGTATTCCAGGGAACTCTGTGGAAACGTCACATGGCATAAAGAACACCAAGCCACTTTATTGAGACCTGCCATTCTCTCTGCATAAGGATTGGCAGTAAACAGGACCTTGGCTCCTAAATTTAAACTTCTATTAAGTTAGCGTGGTTGGATTCCTAGTACCAATTTTCAAATGATAAGCGTGCAAGGATTTTTTAAAAGTTAGTCTGTTTAATCCGTCGATTTCAAACTAATCAAAAAATTAAGGCAACTTAAGACCACGTGCCTGGAAATGAGTGGGGAGATTTATTTGCCAAGTTACATAACCTGGCCATATGGCTGGGTAAATAAATTGTTTTCCTTTGTACTTCTCAGTGACAAAAGCTAGAAGTGTAACTCTCCACCCAATAAAAAGCAGGACAGGGGAAGTCAGAAGCCATATAACATCATAAATATGCACCAAAGATTTTGTGCTACTTTTTACACAATTATAAAAAAAATTAAATGCATTTGGCAGCAAAATAAATAAATAAATAAAATAAATAAATAAATAAATAAATCCACTAAGTCCAGACAACAAAGATTTTCTTAGAGTGCTATAGCACCTATATTTGAATTTTCCACTCCTGTTAAAACAAAAAAATCCAGACTTATAAGTGAAAACTGCCAAAGCATAGGATAGTCAGGGATAGAAGGACCAGAGTTAAGGTTGTCATTGGAATCGGGACTCTGGATTTCCCGACTTTCCCACTAAAAAGTTCTATATAAGTATAGGTTTACAACTTGAACTGTATCAAAGCTCTCCTTCAGAATTTCCTGGACTTTTAGTCCTTTTTGATAAATGACAACATGTAAAGCATTCGTGATCAGCACTGTAAAACCTGAATTATAGCAGGAACATAAAAATTGCCATATGTGTCTGTACAGCCTAGAATCCTGTGTAGGACAGTGACTGGAACCAGATCTTTCAGAACAGGGTGCAGGAAACCCCATAAATGGGCAATTGTAGAACAACCAGGATAGCTCTAGCAAACATTTACGTAAGACCTAAATCTGGATATTTTAAATGTATGACAAAAATTAACAACAAAGAGAACAAACAAACAAACAAACAAACCACCCACACACCTGGACTTCTCTGACAAGCTGGGGAGAGTCAGGCAAGCAGAAACCAACGGGTAAGCCAACCTTGGCTGGTGTTTTGAATTTGTCTCCGATCTTAAATGGGACGTCATCAAGGTAACTGAAAGGCCCTAAGATCAAAAGGAGAAGTTACATCAGAGACTTGACTGTATTATGCATTCCTGTTAGATTTACATTTCCATATTTGAAAGCTATTTGATCTTTGCTAACCTGCCTGCACAAAAATGAAAATAGCCAGAAAAAGCACACACACACACGCACACACAGCATGCTTGAGTTTGCTGCCCCACTTTTATCCAAAATTTTCTGTTCAACCTTTTAGCATTTGAAAATTGTGTAGATTTGGTATCAGATTTCTGGTCAGATCATCAAGTAAGTTTCCCTGCACTAGTTTCTTTTGCCTTTAGCCATGTGTACATATAATGCCGTGATCACCCGCTCCTGCCTGGAAGGGCTTGAAACAGCCCTGAGGAAGGGGAAAAACTGGGCTGATTGGCAGAGCAGCCGCAGCTGGGGCCACGCCCCAAACGGAGCACAGTTGGCCCTTATAAAAGGGCTGTGAGCCAGGGGCTGAAGGAGTCTCTCTGCAGGCTGAGAGAGAGCAGAGCCTGGCTGCCTGCAAAAAGGGTACTGGAAGTGGTGTGGAGTGGAGTGGAACAGGGCTGAGGGGGATCCAGGGGAGCTCCAGACTGGCAACTCCACAAGCTGCAGGGCCTGGTCCAAGGCCCACAGAGGTACTGAACAGGCAGAGGATGGCAGCAAGTCTGAACTCCCTTGCCTAGGCTTTTACACTGCAGTCTGCCCCAGGGAGCAGGGGCTTGGAGATGACTAGCAGTAGCCCAGACTGAGGCAAGGTGGGGATCAGAGGGTTGGGGGTTTCCCAGAGAGGGGAGACTCAGAGACTGGTGGGGGTATTGCCAGGGGGCAGCTCCCAGGTAAAGGAGCACTGGGGTCTGGGAGGGACACAGGGGCCAGCTACAAGCAGGACACCGGCCTGCAGAGGGCACTCAGGCCGGAAAAGAGCTAATTCCCCGAGAAGACCAGCAGGAGGCGCCGCAGGGGTGAGTCTCGCACGTTTACAGTACACCTAAAAGTTACGATGACATAGTTAAGTCAGCCGGTGGTGTGAAAAAAATCACACTCCTGACCAATACAGCTATACCAACAAAACCCCAGTGTAGATACTGCTATGTTGAGACAGCTAACATTTGTGCAAGGGGTGTTCCTATACTAATAGAAAAACTTGTTGGTATTAGTTGTGTCTATACTCAGGAACGATGCTGGCATAGCCTCCCCAGGGTAGACATACCTTTAAAGATGTGTCTACACACAAATCCTTATTTCCAGTTGAACATGTGTGATATTTTGATAAAATAAAAACCTTAACTGCAAGTCGTTATTCAAGAAAGATTTTAAAAAAACAGCCTCAGGGTGAGGGTGGCTGTAGTTAAATAAAACTCAATTTGTGGCTAAAGGAAGGGGCAGGAGCAAATCTTGTCTAAAAACATGTCCAGAGTTAGGTCTATAGTGTGATGCTCTTAAAACAAAAAGTACAATAGCCCAGAAGAACCACACTGAACCTCTTACACACAAGTCACTTCTCCTTAGTGAGAGTCTACGGTGACTCAACTTTAGTTTAGGGATCTCAGCTTCTTTACCAATCTAATTTCACTTCCTGAGTCAATCAGCTGGTATATTGTGACCTCTGCTTATCACGCACATCTCACTGTTACCGTCTTTCCCTCGTCCCCCCACAATCTGTCTGTTTTATCCATCTATGATCTAGTCTTATACTTGGATGCTAGACTGTTTGGGGCAGGGACCATCTATGTGTTCTATGTCTGTACAGTGCTCGGCGTAGCTGGGCTACCAGAATACAAGTAATAAACACCAACAACCATCTGCAGTTTTCTGACAGCACCCCCAGCTGGGAGAATGAAAGGAGGGCCACAAGCTACCTAAGTGGCACTTTGTTTGAAAGTGATATTAACTCCACTCCTATACCAGTGTTCAATGATCAGTTCATCTGTACGTTCACTGTTGAGGTTGGAATATTATAGAAAATGCAGCTACAGAGTACGGCCACCACCTTACAGGAGAGGCCAAGTTCAGTAATTAACCTGTTTTTACAGCATGAGCAATCCCCCTCTGACCAAATTTCAAACTTAAATGACCATTCATAAATACCTCCTGTGCTCCTCTATTACTGAATCATCTACAAGAATGCAGCCAGGCACTTTAACGAAGAACAGATTTTCAAAAACAGGAAACACCCTATCACCTGGGGGCCGAAGACTTTCCGCCAGCCCAAGCGATGACAGCAGTGCAGTATGTGGCACATCAGCCTGCTCTCAGACTTGTGCTAGAAAGAGTGTGTCCTTTCAGCTTTGAATCCCTGGCACTGACTATTCTAGAGCCGATCTTGTTTCTCACCATGACCGTGAACTGAAGAAGTCTCTCAGAGAATTTAACAGTATTTTTATTCGTTGAGCCCCCAGCAGAGATAGCAACATATTCCGTGACTGCTGAACAGCACTGCAATTTCAGTGCTTGGAAGGGACTGTGGCCATTTCTGCAACAAGGCATCTAGCTTAAGGATTTGTGTATTTGAACTGGGAAACTAACAACTCTGAAGTGTTACGTTTATGCAGAGATAGTGACCACAGAGTGCCCATCAATGGGAATGGGAATGGGAATCACAACCCATCTGAACTAGACTAGACTCCCTTTGATTGTATGGGAGACACACAGTGGGTGAGGTGGTATCTTTTATTGGACCAACTTCTGTTGGTGAGAGAGACAAGCTTTCACAGAGCATTTCTTGGGGTCTGGGAAACAAGCCTGGTCTACATTGACGTAAGGCAGCTTACAGCGACCTAACTCTGTAAGTGTCTACACTACAGCTCCCATTGATGTAAGTCATCCACTACACCGATAATCGCTACGCCTCTCGTGGAGGTGGAGTGCTTAGGCTGATGTAGTTAGGTCAATGCAGTGTCAGCGTAGTCACTGCGTTGCTGATATCGACTGCTGCTGCCTTTCAGAAACCATCCCACAATGCCCCACACTGACAATGCAGTTGGTGCAAGCGCTCCTGGTGAGGACGTGCACTGCCAACACAAGAGCATAGTGTGGACAATTTAATTACTGTGCTGGATGTATGTCGATGAAACAGGTCAACTTAATTTTGTGGTGTAGACTTGCCTGTACTCAGCGTCACAGCTAAACACAAGGTGGAACAGATTGTTTAGCATAAATAGTTAACACACATTTCAAGGGACCAGTCAAGGTGAAGTGGCCTCCAATCACAGGGTGGGAAAAGGGGAGGGGAGGAGAGGCAGCAGGTGGGGGTGGGACAGGATGAGAGAGGGAAGTTGTTTTTAGTGGGCTATCAATTGTTCTAATAAGCCATAAATCCAGAATCTCTGTTCAGTCCATGAGTTTTAGTATCTAGCAAAGTTATAAATTTATGTTCCCAGGGTCATTTTTTGAAAGCGTTGTGCAGGTTTCCTTTGAGGCTGACGACTGATAGATCACTCTATACCTGATCTCGTTGTGAAAAGTGGTCACCCACAGGCGACAGGCTGTTTGTCTTATTTTCCTGTGAGAATTCATTCAAGAGCAGAGCAATTGTCTGGTTTCACCCGAATAGTTGCAGTTGGAGCATTTGGTGCACTGCCTGTGCCACAGGCACTGACTCTGGGTGCTCCAGGGCTTGAGCACCCACGGAAAAAAATTAGCAGGTGCTTAGCATCCACTGACAGCCAGCTCCCCCCTCTTCCCCAGCATTGCCTGTCTGCCAGTGGCCCTGCCAATCAACTCCTCCTCCTCCCTCCCAGCGCCTCCTGTCCACCATGGATCAGCTGTTCCACAGAGTGCAGGAGCTTCTCGGGGGAGGTGGAAAGAGCAGGGACCGGGTGCGCTCAAGGGAGGAGACAGAGCGGGGATGGGCAGAGGCGGGATGTGGTGGAGTGGGGGTGGGGCCCGGGCAGAGTGGGGGCAGGAACAGACAGGATGAGGTGCGGGCTTGGCAGAAGAGGTGGGGTGCGCTCAAGGGAGGAGACAGAGCGGGGATGGGCAGAGGCGGGATGTGGTGGAGTGGGGGTGGGGCCAGGGCAGAGTGGGGGCAGGAACAGACAGGATGAGGTGCGGGCTTGGCGGAAGAGGTGGAGTGTGGGGGGGAGGCCTGAGCAGGTGTTGAGCACCCCCAGGCAAAAGAAAAAACCAGTGGCTATAGCCTGTGCTACACCACATGTTGTGACAAGTATGAGCAGGAGTGTGATTAGTCCTCTCTGCCTTGTCTTATCTCAACACCAGATAGGGAGAGATTCACAGTTACATGGCATTAAAAATAATCTTGAGCTAAAGACATCACATGCAGCACTAAGGCAAAGGGACAGTACAGTCAAAGACTGGCTGTTCAACTCAGGAACTTGCTCATTGACAGTTTCACTTTAGCAGTAAGCGTGTGATGTGTTACAAATATTACTGGGAAATGATTTTTAGTTTCTTCCCAGTATACCAATTTTCTGACTCTGTGACGCCTCACTGTAACCTTGTATTTACTGAAAGTCTGTCACAGACATGGGAAATGTATTCTCTCTCTCGGGGTAGCCTTTCCAGGACATTTCATGATGGGTTTATAGATTTCCTTTTGTGAGAGAGAAAGGAGAGAAAAACCCCAAACGTATATTTCATTTGTTTTACCTGGGTCAAGGATTTTCCTTTGTATCAGAATATGGTTAGAGTCCTGCCCAGAATGTGATTTAAGCCAATGGCTTTTTTGCAAAGGGCTGAACACTCCCATTTCCTGGAAATGATTTTAAAAAGCAGATTCTTCAAAGCAGGCAGCAAAAGAAAATTGGATTTTGATACAGACATAGGCGTGGCTGTTGCTCAGTGTTCATCCACAGCAGCACGCACAAATGAGTTTGTTACAACTCACATTAAGTAACAGGATGAGATGTAATACGTGGCTACTTGAAATTTGGACTCTCTTTAAGCAATTATTATAGCAGACCCAGGAAGTGCAGAAAAACACGCACCCACCTGCTTTATTCAAACCATCCTTTCTGCCTCGGCCAAGACCAATGAAAGAGCCACTATCACTGTGTATCGCTGTTTATGATCTGGCCTGGTCCCCATATGCGTCAGGCACATTGGGTCTGGCAGCTTGATTAGTGAAGGTGTAAAGAGGTCACCACTGATGTCAGGAATTGGTTCAAAACAATAAGGAAGGTAACTTTAGCAGTCACATTGGGTGGAGGGGGTAAAATGGGGTCCGACCAGGACTACCCCTCGCCCAGTACTCCCTGGAACCAGAACTGTGCAGTGAAGACCCCTATACACACACACACTCGCTCACTTTCTCTCTCTGGGCACTAGGATCCAGGTGGTGTCTCCTCTCCCCATCATGTAGCCTTGGGGGAAAACGTACAGAGAACAGCCAGCCAGACTCCAGCTGGTAGGAACCAGCAGGGACCCATGGATAGCCTAGTCAAAACTGCAGAATGTTCTCTGACTGTCTCTGGCCGATTGACTGTTTTCTCCAACCCTTCCTCTCTATCACTGTCTTCACCCCAGCTTCACTCCTGACTGTCCCCCCTCACCCCTTTCCCTTTTCTTAGCTAATCCGCTCCTTGCTGCTATCACATTGTTCACCCTGCTTGCATGTTACACCCTTTCCCCGATCACGTGTCCGTCTATTTAGATTGTTAGGTCTTCTGAGAAGGGACTGCCTGGTACTCTACACAGCACCTGGCATGATGGGGCCCCATTCTTGGTTGGCCCTTCGCACTACCCTTATAAACACGAGAAATAATTAGAGTAGTTTTCAGACATCACCTGAGGAAGTGGCAGCAGCAACTTTCAATCTGGTGGCAACGATTAGCACTGCATTAGCAGAACATCACACACTGCCCTTGGGAAACTTCACTTCACCCTTTCAACACACCTGCAGAAAGCTACATTTCCAGCACTGCCATCCACTCAGCTTACAAGTCTCTAGCTTCTAGCTCTTCAATCGCCACAGTGCACCGAGTTATGTGCTCAGAGAAACCTGCTGGAGCATTCTCTTTCTGAAGGATGAATTCAGAAGGCGCCTTCCTGCAAGCTCCAGTTATAATCCAGGCCCCATTCCCACACACCTTTCATAACAGCCTCATGTAAATTCCCAGAAACAGTGAGCATGGGGAGTGTGTTCATTTGAAGTGTCAACTCTGTACAGTTCCAGAAGCCTGCTGCACATGCTAAGCTGCAACTACTTGCTGGGTAGATGTTTTGCAGTAAGCTACAATTCTAGGGCCAGTGTCACCTATTTGTTCTTTTGGACGCTGGGAGGTGACTGAAAAGAATCTTCCCCACTAATTCCCCAAGAGATGACAAAACAAAAGTTGTGCCCATCCCTCCCCAGGGAGTTTAAGTTGGCACAGCAATAACCTTAGTGTTAGAATGGCCAATAGCAGCAGAAACACAGAGGGCCTCAGAACAGGATATTTCAATTAACTACTGATGTTGCAGAGCCATTTCTTTTGTTCTTGTTATTTTGAATACATGGGGTGTCCCCCCCAGACTGTAACAATTAGAGCCCAGAACTGTAAGACTTATGATTCCAAATGCAATATTAATTCTGTGCTGCACACACACTTAGATAATTTTTTCACATCTTAGCTCACGTTCAACAGTAACAGCAATTAAACAGAACATGGTCCAGCTAACTTTGCTCCTGGAACTCTGACAAGACATTAAAAATTAAATACCATTTCTTACCTATTTTCACACTTTTGATTAAAGACAATTTTACAGTTTAAAAGAACAGGAGTACTTGTGGCACCTTAGACTAATACATTTATTTGAGCATAAGCTTTTCTATGCATTCGAAGAAGTGGGCCGTAGCCCACGAAAGCTTATGCTCAAATTTGTTAGTCTCTAAGGTGCCACAAGTACTCCTGTTCTTTTTGCGGAGACAGACTAACACGGCTTCTACTCTGAAACCTGTCATTTTACAGTCTAGTTTCAGTATTTATTATGTTTTCATTTTCCAGTTCCTAGGCTAGTCAGTCTGACTTTATAGTCCTTTCCCTGCTAATGTCACTTTCTGGTTCCTTTATACTAGGACAATGAGAAAGCGTAAAGGTCAAATTAATGGTGCAGATGTTTCCAAGCCTCCATCTCCCCCATGGTGGAGTGCTCTAGTGTCATCTTGCTCACCTGATGCACTATCTGGAAAGAGAAGGGACTCTGCACTCTATGAAAAGGAAGAAGTCTGCATGGACAATCGCTTTAGCTCAGGCTGGTACTGGTAATTTCACATTCTTGATTACACATATAATTGCAATATTTGAGTTTCTCACCCTCCCGTTCCACAACGTTAGGCCCAACTCCAGCAAACTTAGCTTTACACAAATGGACTTCAGTGAGATCACTCGTGTATAAATTAAGCACATACTTAAATGTGTGCAGGATCAGGACCTTACAGAAAATGTTTCTTCTCCTCCTCCTCAACTTACCTGAATGTAAGTTACTTAAATGGATTTAGTTCAAACATTATTTGAAATAAATTAATCACAGGGCAGACACCAAGCATGAACAGTTTCAGTCATAAGGAGACTTTATGAAGTTATAAATGAGGAAAAACAGTTTAAAATTAAAGTGAAGTTGCAACCTTCACTACATAGAGTTTGCTTCTGCAAATGCTATTCCGCTGGCCTACTATTGGTTTAATTTCATATGCACATGAATACACCAAGCTAGGGATTTTCTCATTTCATGTTTGAAGTGTTCTTAATGCCATGAGTGAAAGATACCAGACTGAAGTCCTCTGTTTAGAGAGAGAACAGGCATAGGCGTAAGCAAGAGCAGTGTAAGTTTCCTCATCACTGCCCCACCAACGCTCTGTCCAGGCCTGACATGGAAGGACCAGCTCCAGCAGAGACAAAGCAGACTAATCTCCATTGAGCACTCAAGCCACGGCCTCTGTGCTGACTGCTACTTAATGCCAACAGTGGAGTTTTCTGAAGTGCACACATCCACTGAAAATCTGGATTGAGACCAAGCTCACTTTACATAAGTCAATCAACAGCCCACAGAAAATGGCTACTTTTGGTCAGTAGCAGGATAGTGAAAGGCTCTAGCGTCTCCTATTAATCCCAAGAGCCACCCAATCCCATTCTATTATTAGATGAAATAAAAATCTATATTAGAGGCAACACAGTGTTTTACGGGGAGTTTCCTAATATTAATATCTTCCCGATACAAAAATACTGCACTTCACTTACCGTGAAAGTCGGATCCTGACTTCTTAGAAGCCATTTAGAATCTGAAAGACAGTTCAGAAGCATTAATAATCTTTCACATATGTTAAATAGTATAATACTATGAGCTTCTATTTTGCCTCCCACCCAAGGATCTCAGGACACTTTGCAAACATTTGTTCAAATTTAGCCTAATGCCCTCGAGATGTGAGTAAGCAAACCCATTTTATAGTCTGGGAAACAGATCCCAATTGTTAAGTATATATTTAGCGTGTGCACAGTCGTCTAGCCAACCGATGGCATCTTCAGTGGTGTGATGCAGTTCTTCTAGGCCATCGCTGAACCTAGTCGGCAGGCATTCACCGACAACGTGCGTCATCTGTGTTGTGATGCAGCTGCACAAAGGGCTGTCACGAAGGCCCCAGCGATACTGGTTGGCTGCATAGAGACCTTACCCGGACCGGAACTTGTTCAACAGGGACCACTGGCGATGGGGCAAGTCAAAGGCAGGCTGGCAAACTGTTAAGTAAAACCTGCCCAAAGTCACACAATCAGGAAGAACCTAGGTACCCTGACTCTGTTTGAAGCACAAGAGCATCCTTCCTCTCCAGCTGGTATTAAGATATTAAACATGTTTACCCTACCGGGGGGTGGGGGAGACCCCCAAAGTGGATTTAGCTCATTTGTGTCCAAAACCCTATTTTCACTGATAAAATCAGAAAGTAAGAGCCCCTTGTAGGAACCGAGTCAAGAGATGCCGAGAATTATGCAGAAGCCAGCAGTGAAACTGACATTTGTCCATGTGTACTTCCCACTACCTAGCAGGCAGAAAACAACATAGTGTAGATTCCATAAACATCATGTATTATGTGGTAACTTAGAACATTTTAACAGACAAACTCTCTTTAGTAAATGTTAAGAAAACCTCTGCAGAAGTTGGGACACAAGTCAAAGTGAATATACTGTGCCTAAGATATGCAGAGATCTACCAGCAGTCCCTGGACCATACCATCTGTGGACAAGCACAACAGAGTCTGTAACTGACTAGACAAGCACAATATGCCTCTGTTTTCTCTAATTATTAAGTTTACAATGTCAGGGTTATTAGACCTAGAGGCCTTTGGCTGTGGTTTCATCAGGAAGGTCTTTTTTTGATGATTACAGAGGGAAGGAAAGGAGTCTTCCTCCAGTCACCAGAGCAGAGGATGGATTCAGAACTCCCAGATTTTATTAGCTTTGCCAATGACTTGCTGTGGTAAGCTTCTGTCCCAAATCTGGACCTTAGCATCCAAAATTTGGGGGCTTAACATGAACTCCCCCAAGCTCACTACCAGCTTGGCTCTGATCTCACTGCCACCAACCAGGATTCAGTGCCTGGTACACTAAAGCCCCCCAAAATCGTCCCTGGGGGACCCCCCCAAGACCCAGAACCCCTGGGTCTCCTATCTCAAATGGGAAAACAAGTTCCTCCCCCTTGTCTCCTCGTTATCTGATCCCCAGCTTCCCTCCCTGGGTGAGCCTGGGCGATGCAGTACTTAACTCCTTGAATACAAAACAAAGAGGCCCATTAACCTCTCCCTAAGGCGATGCATTCAAACCTAGTAAAGCTAACATAAAGAGATTTTCCACCCCCCCCTTTCTGTAGCTTAACCAGAGAAAAACCAAAAACCTCAACCAGGTTTTAAAAAGAAACTTTATATAAAAAGAAAGAAAATACAGAAAAATATAACCCACTGCATTAAGATGTCAATTACAGGCTCTTGCTTATAAGAATTAGGAATACACAGTCTGATTCAAAAAATAGCCAATTTAAACCAGTCCAGCAATTACACCCATGTAAATACAAACCAAAGCACATAACAGCCTATTGCTTGGTTTCCTTTGTACTCACACTTGATAGCAGAATATTAGAAAGAAGATTGGAGTTAGCAGAAAAGCTGTTTCAATCCATAGCCGGGAGAAACAAAAGACCCCGAGTTCCTTTCCCTCCCAGACTTAAAAAAAATCCAGTTCTCTGATTGGTCCTCTGGTCAGGTGCTTGATTTCCCCCTGTCCACCCCTTACAGGTAAAAGAAAATTAACCCTTACCTATCTACTTATGACATTGCTCTCTGACTAGATCTGTATCTTAACACTGGTGGCCAAGAAAGGCCACTTTCAGCAAAGCAACAGGCAGATCAGCACCACCCATCCTAATTAAAGCTTTGTTTCTCAAATGCAGCTCGCAATTTACCTAGAACACTTCCTGCCCTGATAACTCACAGCATTAAAAAGCCTGAATGAGTGCCCAGCTAGCTCAGTATAGGAAAAGTAGATGATGGTTTCAAACAATATAATCGCGCTCATATTTTAATTAATATGATTTTAAACAGCACTTAACACCTAATGTAGACAGGATTTAGATCCTAGAGTCTCAGATTGTGCATGAATCAAGGTCAGCATGCATTCTTCTTAACATAGTCTGGCCCCACCTACACTCGTAGCAAAGAAATCTCACCCTCACTAGGGCAGACCTGTTGTTGACACCCACTTCACACAGGCCATCTTCCTAGGAGAATGAGCCTAACAGACTGCATCATTAGAAAGTTCCCCCCTAAAAATGTTCCTTTTCTTAATTTAATCCTACTATTCCTGGTCAGACCACATTTATGGCACCCAAGGATTCTTCTCCTTCCTTAATGCCTACACCCTTCATACCTATGCACAGTAACATTCTCCCGCTGCCTCCCCCATCCCCCAATCACCCCAAAATGGCATTGATTGACCAAGCTCACTCTTATTCGGTCTTTCTTCAAACCAATCTCCTCGGATTCCCTCCAATATGTCTACCTCCTATCAATGAGAGGACCACATATGAACAGAGCATTTTAGGTGTAACATCACCTGAACCAGAGAAAGGAAAAGAGCCACCTACCCTGATCCACAAGTAACGCACATGAAAACAACTACAGGCTTCTGGTGGGGTTTTGGGGGTTGAGGGAGGGGAACAGAAAGCATTGCCTACTAGTCCATGGAGTAAGTCTCCTAGCTTGCACCCTCCCCCTAAAAAAGCTATAATTGCGCTGCAGTGTTCCTTGCCATTGAAAGTAACAAGACAGCTGCGCACTGTTTAGTACGAATTCAATGTAGTGAATGTTCTAAGTGTAACTTTAGCGCCTCTCTTCCTGCTATTACACTTTCCCTCCAAACTTTACTCCACTTTCTCTTGCTTTTCATTCCTCTACTAAGTCCTGGTGCAGCTCTTCCTGCATTTCCTTCTCCTTCCCCTCCTCCCATACCATCCCCTCACACCCAAAACCCAGGACTAAACCTAGTAGCCAAAGAGATGAAATATAGCTACCACCCCCATCCCACTCCTGGCACTGTCCAGAGGACATACCCAGGTAAGAAACCAATCTACCCCAACCTACTGCCCTGGACCAGGTTCAGGATTACCAACTTTCATAGCCACATCCAGCTTAGATGAGTTTGATCGCCCACAAACTCCTCTCTTTGCTGAACGGAAGAAAGAACATGCCAGTCCCTCTGCACCCCAGCCTACAGACACCTCAACTACCCACAAGCAAGTTAGGAGTTTCTACAACTTTACCTTCCACCAGCTGCTACTCTTCCCTTCCTCCCCACCCCCAACCTCCTTTTTGGGTCTTCCTCCTCTGTGAATAGCTCCAGGGGTGTCCTCTGCTACTACGACTACTACTACGAGCTTAGACTGTAGTTCAGCTGCTGACTGTCAATTTCATTGCAAGCCAGAGGGCTCTGAGCAGCAGTTTTGAGCATGCTCTGGCCTGCAAAGTACTGTGTTTGAGCCATCGGCAGACTCAGGAAGATAGCAGTGTCTCAGTTTACATTGAATTCTCATTTAGAATGTTTCCTTTGCAGTTATAAGGGCTAGAAATGTAATGAACACGCTGGGAAAGTTTCCTGCTCACCATGGGCAAAGGATTCTTCAAGATCTGTTTTTAGTACTGCTCTACAGTCCTCTATCCCCCATTCCTTCCTGATTCCATATGCAAGAGCTTTTGTGAAGGAGCAGTGCCCTTTATGACTCTCTGGAATCTGTCGAAGGGGAAAGGACTGGGGTGATTTTAGCACCCTAGCAGCCTCACCTGCCAGGTCTTGTATGCAGGTCACCAGTATACAATCATTGACAATGATAAAGGCAGAGAGATCCAGTAGTGACTGCATGAATGTGAGACTTTATTCTGTGCTCTTAAGGTCCCCCATCACCACCCCCAGATCCGTCTGTGGGCCATGTCCCAACATGAAACTGTAGTAGTAGGATTTTATGTTTGTATTTTGTATGATTTAGAATGACGGATAAAGAATAAGGAGATGATAATGTAGCATGTATTGAATGTACTGGTGTTATGATTTGACCACAGCCTGCCAGCTACCCTTTTTGAATAGGAGACAGGAATAGCCTAATGGGCCATTTGGTAAAGATGCATCAGCCGGAATCTGTGTCTGAGCTAATTTCAAGGTAGTAACAGACATTAGGATCATTACTTTGTTGTACGTTAAGCAATTTAAAATAAGTAAAAGAATGCCATGATTGTTTTCTTGTGCATTGCAATCTGATGTTTCTGTTTAAAATGTTCTGTGTAAGTTAATTCTGTTGTGTGCATGAATGAGGAATGTATGTGTAAAGAAAACTGAAGGCCATTTGCTGAGCCAGATGTACAAGGGAGGAACTGGAGACAGACACAAGGGCGCCAGGAGACTGCAACATGCCCCTATTGAAATGTAAGAGGAGGGCAGATTGACGACTCTAAAGATGAGACAGGCACCTATCAATGGGGACAAGATAGCTGTAATAAAGAATGAGAAGGACAATTTAAGAAAACAAGCACTTGGTCAAACAACAATTAATTACAGCATGACGCGTGCAAAACTCTGGTCCCAATGAAGGAAAAATCACTATATAAACAGGCTGCCTTGCCATTAAACTTTGGGTTCGTCCTGCCAAGACTTCTCCACAGCATTGTCTCATGACTGAGGGAACCCGGCTCCTCCCTACTGGTGATCAGTCTAGCAGCCCATTAGATTGATCCGGACTTTAGACTGGTAACTCTAACATCAACTGGCAGGACAGTGTGGGTGTGGTGTGATTGAAGGCATATGCTAATTGTTGTATCTTCAATAAACGCAGTGTATTGCTTTTTCCCCTGAAAAAAATCCCATGTGCTTCTTATAAGCATAACAAAACAACTGTCCAGAGACTAGCAAGCCTTTCCAGAGCACTACGGGCTGATTTTAGGCGTGAGCAATGAGTCATGTGAGGTAACTCAGAATCTATGTTTAACTCAACCAGGTGTCATTCTGCTGATGCTTTCTGTAATACATCTCTAGGCTTGTTTATTTCACAATTTCTGTACGATTTCCAAAAAACACTAAACCAAACACTACTGGCTTTGGGATAGGGGATACCCCTGAAGAGGGAACAAAGAAAGTACTTCAGCTTCTCAAGGGATGCAGAGAAAAGAATACGCGATCGCAGGCACTAAGTCTGCAGCCCAAATAATGCAAAGAAAGGGGGTCAAGGACCAAGCAACCTATGGATTACCTGGCACAGTTGCACTGTTTAACTGCCAGCGTAAATGGGACTTAAACCGGCCCCAATTCAACAAAGAAAGGAATTAGATAGTAGATAACACACTCTATTAAAGAGACTATGCCTTTTAGACACTAAGGGCTTGTCTACACTACTGGCCAGATCGACGGGCAGTAATCGATCCAATGGGGGTCAATTTATCGTGTCTAGTATAGACACAATAAATCGACCACTGATTGCCGTAGCGTTGACTCCACTATTCCACCTCAATGAGAAGCACAAGGGGAATCGATGGGAGAGCATCTCCAGTCAACACACCACAATGAAGACACCGTGGTAGGCAGATCTAAGTACATCGACTTCAGCTACGTTTTTCATGTAGCTAAAGTTGTGTAACATAGATCGATCATCCCCTGGAGTGTAGACCAGCCCTCAATCATAGGGCTGGGCAATAACTGAAAATATAATTAACATGCAATGACTAAGCAAAGGAAGATTTGGGGAAAGTCAACTTGATATTTATTACAAGAAAAAGCCAACATGAGTTCACATGTAGATAGAGACCATATTTGATTCCCTTGTCCTCACCCTTCATATGTCACTAGCCTTGATTGTAAGATCTCTGGGACAAGCACTGTGTGTACCTCTAATTTCAGCACCTAGCCCAATGAGGTCCAACTCAAAACAAGGACCTTTGGACACTACCATGGGTTATTACAAATCCTACATTCCTTTCAATGATCATGTCTCTATTTACCAGCTAACACTGGAGGTCTGTCAGAAATAAAGTTTTAAAAAGATACCTTAAATGGGAGGAGAGAAAAACCATTTTCAAACTTCAGTGAGCAAAGGGGAGGGATTGCTCTGTGACTCCAACAGGAATTATCTAGAATAAACTCGCACCCTACATTATTGGCTGCATATCAGAGTACCAGAAGCAGCTTAATCTTTCTTGCTGCAGCAGAAAGACAAATTGCAAAGGTTTGGCCCTGAAACAGAAGAGATTGTAGATTATTATATCACTATAATCCTTATGAACCCAATCAGACTGTGCAAAGAATAGGCTATGCGTTAGTGTTATATACAGGAATCTGCACTAGCTAAGCACTGCCAGTGAATAGGACACTTGAACTTGGTCCAGGAACACCAAAGGTTAGTTGGATATCTTACAAAATAAAGATGTGAAAGCCCAGCACCAAAAAACTTCAATGATACTAACAGGTATCAACCAGGAATCGCAGTCATGCCAAAAGAATACAATTTAGGCTGTCTTCACTGCCAAAAAGGTATGTTTTTCTCATGGGATAATTAATGCATGTTACCCATCTCACTGTAAAATCGTAGTAGTCACAGGGCGCGCTGCAGCGTGCTGCATGCTCTCAGGGAGGTTAATACTATACTCGCCCCCCACCCAAGCTCCTCTAGCAATCTCACAGTAAATACTACAATGACTTGCCTCCACTGGGATTTTACAGCAGTATAGTTACCCCACAGTAAACACACACTTGGTTTACTTTTGGGGCTTGTCTACACTTCAAAGATCATTCAGATTAAGGTAGGGTGTGAATCTGAATTTGCAAGCCCTTAGCTGTGCATACAGCAAACACTGGAATAGCAGAAGAATGGAGGACAGGGAACTTATTGCATAGGAGGGCTTGGCTGTTGGTGGATTAGCATGCACATTACAGGCTCTTTTTCGAAAGAGGTTTCATTTTGAAAACCTCCTCTTCCACCATTCTGCAATCGGATGGTGACAGAGGGCAATTTTCTACAATGTCCTGGACAAACCTTATTGAGTTACATTAAATTTTATCAAATTAAATGTAGCATCTTTGGTTCCATTATATTCAAAATACAATTATATGTAACTTTTCCAGGAAACTGACTAACGTGAACCTTGGAGAAATGTTAGAAACTTCAAACAACAGTTTGGGACAATACGTGTTTAGTGGGTTTCCTAGGAGGTACTTTGGAGGCCTTTTGAAGCTAAGCCCTGGGAAGAAAAAAAAAAACTCATTATCTACTGACTACCTGCTCCTGAAAACTCAAGCTCAGAGACCTCTGAACTATATAAAAGGAGGGACTGAACTTTTCATGGGTGTGCTAGTTCTGAGCGGAGATTGTTGTGAACTTTTGATCACAGAAGAGACCCTTTTGTGGGGTCTGAAGGACTGATCGCCAGTCAGAGCCCTTGCTGGAGTTAGGGTGACCTCTGGCAAGTTTGTTAGCAGGTTCTTTCACTGTGTTTTAATGTTTTCTCTATAATGTTTTTACTCTAAAAATAAATAAACTTGGAGAGAAACAGCTGAGTGGTAGCTTAACTGTGGGCAGTTACACTGTTAGGGTATGGCTACACTTGCAGCTGTACAGCACTGGGAGTTACAGCTGTCTTCATACAACTGTGAAGGGAAGGCGCTGCAGTGTGGCCACACTGACAGCTACCAGCGCTGCAGTGTGGCCACATTTGCAGCATTTGCAGTGCTGTTGGGAGTGGCTGAACAGGCATTCTGGGATACCTCCGAATACCTCTGGAGGCCAATTACAGTGCTTTTGGTGGCCACGCTGGCGGAGCAGCGCTGCATCACTAGCGCTGCAATCATTATACCCCAGGCACAGCAGGAGTACAGCCAGCGCTGCAGCGAGGGAGATGCAGTGCTGTATGTGCCTTACAAGTGTGGACGTTGAGTAAGTTGCAGTGCTGTAAACCCATCATCAGCGCTGAAACTCTCCAGTATAGCCAAGCCCTTAGTCTCTGAACAGAAAGCAAGCAGGTCTGTCTAGGCCAGTGGTTCCCAAACTTCAACAACCTGTGAACCCCTTTCACTAAAATAAAGTCTCACGAACTCTGTCCTAAAAAATTAGTATTTCCAGGGATTGTCTCCTTTACCAGAGGATAAATCATAAAAGCAGTGATCTTGGAAATATAAAATTTGTTTTTATGACATCCTTATTACACATTATTTATTATTAATTATTACAGTATTTTTATTACACTACGAAAATGGCAACATTCTTCCAAGATCTCACTTTCGTAGCTTGTATCACTTTGAATAAGTCTGTTATAAGACAAGGCTTCTATGTTTCATCAAGGAGTATCAGAGGTGAAACAGCATAAAGGTATTTAAGAAGCCAACTCAAAGAGTTCCTTCTATGCCAGCATTCAGGTCTTGAGCAGTCCAGGCAAACAACACACGTTACAACAAAGCTTAAACTTGTTCTTCATAATTTTACTAGTTGCCTACTTAATTTTAAAAACAGCAAAAAATATCCGCCTCTCTTCCCATTTCTTATAAGGAGTCTTGAAGTTTAAATCTCCTCACTGTGATAGAGAGGCTTGCTTTGATCCGCTAAGCCCTTGGAAGTCCAAGGGCTCTGGGCTACTGGCCCCATGCTGCCCAGGGTCCCTAGGGAAAGCTCTGTCCACCATTATGGAATTTTTCCCCCCCAAGAGCCCCCTTTAACATTTCGTGAACCCCAGGTGCGAACCACTGGTCTAGGCAGTCTGTCTTCTGCTGCGGATAACAGTGAGGGCAGAGAACTGCTCAGCCTGGAGAAACCCCGGTCAGAAGTGAGGAGACGGCTAACGGAGTCAGAAGTCTAGAGTGGGTGCCCTTGCCGGATCACAAAGGGGAAATATGTGTGCGCTTGCCCTGACCTGTGATCCTCTCTGACAGTCTGTGCACAGACTATTTCCATGTGTGCTGGTTCTCCTGTACCAGGGTGGGCTTTGGGTGGCTGCAGCTAGTTTGTCAAGCCTTTTTTTTTTTTTTTTTTTTAAGTTAGAGAAGCTCTCCATATTCTGCCATCTTTATAGCTGTTGACATTAACACTGTTCCCAACCTTGCAATGAGCTTCACAAAAGCAGGCCCTGCAACCACAGGAGCAGTCTCAATAACTAATAAAAGTTAGTCCCTCATTATTGTCCACCTGCCCGGAGCTCACTGCAGGAGCTGAGCCTTTATTAGCTTTTCCTCATTAGGTAAGTACGGTTCCTCTCTATCCTACTTTCAGCTTAGCTATCACTAGTAGCTCATTCACCAAGTTCTCTCTGCAAGCAAGTAAATATGCCAAGCCAAAGGCCTTCTGAAATAAGGACTAGGAAGTCTGCTTTCAAGCTGCTTCCTCCAGGGTCCATCAAGGTTGGAAAGGAGAGCGCTGCACAGCCACAGAGACAAAGACATTAGCAGCCTCTTCTGCTAACTTTAGGCTTCATTAGGCCCACTCCCTCTCAGACAGAGGGTCAGATGGCACACAAGGGGCCAGGTAGATGGGTGTGAAGGTGTGGCCAAGGGACACTGTGAGACATTCTCACCAGTGGGTTACAAGGGCATTAGACTACTGCTGAAGTTATGGGGGTAGTTTACTCTTCATTTGCATACATATTCTGTTACTGTATTTTCCCGAGTTTATAACTGTGTTCCCTGTCCCCTAACAAAGGCTCTCTCATTTGAACACAGTCTGAGTGTTTGGGAGTGCAGGAGGGAGGGAGTATTTACTTTTCTCGGGTATCAGAGTGGGCTTTAGCCAGTTTAGTTATATGCCAAGAGGGAGCCTAGATCTATCTTTGCTGCCATTCACCATCTGGCAGAAGGGTTACAGATGTCTAGACTCCAGACCACAGGAGCCCTTTGAAGTGACTCTCCTGCTAAGAAAATATTTCCTGCCTCATATCTTCTGTTGCAATCAACAAACTTTCAGGCGTGATGGGCATCCACCACACCCAGTTCAGAGCCAGCTCTTCTTTGATTTCCAAACAATAAGGACACTTAAAATAAAGTCCTTGATTCTGCAATTTACAGTGTGTGCTAGGCCTACTACACACACACGTAGGTGCAGGTCCCACGAAAGTTAACAGATTCAGCAGCCTTCCCAAACACTGGAAGTGGCCAGTTGAGGCCTCAATTACATAAGGGGTCATTTGTCTGTCATTTATATTGCACCAATTAACTACTTGGTCCTGCCTCAGCACAGGGAGCTGGATTTGAAGACCTATCAAGGTCCCTCCAGTCCTGCACTTCTATAAGTGATTTGATTCAAATATGCAATTTCTGACGCTAATGCTACAGGAGGTATTTTAGTAGCAGTAGCAGCCAAAGACCATAATGGGCATCAGAGCTCTGCTGTGCTAGGCTATCAACACACACAGATATAGGTACAAACCCTACCTTGAAGATCTTACAACCTACAAATTTTAGATTGAAATCTCTTACTCCTGGTAAGTGTTAAAGCTTTGTTACAGGATTCAAATATTAATTTGAAAGTCCAAAGCATAATAAAACCAAGGCTGGCCAGGGAAATAACCAATGTACAAAGCACAGACTCAATTACCAGTCTATAGTCACTTCTGCTTCCATGCAGGTGACATTTCCCAAAAGTCTGCAGCAACGAATCCAGCCTTGTACTTCTAATATAACTCTGCAGACACCAACTGCATTCACATAACTGCTGTCAGTATTCCCCTCTCATGAAAGGAGGTTTTACTGAACTATCCTCAATAATGATTTTGATACCTAACGTCATTCGAAAACTGGATTTATGTCAAGTTACAACCACATCCTCCTGAGCTGAAGCAGCTGCTCTTTCACCAAGCTTGGCAGAAAGGGAGGTCTGAAGCAGACCCATTCTAATCACTGCAAGTGCCACTGCAAGGTTTGAAATCTGTAAGACAAAAGCCAAGATATTCCTTGTTTCAAGGCTGAGAAATATGCACTAGCTCCCATTTCAGCTCAGTTCAACATATAGAGTTTGAAAGTCCCTCTGTGAAATTATAACAGTATGGCCACTAGCTAAGGATTTAACAAGAAGCCCCACAATGTGATGTGACTCAACTAAGGGAGAACATTGTATTAACAGCAGAATCTGATGAAAGCCACACTGCCAGTGCAGAAAGTTTATACTGAAGGATCCATGTAACATCATGTGACTGTCTAAATCACAGGATCTGAAAGAAGTCTGGATGGAGAGACCATAACCAGTTGTGTTAAGGGCAACAGTTTACAGACTCCAAATTTATCTCAAATCATTCTGCCTTTATTTTTTTTTTTTGTGGCAGGGATTGAGGGCTAGGGGGCTGGAACAAAGAGCTAAGAGCTTCCCTAAAATAAAACCAGAGAAGGAAACGGGAGGGTTAGGGGGGAGGAGAGAAAGAAAGAAAGCAAATCCCAAAACAAAAAACAGACTAAGGAAACAGTACTATGTGTCTCCCAGGGGTTACTGGATGGTGTGAAAATATGGTTTAATGAACCCAGTAATATTCACTAAAAGCTTCTCATGCCAATACTACTGTACAGCATGTCACTAGCAGTGGCAAAGATTTAGCAACTGCACCGTTTAGAAAGAGCAATCTCTTTTCAACACTCCCCACCTTTTTATTCTAAAGAAAGCGTATGAAGCACGTTATTATATTGCCTCTTTGCGCCTCCTTCTAACCGAACACCATACATCAATGGGAGTTAAACCTGAAAGCAGGCCAAAAGAAAGTATCAATACCAAGTTATTAAAGACACTAGATTTAAGAGCACATCTCATAAGTGGTGGTGGTTCTGGACTTTCAAGACCCTTCTTAGGCCTTGGCTACATTGGTGCTTTCCAGCGCTGCAACGTTCTCGCTAGGGGTGTGAAAAAACACACTCCTGAGCGCAGCAAGTTACAGTGCTGTAAAGCGCCAGTGTAAACAGTGCTAATTCCCACGGGGAGGTGGAGTACCTGCAGCGCAGGGAGAGCTCTCTCCCAGCACTGGCGCTGTGACCACACTCACACTTCAAAGCGCTCCCGCGGCAGGCTTTGAAGTTGCAAGTGTAGCCATACCCTGAGTGGGAAACAGGGCAGCCAAACAACAGCTTAACCAAGACACATTTGGCCTTTACATCCCAATCACAGTACACTACATTTCCCATTACATTAATCTATCTTTATGTAATGGAAACAAAATAAAGACTGATGAGGTAGTAGGTGAGTGTACTGGTTTTTCCATTGTTGAACAATCCATCAACCCCATGAGTCAGACCTCAGTAGTTCACCCAAAAGAGCCACAGCAGTGTGAATCAGAGTGGATAAAAACCAATGCTTTCAACAAAAAAAAAAAAATTGATTTTTTTTATTTAAATCAGATTTTTTTGATAAAACGATTGAGGAAAAAACCTGTCTAAAGATGGTTTTAATTAAGATCCATCATAGCTTAAAAGATATCTCATCATGGAATAGGGATTGTAAAATCTAATTCAACAGCATAAGACAATATTCATGTAATGTTTAAGAAAAATTTTATAAATGAGTTCCAGTAGCTCATGGATTAGGGACCCAATCTTATGGAGTTCCAGGGGCTTCTGTATAGATTATTTCAGTTAATTTTTCTATCTACCCAATGGGAATCAGTGCTCAGTCTAGAAGATACCATCAGAGATGCTTAGTTCCGCTGTTCTCAAACTATGGATTTGTGGCTCCAGAAGTAAACTGTTTGTTAACAGCAAAAATGTTATGTTATAAATAAAGAAAGAAAATAAAGAAAGGTGAGAAATAACAGAGCTCAACTCTACTGTCCCTCTGCAAATTACTTCTCTCTAAAAGCAAAGCTTCAGAAAGTTCAATGAATAGAAGATTGTTGGGGGTGGAATATATCTGGACAAGGAGAAGAAGTCTAGAGGTAAATGTGAGAAGTGAGGGACATATGCCTGTTTTGTTGAAATATTAGGTTTGCTGTTGAAGAAAAAATCCCAGAACACTTAATGTGGTTGTTTTAGTTAAATAAAACAATTTAATTGTCTGTCTGGTGATGTTCTCCTCCTAATACAGCATAGCAAGAAAATCCTCCAAATATTAATAATTAACCTATTGAATTGGAGATATTTCACCTCCCAATGACTTCACAAATATCTGCTTCAATTACTTTTGGTAAATAAAATAACCAATCATTCATTTTCTGATATAGCTGTAAAACTAACCTGAAAAGTTTTCAAAATAAATCACGATTTAAAAATGTATAGTGTGTACCTTCTAAAAATGTAACTTACATCTCTCTCTGATTTGTGAAGGATATGTATTAAGGTTATAACAACCAACAAGTATGCTCTTTTAGGTAGAAATCCATGATTAAATCGAGTCTTCCTGACTAGTGATTTAAATCAAATCCACCTGGTGTGAATTTGTTTTCTCTCTCTCACACACACACACACACTTCTCACAGCAAGATGACTGACCAAGTATTATTTTATCAACTACAACTGGTTAACAACATAGTAACGTATGGGTGAGAGCTGTGGCGGAGGCAGGCCCACGCATACTTTCTCTTCAGCTTGAGGCCATCTTTGGAGACAGGGCAGCATAAATTGCATAAAGAACGAGACAGCAAAAACAGTGGGACAGTGAAGCAGTGCACGAGCAGAAAAGCAGCCTGTTTAAAACAAGGCCATTACAACAAAAAATGGAATTCATAATGAGTATCAGTAGCACCAGAGATAACACCCTCCCGTAGGATATATGGAGTAGTCGAGCCATGCTGGACTTCCAAACCTTCAACAAACCAGTGAAGGCACAGTGCAGCAGTCAGAGCATTGAGAGGAGGTGCAAGTTCTATTACCACTTCTGCCACAGATTCTATATTGCATAGGGCAAGTCATTTACAGTTAATCTAAAAAAAAAAAAGGCGGGGGGAAATAGGGTTATGCCTTTTCTGGCTTCTTTGGGGTGCATAAAGTGGGCTTTATGGCCACCATAAGAATGTTTCCCTGAATGTGTTTTACATGACAAATGTAAGCCTTATCTACTCTGTTCTTCCCGGAACACTCTACAGACAACCAGGGAGCTAGTCGATTTATAGCATAATATATTAAGCAAGTGAAATCTGATTGTGAAGGGAAGTGATATGTATTCAGCCTGCTTACACTTTATTTGGCATCTATTTAATTCATGCATTCTATAAAACAGCTGGAAGAGAAGATCCACCATCATTACCTCTTCAATTAAGGGCTGGGAAAAGCTCATGACACACCTCTGGGACCTCTAAGCCCTCTAGCAAAGCCAGGGAAGATAAGACTTGAAATTCCTGATATTTCTGAAGTAAAACAATCATTTCTGAAGATCTTTCCAGACCTGCCTTGTTCTAGAAAAGGAAAGGGGAAAACATGCACTTTGGTCCCCTTTGCAAGTTATGTTTAACTTCTATTTTTGTTTGGCCATCTGTAAAATGTGGACCATGCCAATTCCAAATAGCTAGGAGATCCTCAGATGAAGAGCTCTAAATGCCTATCATCAAACGATTTCATTTACTGTTTCAGCTGTAGTTTGTCCCATGACAGAACCATACCACTGAGGAAGAGAACCAGGAAGTTTTGAGAGTGTCTTCCTGAGCTGGGCCTA
Organism: Chelonoidis abingdonii; assembly: GCF_003597395.2. Classification (NCBI taxonomy): domain Eukaryota; kingdom Metazoa; phylum Chordata; order Testudines; family Testudinidae; genus Chelonoidis; species Chelonoidis abingdonii. Next base: position 5,616,712 of record NC_133774.1, read on the forward strand.
GCTCTAGACAGCATTATTATCTTCTCCCCTTAACACATTAAAATTTAACCTAAATTTAGTTTTTTTTTAAAAAAAGGAAGCACTATCGAGCTCTCTCTGGTCTATTTAACCATCACATATGGAAGAGCTGCTAACAATAAGATGAAGTGAAACAAATTACAACTTGATTTTATTCTATTCTTCTGGCCAAGCTGACTGAAAAATACTAGGTCATTCTGCATATGTGACAAAGATCTAGAAACCAAATCAGCATGTGATTAGAATTCTGCTCTAGTTGTTGCATATTGGGGGAAATGCCCGATAAGTAGAAAGTTTACCTGGATGTACACAGATATTAGGCACACAGGAGATCCTGCACAGTGTTTTCCCAAAGGCATCCCAGACACCATTTCTCTAAATCAGCTTTTGGGACTGCCCCATAATACTAATTTTGTGTCTCTAATCCATAAATTCTAGGGAAAAGTGAGTGAAAAATCCTGCGCTAGTTAGGATTTCCTTATGCCTGTTGAGTTGAGGTTATCGGAAGGTTTAGCACAGGAATGATTTGGAATTAGTTAATACCTTTTGTTCTGTTACCTAGAAGCAAATTCTGAGTTTCTGGATAACAAATCCCAGTCCCACTGCTTTTATTAAAGATAAGTTCTGAACTGCTATCTCAAACTATTTCATTTAACATTAAACCTTACGAAAAAAACAAATATTATGATCTTTGGTTACATGCCGATGATCAGAGATTTAAATGACACTGTTAACTAACATAACAAGTTCAGTAGAGGTTTAACACACCATGATGTTATATAAACTCCCTCCATACCATGGAAAGAAACCCATCTATAATGGCATTCACTAAACTGTAAGCAACAGTTGCGTTTTTCTTTTTAATGTCACTTCTTTGGAGGCTTTTGTATTTATAGTAGCTGCTATGGTTTTTAACAAGTGTTTTTGTCAGTCTTATCAATTGCCAATGTTTATTGGATTCTGGTTTTGTTTAGTAAAATTGTCTTTAAAAAATGTAGAAAAAATTGCAGAGAGATGCAGCAGATTTTAGCCTTTATGCTAAGCAGGTCAAATATCTGTCACTGTTTCATAACTGTGAAATCAGACTCCGCATACACGGGACATTAAACACTGACCCTATTATTCTTGGGCAGCTTTATTTGAATTATAAATGTATCCATTTGTGTTTATACAAAGTCACATGCATTGCCCTTTTTATCACATGCTTAACCTTCTCCAACAGGGCAGAACTTGTTTCAATCAGTTTCACAGAGATGTCAAATATAGGAACTTCTCCCTGCCCCATCTGCTTAGATTTTCAGACACACCTGCTTCCACTCTAGACCACCTTGATTTCTCCAGCCACACGGTACAGCCTCTGGCAACACCATATTTCCTAAAAGTGCTACTTTTACCCCAGACTCTAATACACTGAAGCTCCCACCATTTTTCTCTTAGACATCTCAGATCTATCAGCCATGGCAACACAGCCCTGAAGCACTTTAAATATACAGATCGATCAACTGCAAAATTTCCACCAAATTCCAACACACCTGGGAGTTCATAACTGATACTGAAGTCAGTAATAAATCTCCATATTTAGTGTGCCATTGACATCTCTTGATGACAGCTACATTAACAGGGAAACTTTCCCAGTAGGGACTGGAGCCTATATTATTCTCTTCGGAACCATGCCTCATATTAACGTATGAAACTGGACGGTCCAAGAATGTACTACTACTGTGAAAAACATCTGGGCTGAAGAATCATGGAATTGGTTGAATGAAATGTGATTTTTGATTGAGCAACACAAACATCTTGAATCTGACACACATTTTTTTTGGAAACTTAATCTTATGTTCTATTAAACACCCCAATTTGCTAACAAATTTGTTATTCCAGTCAAGTTTGAAGTGGACAAAAAGGCGGCTTAGAATGCAAGCATCAGTTCAATCTTAGTACTGTGGAGTTGTGACCAGCTTGTCCACAATACCATTTGATTTTAATTTAGTCAACTACCTGTTCCAATAGTCAAAGACAAAAGATTTTTTGCTCAGTCTGAGTACGTTTAAATGCTAGTTCACTCTTTTCTATTTAGTATCAGGCACTGTACCCCTTACGGGCATTCGAGCACCTAAAACACTGAAAATCTGTCCTGATACAAACCCTGTGGTCAGGCAGAGAAGAGAGAATGGTAAGTCTGGGTCTTCGGAAAGAGTCTATGCAGAAATACCTGCAAGGTGAAGAGATTTTGACCTTCCTCTGGCACAGCTTCTAGTAAATGTTCTCTCAATATAAATTCTGCCAAGGATGTCTTAAGGGAAACGGTACTCACTTCAGGTACTGTTTATAAGTCCAACGAGCTGTGGTGTCAGAAGAAACATTTCTTCCCCGCATGTAATACTCAGCAAAGAAACTGTAGAGCCAAAAGACAAGTTCTAAATTACAACCTAAAAAGACAAGCCAAACTTATATCTATGGTCCTATGTACAACTGGGACTAAGACAGAATCAGGAACCTTGTTTAATCTCTGAACACAGTGTCAGCTAAATCTGTTTCTAGGTTTGTCCAACCAGTCCAGACTGGGCTGAACAGGGGGTTATTTTAGCATTTTGTTTTAGTTGTTTTTTTTTTTAATTACAATTTACAGAAAAGAAAGCTAGGTGTGGGTCAGTGCACAGTGGCTCGCCAAACTATGTTAGATAGGTTTCACAGGGACCTTGTTTTTAAAAATTTAACCAAGGGTCAATGGGTACAAAGTAGCCACGTTCTCATCGGTTACCCTGTTATTACCCTTTAGGGGAAACTAAAACTGCAACCAGTGGACTGAATCTACAGGATTCTGGTTACTGTGCAACTAGACAAGCATAAGGAAATCCTACCAAGTGTAGCCCTTCCCTAAAGGCGCTTCAGTTAATTGTCTGGGGGCCTATGAGCTGCAAAGAGCCCTAATTCTGTTTTAGCCACACAGGAAATGAGTCCTATAAAGAAAACCTATAGAGCACGGGTGGCCAAACTATGGCTCTTTTAGAGTTAAAGTATGGCTTGTGGATCTTCTCTCCCCCCACCTGCCCCATCCTATGCCTACCAGACCGGGAAGAGGGAGGGGAGCTCAGGGCTTCTGCCCTGCTCCAGTTTGGTAGAGTTTGGGGCTTCTGCCAGAGACGACTGGTGCCTGCTGTGAGTGGGGGAGGGTGTCACAATTTAAAGGTTTAGCCCCCATCCAACTCCCAGCAACTTAAGGGGCTGGTGTGCATGACACCGGAAGCAGCTCTGGAATGCAGTGTTCAGTCATCAGGGAGCTCCCCTAGGCAGGCCCTTCACTCCTGCCTGGCTGAGGAACCTTGAACGCCAAAGTGTGCTGCTTCCCTGGAGCTAGAATTCAGGATGTAACAGAGTGTCTGCCGAGACTGATCAAGCCCTTGGACTGCTACTCCTTCCTACTTCTCCACATGGACACCAATGATGCTGCCAAGAACGACCGTGTGCAGGTCACTGCAGACAACATGGCTCTAGGAAGAAGAATAAAGGAGTTTGAAGCGCAAGTCATGTTCTTGTCCATCTTCCCTGTTGAAGGAAAAGGCCCAGGTGGGGACCATTGAATTGTGGAGGTAAATGCATGGTTACGCAGGCGGTGTTGGAGAGATGGCTTTGAATTCTTCAACCAAGGTATGTTGTTCCAGAAAAGGATTGCTAGGAAGAGAAGGGGTCCACCTAACGAAGACAAGAGAAGAGTATCTACGCAGGCAGGCTTACTAACCTAGTGAGGAGGGCTTTAAACTAGGTCCGCCGGGGGATGGAGACCTAAGCCTGGAGGTAAGTGGGGAAGTAGGATACCAGGAGGAAACACAAGGAGGGTGCAACAGGGGAAGCCTCCTGATTCATACTGAGAAAGTAGGGCAATCGGCTAGTTATCTTAGATGCCTGCCTGTACATGAACACAAGAAGCCTGGAAAACAAGTAGGAAGAATTGGAAGTCCTGGCACAGGCAAAGAACTATGATGTGACTGGAATAATAGAGACTTGGTGGGGTAACTCATATGACTGAAGCATTGTCATGAATGGGTATAAACTGTTCAGGAAGGACAGGTGTGGGACAAAAGGTGGAGGAGTTGCACTGTATGTAAGAGAACAGTATGACTGCTCAGAGCTCCAGTATGAAACTAGAGACAAGCCTGTTAAAAGTCTCTGGGTTAAGTTTAGAGGCAAGAGCAAAAAGGTTGATGTCGTGGTCAGCATCTGCTATAGACCACCAGACAAGGAGGAGACAGATAGATGAGGCTTTCTTCGGACAACTAACAGAAATTTCCAGAATGCAGGCCTTGGTTCTAATGGGAGACTTCAATCATCCTGACATCTGCTGGGAGAGCAATACAGCAATGCAAGGACAATCCAGGAAGTTTTTGGAGAGTGTTGGGGAGGTGAAAGTGCTGGAGGAACCAGCTAGGGGCCAGGCTCCTCTTGACCTGCTGCTCACAAACAGGGAAGAATTGGTAGTGAAAGTAGAAGTTGGTGGCAACCTGGGCAGCAGTGACCATGAGGTGGTCAAGTTCAGGATCCTGACAAAAGGAAGAAAGGAGAGCAGCAGAATACAGACCCTGGACTTCAAAAAACAGACTGACTCCCTCAGGGAACTGATGGGCAGGATCCCCTGGGAGGCTAATATGAGGGGGAAAGGAGTCCAGGAGAGGTGGCTGTATTTCTGAGGGCAGAGGAACAAACCATCCTGACATGCAGAAAGAATAGCAAACATGGGAGGCAACCAGGCTGGCTTAACAGAGAAATCTTCGGTGAGCTTAAACACAAAAAGGAAGCTTACAAGTGGAAACTTAGACAGATGACTAGGGAGGAGTATAAAAATATTGCTCGAGCATCAGTAAGGCCAAAGCACAACTGGAGTTGCAGCCAGCAAGGGATGTGAAGGGTAACAAAAAGGGTTTCTACAGGTATGTTAGCAACAAGAAGGTGGTCAGGAAAAGTGTGGGACCCTTACTGAATGGGGGAGGCAACCTATTGACAGACGATGTGGAAAAAGCTGAAGTACTTGATGCCTTTTTTTTGCCTCGGTCTTCACAGTTCATAGACAAGGTCAGCTTCCAGACTGCTGCACTGGGCAGCACAGTATGGGGAGGAGGTGAGCAGTCCTCAGCGGTGAAAGAGCAGGTTAAGGACTATTTAGAAAAGCTGGACATGTACAAATCCCTGGGGCCAATTGCAATGCATCCGAGGTGCTGAGGGAGTTGGCTCATGTGACTGTAGAGCCATTGGCCATTATCTTTGAAAACTCATGGGGATCGGAGGAGGTCCCCCGATGATCGGAAAAAAGCAAATATAAATGCTCATCTTTTAAAAAGGAAAGGAGGAGAATCCAGGGAACTACAGACTGGTCAGCCTCACCTCAGTCCCTGAAATGATCATGGAGCAGGTCCTCAAGAAATCCATTTTGAACCACGTGGAGGAGAGGAAGGTGATCAGGAACAGTCAGCATGGATTCACCAAGGGCAAGTCATGCCTGACTAACCTGATTGCCTTCTATGATGAGATAACTGGCTCTGTGGATATGGGGAAAGCAGTGGATGTGATATATCTTGACTTTAGCTAAGCTTTTGATTGGTCTTCCATAGTACTCTTGTAAGCAAGTTAAAAAACTATTGATTGGATGAATGGACTACAGGGTGGATAGAAAGCTGGTTAGATCTGTGTGCTCAATGGGTAGTGATCAATGGCTCGATGTCTAGTTGACAGCCAGTATCAAGCAGAGAGCCCTAGGGCTCTGTCCTGGGGCCAGTTTTGTTCAATATCTTCATTAATTATCTGGATGATGGGATGGATTGTACCGTCAGCAAGTTTGCAGATTACACTAACCTGGGGGAGAGATAGATACGCTGGAGGGCAGGGATAGGATATAGAGGGACCTACACAAATTGGAGGATTAGGCTAAAAGAAATCTGATGAGGTTCAACAAGGACAAGTGCAGAGTGCTCCACCTGAGATGGAAGAATCCCATGCACCGCTACAGGCTGGGGACTGACTGGCTAAGTGGCAGGTCTGCAGAAAAGGACCTGGGGATTACAGTGGACGAGAAACTGGATATGAGTCAGCAGTGTGCCCTTGTTGCCAAGAAGGCTGGCAGCATTAGCAGGTGCATTTCCAGCAGATCGAGGGAAGTGATTATTCCCCTCTATTTGGCACTGCCGAGGCCACATCTGGAATATGGCAGCCAGTTTTGGGCCTCCCACTACAGAAAGGATGTGGACAAATTGGAGAGAGTCCAGCAGAATACAGAAAGGGATTTATTCTTCAGAATCCCTTTACTGTCATGTTCTGCAGCAGGATGCAGCCCTACCACACACCACTCTACAAATAGAGGAAATACAGCTCATATAGCAAGTCCGATGGCAACATCTTGTGGATCCAGAAAGAGGAAGATAAAGGCAACACTACCCTCATTCTGCAGTCAAACAATAAGGTTTATGTGAACTGCTGCACTTACACTAGCTAAGAAAAATTCATGAGTGTGATCAACCCCAGCTCTTCAGGGCATTAGCAAACTAACTGCCTACTGTTAGGAAGTAGTGTCCCTCCAAGGAAAGCAATTGCAAAACTGGCAATTATGGATTGCCTTTTTTGTTAAGTTTGTTTCTGTAACAGACAAGGCCCAACTCTTCTCCTGAAGTAACTGATATTAGCTACTGTCAGAGACTGGATACCCGACTAGACGGATCCTGGTCTTGATCCTGTATGATAACGCCTATGTTCCAACAGTGGTACTCTGAGTGTAATTATTTCTGTTATTTAAAGCACCTACCAAGTTTTCTGTTTGTTCAATCAGAATCACATGAAAGAGAAATGGAAGAGACCTCTTGATGACCAGGTATAGGATGTACATCAGCACTTCACCAAACTGACTCAGAAGGGATCTGATTTAAATTCATGTACAGAAAAACACATGAAACTATGCAAGACTGAAGGTGACAGACACACAGAATTACAAGCCTACCTGAGCCCAACCCCGCAATTGTATGAATTAGCATTCTCTGGACAAATGGCAATTTCACACTCATGAGTGGGGGAGCAATAAGGGGAAGGAAAAGCACATCCAGAAAACAAGCTGCTTCTAAATAAACATTAGAAAAAAACCCCCATCAGTTTCATATCCCATTGCAGAAGAAAGTGGTATTTCATGGCTGCATATACTTCCTTAACCATCCCCAGAACAGAGAATTATCTTGCCACAGTTCCATAATAAATAAGAATAGCAGCACCTAGCTCTTATACTTCCCTTTTCTTCAATAGGTGTCAAAATGTTTACAAAGGAAGGAAGAATCATTATCCCCATTTTACAAATGAGGAAGCAGAAGCAGAGGTGCAATGACTTGCCCAAGGTCATCCAATAGGACAGTGGCAGAGCTGAGAACAGAATCCAGTTCTCCCAAGTTTCAGCCCAGCGTTTACACTGAGCATTTTATGAAAGTCTCCCAGCTTTAATCTCACATTGGTGCAGCTCAATTTTATCTTTTCCTTCTACCCCTTGCTTCTAGCTGAACACACACAACTTCTCCCTCTTTTATATGTTAAGAAAGCATTCATTGCCAGTTTATTCTCCTAGCCTTTTGACATGAAACTAAATTTTGTTAAAAGAACAGCAATTCATCAATTGGTCCATTGTCTGCATACAGACTGGCAATTCTGCACTTTTTGCCTACATCATCTTCAGTTGCCCGGCAGTACACAGTGCATACTAACATTTCTCTCTGCACATTAACAGTTACTGCTACAGTTTCAAGAAAGCAGCCACCACAGAAATGTTTAGGGCAGGCAATGCTATAACAAACCAAAGCTACTAGTTTTATAAATAAGAGAAGTCTCAAGAAATATACTTGCCTCTTTTTCTTCTGACCCAATTGCACCAGCCCCAATCCAGTTACAAAATGAAACTAAGACTGGAGTTAAACTGCTGGTTGTAACAGCTGTGCCTGTAGATAGCTCCACTGGGAAAACCAACAAACAGTGACTTCACATGCCTGAGTGCAGAGTGCACAGCTGCTTGTCATTACTGCAAGGGAGAAGTGAGGCAAACTAACCCTTGGAGAATATGACAAATCTCTGAACACTAGATTCCCTCCCCCCATCACCTAGGAACCATTCCAGTCTGCCTTCATTCCCCAGCATGTCTGACCAAGCCAGCTTACTTTAGGAAATAAATCCAGTGCTACCTAGTGACAACAAAGTGTCACATTTGTGTCTCAATAGTCTGGGTAAAAGAAGAATATGCACTACACGGCTCCATGAAGGTATAAGAATGATCAACTGTCCTTGCTTCCAATTTCAAGGGAAACTAGGAGACCACCAGGGCCCTTCGCAATACTACCCCGTTCACTGCCCTCAGTATTAAAATCACAGGTCTTTTCACTAATAAAATGTTTCTCCAGAGTGCATTTGAAGTCTTCCTTTGGACTGATACCACAATACAGCCAGTACCTCCCGGAAAGAAATAAAATGTTCAGAACCTGTACACTGGGATGTGGAAGCTCAGTGCAAAGAAAGGGAAGTTACAGAGCAACGGTATGTCTATATTACAAAAAAAGAACCGGTGGCACCAAGTCTGAGCCCAGACTGACTTCGGCTCGTGCTACAGGGCTAAAAACAACAGTGCAGATGTTTCCGCTCAGGCTGGAAGCTGGGCTCCAGCCCCACCATCATGTTCAAACCATGGGCTCCAGCCTCAGTGGGAACAGCTATGCTGCTATCTTTAGCCCCCTAGCACAAGCCCAAGGCAGTTCTCCAGACACGCTGTCAAAGGGTATTTTTTTGGCAGCACAGGTGTACCCTGAGAGAAGGCAGCTCATCTAAGTGGAGAAGCAGCATCTCCATTGGTTAGAATGGGCATGAGCATTTCTCAATTCTTTATGCAGCTCTTGTCTCACTGAGTGACCATGGGCAACTCACAACTATCTAAATACTTACACCCCAATGAGCATGGTATCTGAGCACTCGTAGCTTCACAATCTCGCATTACCTTGGGAGGGATAGCTCCGTGGTTTGAGCATTAGCCTGCTAAACCCAGGGTTGTGAGTTCAGTCCTTGAGGGGGCCACTCAGAGGGATCTGGGGCAAAATCAGCACTTGGTCCTGCTAGTGAAGGCAGGGGGCTGGACTCAATGACCTTTCAGGGTCCCTTCCAGCTCTATGAGAAAGGCATATATTATCATCATTACCCTGTCTTTAAAATACGTCCCAGGGTCACAAGGCTACAGTCAGGACTATTTGTCAAGTTTGGGATCTTCAGATGGAAGATACTACATAAACTGGAAGTCTGTGCCCACACTACACTTCTCGAGCTACCACTTTGCAATATCACTCAGCTATGAGTGAAGCAAAACTTAAGAGCAGTATAGTTATAAATTAACAGAAACTTTGGACCTCTTCTCTTCCGAACATAAAAATCAGTTTAACTGCTCATAATCATTAGTGCCAGAGCACAGGATAAATGTGTGCAATAACAAGCAAGAGGGTATCAACATGGTACAAGTGTCAATCCATCTCCTACACCCAAGGAGAAAGCTTTGGGGTACAGGTCAGCTAAGTGAATTGGAACCTCACCTGTCCTAGGACACCATTCAGATGTAGTGATTCAGTTGTTCCCATCTGATAGTTTAGTGACTCATGTGAGCAGATTGTTTCTGTCAGGTTGTAAGTACTGGAAGACTAGGAAGTGGCAAGCCCCAAAATAAAGAGAGACTGAATACCGTGAGTTGCTCTTGTCAGCTATTTCTTGGCCCATGACTGTTTTACGAAGACCTATTCCAGACAAAAATAGTTCTGTGGCTACTTCCCTAGTCTCATGATTCCACAATTAAATCAGGACAAAAAGCCTTTATAAAAATCTCTTTCCAGACACTCACCTGCTAAATGAGAAAAAAAAGAGCTTCACTCAGAAGAGTATGAGAGTGAGCCATTTAAATATAGCAATGTGGTTACTTGTAAAATGACTGCAGAACTGTAAATACTAAGAGCTTTCTATCTGTCAATTACGCTATATCCCTGTCAATAATGTTAATTAGTAACTCAAGTCCAGTCTTGTGAGGAGCTTACATCACAATGATATGCAAAAACCTGAACTATCATGGAGAGAAGCAAAACTTTAAGGACACAGTAACCACTGAGAAAGGAATACAAAAAAAGGGCGGTTCTATCACTCCCCCCCCCCCCCTTTTTGTTTTTAAACACTCCTTTTAACTGATATTTCCATGAGGGATATATGGGAGATTTAATTTTTTCCATGTTTAATTACACAGTAGAACCTCAGAGTTACAAACAACAGAATTACTAACTATCCAGTCAACCAGACACCTCATTTGGAACTGGAAGTACACAATCAGGCAGCAGCAGAGCCCAAAATAAAACAAACAAACAAAGCAAATACAAGCAGCAAAGAGTCCTGTGGCACCTTATAGACTAAGAGCGTATAAAGCAAATCCAGTGCAGTACCGTGTTAAACTTAAACTACTAAAAATAAAGAGAAAGCAGCATTTTTCTTCTGCATAGTAAAGTTTCAAAGCTGTGTTAAGTCAATGTTAAGCTGTAAACTTTTGAAAGATCAGCAATAATGTTTTGTTCAGAGTTACAAACAATCTCCATTCCCGAGCTGTTTGTAACTGAGGTCCTACTGTAATTTTGTTTAGCAATAATGAATAATAGTAATGTCTATTTCTTATACAGCACTTTTTATCAGTAGATCTCAAAGCACTTCACAGTCTTAAATGTATTTATCCTTCCAACACCCCTGTGAGGTAGGGAAGCATTATTATGCCCATTTTACAGATTGGGAACTGAAGCACAAAGAGGCTAGATAATTTGCCCAGGGCACACAGGAAGTCCACAGCAGAGCAGGGAACAGGATGTGGGAGACCCAGGTGCAAAGTCAGTGCTCTAAAGCTTAATTAGAAACTAAGATTCCAGATACTCTTTTCCTAGGTTACACAGAGCACAGCACAGTTGGATCCATTTTCCACACAATCAACTCAATGTGTTCCATTAAAGGTAATTTTCTCATTCTCACAAATTCCCATCTCTACCAAATTGTATATACTATACTAATACTTCCATTTCAGCTTGTCTTTGTACAGAAATATAATGTACTGCATGACAACAAAATTCATGATATCCAAGGAGCACCCAGTTGTTCTGCTAGAGTGAAAGGAAACCTATATCCCAAGTCATATATAGGATTCTTTTACATGGTGCTTAATAAGAAGTTTAAGATTTTATTAAGATATTTTTATTTTAAGGAGTTTAGCGTCGGTGAAATATGCCAAACTTGAAGCCTAAGAATCTTGTGCTCTGTCCATACACTGGAGAGCTAATTCCCCAGACGACCAACAGGAGGCACCACAGCAGTGAGTCTTCGCTCGCTACAGTGGGGCATTGTGGGATGGTTCCTGAAAGCCATAACAGTTGACTTAAGCAACGGAATGTCTACACTGACACTGCATTGACTTAACTACATTGACCTTGATTCTCACTACTCACGGAGGTAGGGTTATTAAGTAGGCATAGTGGGGCAGTTATGCTGGCATGAGCAAAATTCAAGCATAGACACTTCCATAGTTAGGTTGACATAAGCTGCCTTGCAACAAACTAACTCTGTAGTGCAGACCAGAGCCAAGTCTCCATAGTCTTTCAATCTGTGGCCTCTTGAGATTATCAGTAAGTGCGGCCAACTGTAGAAATGGTGTGTACACATCTGTCCATTCAGACTGGACTTAACCAAACTGACTTCACACAGGCTACCAGACAGCCACTGTATGGGAAGACAGGGTGGGTGAGGCAATAGCTTTTATTGGACCTACTTCTGTTGGTGAGAGAAATTTTTGAGCCACACAGAGCTCTTCTTCAGAGACTTTTCAGTTAAACCGTGCTCCTCTTCTTCAGAGACTTGAAGAAGAGCATGATTTAGCTTAAAAGCTTGTGTCTGTCACCAACCACAGCTGGTCCAATAAAAGATAGTACCTCACCCACCTTGTCTGTCTAATATCCTGGGACCAACATGGCTACAGCACTGCAAACATTGTATGGAATGAATTCAGGTGCCTATAAACATAGGTTGGACTTTAACTAGCAGTTAAAAGCTCCTGATCCCATTACCAGCCTCTGAACTATCCAGTACTACCAGCCAAATAGCTTTTTAAGTACAGTTCATGTTCAGCCTGTTTTCTAACAGCAGAAGCAATGATGACTTCAGGGGTGAGATTCATATCCTCCTAAGCTATTGATCTTCCCAGTTACACTATTACTTCTATGATGTCAGAGTTGCTGATAGGACAGCTAAAAATGTAAGGCATTAGTCACAAATTTCTGTTCTAACCCTAATCATAAAGAAGCTGATGAAACACAGCATTTCAAGACTCCTGTATTTTATAAGTTTACACAAGTTTAAGGATCCTGAATAAAGCCTGCAGCTTCTTTAAGGAAAACAGCAGACTCAACTCAAATTACAGAGTGTAAAGGCAGTCCTTTTAAAACGTACAAAGCTCATGGAAAATAGGCTCTCTCAGATAATCTAGCATTTACGGAAATACCCAACAGAGGCAAAGATTTAGAACAACTCAAATCTGATCTTTCCTACTTTAAAAAGGCAAAAGAACAACCGACACTGGCTTTTCTGAACAGACCATCTTGTCTCAGGAGTGCCAGTCAGAGAACACTTCAACCTCCCTGGTCACTCAATTACAGATCTAAAAGTCACAATTATTCAACAACAAAAACTTCAAAAACAGACTCCAATGAGAAACTGCAGAACTAGAATTAATTTGCAAACTGGACACCGTTAAATTAGGCTTGAATAGACTGAGAATGGATGAGTCATTACATAAACTAAAAACTATTTCCCCAATGTTAATTTTTCCCCTACTCACATCTTCTTGTCAACTGTTTGAAATGGGCCATCCTGATTATCAAAACAAAAGTTTTTTTTCTCCTGCTGATAATAACCCACCTTAATCAATTAGTCTCATTAGAACCAGTATGGCAACACCCATTTTTTCATGGTGGGTGTGTAATCTTCCTACTGTGTTTTCCACTGCATCTGATGAAGTGGGCTTTAGCCCACAAAAGCTTATGCTCATATAAATTTGTTAGTCTCTAAGGTACCAAAAGTACTCCTCGTTCTTTTTACTATAGACTCAAACACTGCATACTCAGACCACATCAAAGGACCTTGGCACTAAGCAATGCAACAACATACCATAGAGGATTAGCCACCTTGGTGATTAAAATGGAGGTACTGTGTGCTCAATTTTGTATCAATCAACTGCAATTCCAGCGCTAGATTACAGAGCACACTGCCGTAAAACCAATGGTTTTTCCTTTCTAGGGCATCAGGGATAGGTAAATATAAAGCAAAGGGAGGAGAAACCAAATGGTTCTGTCATGAGGTGGAGAAGCTCTTGTAAAGCAAGACAGCTTTTATTGTTCTCAAATATTATTCTCTTTTCCTACAAATCTCTCCTTAGATACATTTTTTCACAGAGCTTTTCTATGATGGCCCCTCCTGAAATTCTCTAACACATTACACATACTGGGTTGAATTGTTCTGTCTGTGCCTTAACAAGACTAAAATCTTTAGGGCAGGGACCCTGTCAAACAGTATCAGACGGTCAAGATCATGGAAACTCATCTAAGAGGTCACAAGACAGGGACTGTTTACCTAACAAACCATGAACAAGGGAGGACACAATAAGTGTATATAAAATGATGAATGGGCTAGAAAAGGAAATTTGCGAGGCTCTGTTCTCCTTGTCTCATAACTAGGCTTGGCAGAATTTTATTTTTATTATAATTGACACATATTGATGCTCATTTTTAAAGTATTCTTTTCTATTTTTTATCAATTTAAATGTTCATAGTTGCAGGAAACTATAGGGGAAAACAGAGAATGGAGGAGGCTGCACAAAAACATAATGACAGCAGATGCTGAGATCCAAAAAGTTAAAGCTTTATAACTATTAAAACATGAAGGTCAATATCACGTCAAAAAAATACAAACTCAGTATCCTTAAATCAAACGCTAAGTTCTCAAGCACCATTTTTCTTTATCTGTAAATTCTGATTGTCAATAAAAACATTTTTCATTAGTTCATGTGCAGACAAATAATTACTAGTAAAAATCTAATCCTTCCGAGGCTACTCATAGCACAAAGGAGCAATCAATTAAATTAGAAAGATGAGGAATTAAAACCTGATAAGGAAATATTTTGCAAAACATGTCTTTTTTTCCCCTCACATGTGCAGTTTAAGTGACTCTGGAACTCACTGTCACAGGAAATTGTTGAGGCCAAGAGCTTAAGTTTCGAAAGAGAACTGGATATTATAGGACTATCAAGAGTTATAATTAATGATAAATTTTGTGAAAGAGTATTAACCTCATGCTTCAGAATTTAAGTCATTCTCTAACCATTAGAGATCAGAATGAGACCTATTGTGGGAGCTGATTACTCCATCTGCCTACTGCCTCTAAATCATCTGGTGGACAGAATACTAGACTAGAGGGACTTGGATTTGGTCCAGTATGGTAATTCCTATGTTCCCAGCTACAAACTCTACCTCTTGATTAATAGCAAGTCCTTTCAGCACCATATCTTCGATGATTATGACTAGAGCTGGGCCATTTCTATTTTTTCCTGCTCCTCCTTGGAACAAAACAAATGCTTCTCCACAAAAAACAGAGACCCACCTCAGAACAGCCAACACCCTGGCAGTTGGGGCACTTCTCTGGGATATAGGAGACCGAGGGTCAAGTCGCCACTCTGCCATTCTTCTATATATCCCAGATGAGTCTCAATCTCCTGTTGAAAATGTCCCACTTTGTATAAATAAATATACATAGGAGTAGGAGCTTGAACCCAGGTTTCCCACATCCCAGGTACGTATACTAACCACTGGACTGTTATCTAGTCTTCATTTTTCTCACTCTTGGGTTTGACCAGAAATTCCACTGTGGACCTAAGAAACTTTTCCCAACAAAACTTCTGCTGAAACTAGTACATTCCCACAAAAAGTTCTGGTTTTGATGAATTGGCGGTGTTTTATGGAAAACCATTCCTGACATGCTCTAATTATGTCTTCTTCCACAAGGTCTTTAAAGGTACAATCACAGTTTCTAAAAATCCAGAAGATTTTTTTGCCCCTCCAGCTATAGGATCACAGTTTTCTTTCAAGGATAAAAGTTGGAGTATCTTAACAGTATGCAATTCAATTTTTTTGAATAGGTTTAAATTAAAGATTAAATCTAATTTAATGTCATACTAAAAGGAAAACTGACAAATTATTTCTTTATCTGTGTTAGTAACATTACCTGAAATTTCTGGAGGAAAAAACCCCTAATTTATTTTTCTCCTTTATGTTTATTTTTTGTGTTTCGCTGGAGTTCAGATATTATTAAGTCTGGACACTTTCTCTTTTGTTTCTAGTCACTTTCACTTTAGGACACATGAATCAGCACAATGCTGATTATAAATATCACCAATGAATGTTTACATATGAACAAAAACCAATATCATTAGAATTTTAAAATGCTGCCTAATGTTTATATTAGACATCTTTTAAACAAATCCTCAACTTTGGGATTCCTGACAGAGTTTTTACTTTTGGCAATATTCACTTGTTAGCTATGAAATACAGCACAAGAGAAATGCCATTTAAACTGTGGGTACAACTTTTATACCCAATCCAGGACTGAAAGTCAGGAGAACTAGGTTTTGTTTGTCTTAACTTCTGTGTCTGTCTACCCATCTGTACCAAAGAGGCATTACCTATCATGTGGGATGATTTTTGCAAGGTTTAGTTAGCAGACATAAATGGTCCGAGATCCTCCTTTGGGAGACCTATACAATTTAACGTATTTAGTTGTGTGTTTACTTGCCATTTGTGTGAGGTAACAATTTTTCATACATAAATGCACCACATGGTACTTTCAAAAGCAGTTTCCAGACAACTTACAACTTAAAATGTGACATGGAAAAACATTTAAATACAGATCACCCCACTCGCATCAACACCTCCCATTCAACTCCTTCCAAATGGGAAAAATACCCATCAAAATCCATATAGCTATCACCTTATCCTCCTTCCAATCCCTCCATAAAACTAATCTCTGCTATGATGCCTAGAGACCATTACCATCTGAAAACGGCTAAGCAGTGGACAAGCCAGGTATACTGCCTATTTTGTAATACTCACACCTGTTTTCATGTTGCTTGTTCTCTACCACCCAGTTTATCTGTTCCATTCACCTGCTATGTCTTGTTACAGACCTAGACTGTGAGCTCACCGGAGCACAGAGTGTCATTTAGGAACTTGGTCCGGGCCAGCTAACCAAATTGTTCTAATAAGCATAAAGATTTTAAAGGTGGCAGTCAGCACCTAGGTATCGTTCATCAATTCACAGCTGAACAACAGAGGGAGACAATACTGTTCTCGGCCTTACAGCACAGCCCCTCCTTTACTGAAATGCCTCAAGGACATTAAGAGCCTTTTGTTCCGCAGAAAGAAGAAAAACCTGTGATTAGGGAAGCAACTCACACTGGGTAAAGCGACTGTGACTCAGGAAAGGGAAGTTTCACTTGACTACACTAAACTGTGTCAGCACTGGGAGAGTCCAACCGGTCAACAAGGTGAGTCCCTGCCTGCAGACCATCCTGGAAGACCAGGGCAGAGAAAATACCAGCAGGCTTGAAAACAAAGGAGTGGAAGTGGGGAAGGGTCCCCTCCAGCCATGCACAGTTGGAAAGTGTGGTAGCCATCGAGAGCCAAAAGCGTGCCTTCGACGGGAGGAAGAAATAAATCCTTCTGTTTCCCAGGATTGGAACATCAGGGCCCCTCACTGTCTGCCAGGAGGGGAAATCAGTCCGCAGCATTATGGAGGGAGAGAAATAGGAGGATGTGGGTATAACTCATACTCCCTATTAAAGCCGTGAGGGGGCTGCATCTGGTATAGATAGGTATGTGTAGTAAGGAAAAATCAAAGAGGCTTCCCACAAAGTATGGAGGGCAGGGGAAAACCTGGGCCGCAGGGGAGGGCTTATAAGACCCTGCTCAAGATAGGGAGAAGAAATCAGGGTGCAGGAGAAATAGGGGAGTAAGAGAGGCCTTGCACTCTAGATATAGAGGAGACATGGGGTGCGTGAGGAGAATGGGGGGAGGGGTGATAGGGGAACGGGCGCTGGGAGGGAGATCTGGTGGCACAGAAGCTCCCCACTCAGGATCTCGGGGGTGGGGGGACGGGAGACGACCAGAGGCTCCCCACTCAGGATCGGCGGGGGCGGGGGGCACACGGGGGCTCCCCGCTCAGGATCGGCGGGGGGGGGGAGACGACCAGGGGCTCCGCGCTCAGGATCGGCGGGGGGGGGGGGAGACGACAGGGGCTCCGCGTCAGGATCGGCGGGGGGGGGGGGGGCGGGAGCGACAGGGGCTCGCTCAGGATTGGCGGGGGGACAGAGACTCCCCGCTCAGGATGGCGGGGAGGGGACAGAGACTCCCCGCTCAGGATCGGCGGGGGGCGGGGGCGGGGAGACGACCAGGGGCTCCCCGCTCAGGTCGGCGGGGGGGACACACCAGGGCTCCGCGCTCAGGATCGGCGTGGGGCGGGGGGGACACACAGGGGCTCCGCGCTCAGGATCGGCGGGGCGGGGGGGGGAACACACAGGGGCGTCCGCGCTCAGGATCGGCGGGGGGGGGACAGAGACTCCCCGCTCAGGATCGGCGGGGGAGGGGACAGAGGCTCCGCGCTCAGGATCGAGGGGACACGGAGCTTCCCAGGGCCCCGCACTCACCTGAACAGCGCCCCCGGTTCCGCTGACGCCTCCGGTTGTAGCTCTCAGCCTCGCCCCTCCCCTAGGAAGCCCGAGCGACGTCTCCACCTCCAGAGCCGCGACAGGATGACGCCATCTTGTGTCTCTGACCTCACAGCTCCCCTCACATCCCCCACGGCGACGTGCTGCGTACCCACGCCAGGCGCCTCACCTCGCCGGCCAATCGGAGGAAGGGACGCGCGATGACATCTGCCCTTTCGAATAGGAGTGAGAAGATGGGACTTAGGGGGCGGGACTTGGATTTGGCTCCGCCCCCAGGGCGAGGGCCAAGGGCGGGACCATTGGCGACTGCCGGGAGGAGGCGCTGCTGAGGTCGGAGGCAAATATCTTCTACGCCCCCCACCTTGAGCGGGAGGCGCTGTTGGCCCCTCCCATTAGCTCCAGCCCAACCCCATCCTGAGGAGGCAGCCCCCTGTGTCCCTCCCATGTGGGGGGAGGTGTCAGCCCTCCTGCCCCACCGGCATGGGATCATGGGGGGCATTGAGGGCTAGTGCATGTTGCCTCCGCGCTCTAGACTTGTGGTCCCAGCTCTGCCACTGGCCTGCTGGGGTTAGCCACCTGCCCGCTCTGTGCCTCAGTTTCCCTTCTGTAAATCAGGGCTGATGATACTGACCCCTCTGGAGCTGCGTCAAGAGCCATAACTGGACAAGGGTTAGGGCAGAGCTAGGGGTTAGTGCCCCACCCTGTGGCTGGAGAAAGGGGTGCCTCAGATGCCTCTTTCCGGGTCTGAGGTACAGCCCCCATTACCACAGTATGTGAGCACCTCCCAATCTGTAAGGTGTTTATCCTCCCTGGTCCCCCTTGTACAGATGCGGCATTGAGGCAGAGAAACTAAGCGATTTATACACGGTCCTCAGAGCAATATTTTGAACATTTTGTTAATATTTCTGAAACAAAACTGTAGAATAGAAACTGGGAGACCTTTCAAGATACCGTATATTCAGGGACGTGCACATTCATTTTGCCCCCGGAGGACAAAGGTTCTCAGTAGGCCCAGAACTCTCACTACCTAGACTAAAATGGGCTCTAAATTAATGTTGACCAGATTCTTACAAAAAGTCTATGGAAGAGCAAGGAGTCAAACCCAGGTCTCCGGCTAGCGCCTCTATCCTTCCTCTGTGCATTGCTGGCAGGCAGGGGGAGAGTATAATTCTTCTCCTCCTACTCTTATGTTTCTGTCTGTCTATTTACAGTGGAAAATGTCTTCCTTGACATTCGCTTCTTCCTGCACCCTTCTGCCCAAGTTTTCTCTTTTTATAAGACCAAAGAAAAAAAAAAGACTGTATTTTAAATCAATAAAAGAGTAAGTTATCTGACTTCACCTGACTCCAGGCAGCAGAAAATTTCAAGAGCAAAGGAACTGTCCTCTTTGTTGTCTGCTTGAACAAGACCCATCTCTGCTTTCTCTATTCTGTGCAATGTCACTTTCAAAGTTGCTGTACGGAAAGACCTGAGATTCTGGAGACAGGTATGACAATGTAAGAAATCCCATGCAAGCCCAAGGCTTGGTGGAACACAGGTCTCACAAGCCTGGTTAGGTGGTCATCACCCATCCAAAAGAAACATTTAGACATTTGGATTTCTGCCATTTAATACTGTAATTTTCACCTTCATAAGTAACCTAGGGAAAAACATATAAGCTCATACATTTCAGGTATTAGTGCAATATAACCAATACAAAATATTCCACATATCCTTTCAATACCCGAGAACAAGAGGACTTGCCAATAAGATGGAGTTGGTCAAAACTGTCACTAAAGCCCTGATCCTACAATGAGATCCATAAATAGGACTCCTGCTTTTAGCAGGGCTCTGTCCTGGCACAGATTCTATCCACATAGAATTTGAGCCAAAATATTGCAAGCTTGAGTGGCTGTGGATATATGCAGTGTTGTTGTAGCCATGTCAGTCCCATTATATTAGAAATACAAGGTGGGTGAGGTTATCTTTTATTGGACTAACTTCTGTTGGTGAGAGAGACAAGCTTTTGAGCTTACACAGAGCTCTTCAAGTCTGGGAAACGTACAGAGAGTATAACAACTAAATACAAAACAGAACAGATTGTTTAGCATGTGATAACACATATTGGACCTGGATTGTGAGTGAAGGAAGAAGTGGTGGGGTGTAATGTCTATGGACAGATTCTCCAACAAGAGATTAGTCAGATACTTTTAAGTAGATGTTATGATTAACAGTAATGCTTCCATAGGCTAGCTAGCTATAAAGGGATATGTGTAGAATGAAGAATGTGTATCTGCCTCTGAAGGTAGATGATCTGCTAATATACCCCTCATGCCACATAAGCACAGTGGTGTCAACTGACTCTTTCTAGCCTGGCCCTCAAGCCTGTGATGTAATGGACCTTTTGTCTCTCTCCCTTACTGCAGTCATGGTGGCTGCCAGAATAATGTCTGTCCCTGCCTTCCAGGCAGACCTGCAGCAAGTGTAAGTATTAAAAAAAAAAAAAAAAAAAAAAAACCCTTTTTGGCCAGCGTGGCAGAGCTCACCAGACAAGGCGACCAGACAGAACTCATCAGTCACAGGTAACAATGCAGTCTCCTGAGAATCGAAAAAGAGCTCCAGCATGGACACGGAGGCACTGGATCTGATCCGCCTTATATGTGGGGAAGGATTACGTGCAACAGATCCGTTCCAAACGAAGAAATATACATGTGAAAAAGAATTCCAAGGCTATGATGGAGAAAGGCAACAGGGACTGTCAGTGCTGTGCCACGTGAAGTTAGAGCCAGACAAGCCTACT